>NC_055687.1:30059620-30389342 GCF_017639745.1 Melanotaenia boesemani
TGACAAGACACACTTCTGCTACATCGTGTATTGTCCCAGTCCTGCTGTCAGCTGCAGCTGAGCCCCAAGGAGAAATCCTCACTTACGCTCTACTTGACACCCAGAGTGATTCCACTTTCATTCTAGCAGATCTAGTGTCTCAGCTTAATGTGAACACTCAACCACTCCAACTAAAGCTCAGCACAATGGCAGCTGTTGACACAGTCATTGCAAGTGAAGTTGCTCGTGGTCTGCAAGTACGTGGATTCAGCTCTGGGACTCAAATACAACTCTGTCAAGCCTACACAAGAGACTTCATTCCAGTGGACAAGTCTCACATCCCCACTAAGGAAACCGCGCTACAGTGGCCTCACCTGAAGCAACTAGCAAACAAGCTACAGCCATTACAAGACTGTGAAGTGGGACTGTTAATCGGTTATGACTGTCCATCAGCACTGGCTCCTTTAGAGGTCATCACTGGCTCTGAAAATGAACCCTTTGCTCAAAGAACTGTGCTTGGTTGGAGCATTATAGGGTCAGTAAATCCATATCTTGATCGACAAGGGAGCCAAAGCTTCGTTCACAGAGTTACAGTAAAGGAAATGCCTTTGCCGCCAGTCACTGATGTGTTAAGGGCCTTAGAAAGGGACTTTAATGAGAGAAATTATGAAGACAAGTATGTGTCCCAAGACGACGTTCACTTTGTACAGTTTCTCTCAGAAACCATTATGAAAAGGCCAGATGGACACTACGAAATGCCACTACCTTTCAAAGACAACAATCCACCTGCACTACCAAATAATAAGAAGCTGGCCAGCATTCGTCTTCAACACCTCAAGAAAAAATTAAAAGCCAACAAAGAGTATCACGAACATTATACAACATTCATGGAGGAAACGATCAGGAGAGGCGATGCAGAGCCGGTCCCTCCATCATCAGAACAAGAAACTGTTTGGTACATCCCACACCATGGGGTGTACCACCCCAACAAACCTACCAAGCTGAGGGTTGTCTTTGATTGTTCTGCTAAGTTCCATGGCATCTCCCTTAATGACACCTTACTGACTGGCCCTGACCTAATAAATTCCCTAGTAGGAGTCCTCTGTCGCTTTAGAAAGGAAGCAGTTGCCGTGATATGCGACATCGAAAAGATGTTCCATCAGTTCTACATCCCACCAGTAATGCGCGACTACTTAAGGTTTCTGTGGTGGGAGAACGGGCAGTTGGACACGGAGCCAAAGGAGTATAGAATGGCAGTTCACCTCTTCGGCGCCAGCTCTTCTCCAGGATGTGCCAACTTTGGCCTCAAGTATCTTGCGCGGCAACACAGGGAAGAATATCCCTCAGCGTCCTCCTTCATTGAGAACAACTTCTACGTGGACGATGGCTTAATAAGCTTATCAACAGTTAAGGATGCTACAGATCTGGTCGTTGAAGCACAGGAGCTGTGCAAAACTGCTGGCCTACGCCTGCATAAATTCAACTCCAACAAAGGGGAAGTTCTGTCTTGCATTGCGCCTTCGGAAAGAGCAGTAACTAGGGAACCCCTTAAACTCCACCCAGATTCCTCACCAGATGGACAAGTAATTGGCATCCAGTGGTCAGTCGAAAACGACACCTTTAGTTTCAGCGTTCGCATAAGAGATCAGCCCCCAACTCGTCGTGGTATCCTGTCAGTTGTATCTTCCCTTTATGATCCTCTAGGCTTTGTGGCCCCCTTTGTGCTGAGTGGCAAGAGCATCCTCCAGGAACTTTGTCGAAGGGGCATCGGTTGGGATGATGCACTTCCCGAGAGCTTAAGCCCACAGTGGGAGATTTGGAAGAGCGGCCTTCCAACATTGAAGGAAATCAAGATACCCAGATGTTATCATCCTCCAAACTTTGGTAACATAGTGAGGGTGGAGCTGCACCACTTTTCCGACGCTAGTAACAGAGGTTATGGTGCATGTTCTTATCTTAAGTACAAAAATGAAAGAGGTGAGGTCCACTGCTGCCTGGTCATGGCCAAAGCGAGAGTTGCACCAACAAAGCTCATGAGTATTCCAAGGTTGGAGCTATCAGCAGCAGTTACTGCAGCCAAGTTGAGCGTAATGTTAAAGGCAGAACTGGAGATGCGAATCGACGGCGAATTCTTCTGGACAGACTCCCAAGTAGTTCTGGCCTACATTAGCAACGAGGCTAGGAGATTTCATGTATTTGTGGCTAACCGCGTTCAGCTCATAAGGGAGACGACAGATCCAGCGCAATGGCATTATGTCGATACAGCTCAAAACCCAGCTGACCATGCCTCCAGGGGTCTCCAGGCGACAGACATCTCCTCCTCAAGTTGGTTATCAGGGCCCAGCTTTCTATGGGAATCTGAAGTGCCATCGTTCCCAAGCTCTTCAACAGAACTGCTTGTAGGTGACCCTGAAGTTAGACCCCTGGCAACTCATGCAACACAAGTCAGTGACCAAGGTGATGTTTTGAGCCATCTGAACCGGTTCTCCAGCTGGTCCTTGCTTGTCAGAGTGATTGCAAGAATCAAGAGACTAGGGTCAAACACACATTTCAGCAGTGACCTTGTTACTGCGGAGGAACGTAAGAGAGCTGCAGAGATTGTGACTGGTTTAGTACAACATCAAGCTTTCCCTCATGAGTTAAAGCTTCTTCAGAAGGGAGACACACTTCCAAGTTCCAGCCCCCTTAGTCACCTGGACCCCATTCTGGTTCAGGGACTTATACGTGTTGGTGGAAGACTGTCAAGGTCTACTCTTAGCCAAGAAATTAAGCATCCGGTCGTCCTGCCAAAAGATGGTCATATCATTCAGTTAATCCTGTCTCACTACCATGCAGCCACCTGTCACCAAGGCCGCAACCAGACTCTAAATGAACTCCGAGCAAATGGTTTTTGGGTGCTTGGTGGGAGTAAAGCAGTGGCCAGGTTGATACATAAATGTGTGCTGTGTCGAAAGCTGAGGCGTCCCACAGAGGAACAACGCATGTCAGAACTCCCTGAAGAGCGTGTAGAAGCCTCAGCTCCGTTTTTGCACTGCGGTATGGACTGCTTTGGTCCATTTGTCACCAAGCAGGGACGCAAAGAGCACAAGAGATATGGGCTCATCTTCACATGCCTGTATTTGCGTGCAGTTCATATTGAAATGCTCGAAGATTTATCCACAGACGCCTTCATTAATGGTTTGAGGTGCTTCATCAGCTTACGGGGAGCTGTTTGCCGACTGCGTTGCGACCAGGGCACAAATTTCACAGGAGCTAAAAATGAACTAAAAGAAGCTCTAAAGCAATGTAACACCAAGGCTCTGGAAGCATTCCTTGCTAATAAGCAGTGTGAACTTACCTTCAACGCGCCCTCTGCAAGTCATGCCGGCGGGGTCTGGGAGCGCCAAATTAGGACTATTCGTAATGTCTTGAATGCCACAACCGCCCAGTGCTCAAGCAGGTTGGATGATGCATCCCTTAGAACGCTGTTTTACGAAGCTATGGCCATTGTTAACAGTCGCCCCTTAACCGTTGATGGAATCAACGATCCTAAGGCGCCTGAACCTCTGACGCCAAACCATCTCATCCTCATGAAATCCAAGGTTGCACTTCCACCACCTGGGAAGTTTGTGAAGGAAGATATGTATGGAGCAAAAAGGTGGCGTAGGGTCCAGTATTTGGCAGAGCAGTTCTGGAGCCGGTGGAAAAGGGAATATCTCATGAGTCTCTCAATGAGACAGAAATGGCACACCCCCCGCCGCAACCTAAAAGTAAACGACATAGTCATCATCAAAGAGGAAGTGCTCCCAAGAGGCCAGTGGCAGCTTGGTCGTGTGGTCGACACCACAGAAGGAAAAGATGGCTTTGTTCGTCGGGTTAAGGTGCAAGTGGGAGACCGGAAGCATACGAAGAAAAGAGACCACGCATCAAGGCCCTCAATTATTGAGCGTCCCATCCAAAAGTTAGTGGTCCTTATAGAGAGTAAATAACCATCAGTTCTATCATCAGACCGATATGAACACCGTAGACAGTTATAAGATGTTTATGATTGTTTTGCCAAACTTATCTTATGGCGGTCCTGTTATGTTCTAAGAAATCCCATATGACCTTTCAGTTTTAGTCATAATATGATTTGGTGGGAGTGTAAGTGACCGCTAGCTCCCTTATTGTTTATTTGACGCTGACGTCACTTGACGCGCCGGAAGTTGTTTACAGTAGTAGCGGTTTAAAAGTTCCCATCCAAGCTGAAAGCCAGCCAAATACCTGCCGGCTTCCAGCCCAGTTCCATTCCAGTTCCAGCCAGCTGCCTTCCAACTTCCAGCCGCCAGAGAGGCCCCCTCCTTCTCCTGGGAGTGTCGATGTTTTAATCAAACTCCACCCATTCCTTGTAATATAGGGTAGACCCAGAAGATGGCGCTTCTCTCACAGACTTCTCATCGCCCGTAGTCTGTCAGATTTTATCTGAATTTACACTGACCGGCAGAGGCGCCACTCAAAGCACCTCTGATGGCCAGTCACAATTCATAAAAATGCATAAAACTTAATACATAATTATCGTTTGAAGTGGAATGTGAAATTGTAACATGCTTGTGCGCTGCCAATTGTTTTATTCAGAAATGAATGCTAGTAGGTTAATAAAACCTTTCAAATACTGGATCACAGCCCCTAGCTCTATTCTCAATAGGATGTATTTATCATACTGATTAATCTTTTAATATTAGCATTATTAACATAGACAAATCAGATTTGGATCAAGCAACACAGAATCTGTTTGAGGTAGCTAGGAAGGGTTATTTTATTCTCATATTATTTATTTCACCTCCATAAGAAGACAGGGCGACAGATAAAAGCCCCACGCAGGATCGGAGATAATTTCTTCCACTTCAATGTGTCTAATCGCGGGGGGACATCCAACACTCGCTGTGCTGCGACTTCCTGCTCGCCGGGAATCCCGATTACGTCACCCCTCCAGGTGGGCTATTCCCCGACACGCTCTGATTACCATTCCAAAAGGTACTGTATGCAGCCCCCAACTTGAACATGCGCCTTCTTCAACATTCGCACTTGCTCCAGAAAATTACCATCTCTTAGGCTCCTCCACCACCACTTTGACTGTGGATTGATACGTAAATGAGCCGCAATGAGGCAGCTGAACAAGTGACCCAGTTTTGTGATTGTTGCACATTGGGTAAGAGTGGTCAAACAAGTCCAGTTAGTGTTGTCATGCTACCAGAAATTCAGTAGGCTAGTCGGGACTAATGCAGTGAATTTCCATGTTAATGTTGCCAAATTCAATAGCATAGCAAGAGATGAAAAAAGAAACAACGATATTTCTTCAACATGTTAACCAAAATATTTACCTCTTAAAGCATAAACCAAGTATTTACAACAAGCAGTGTGCTTTTTTTAACGTTAACGTGTGCCATAGCCTACTGCACCGCTGTTCCTCCTTCCAAGTCTTCTTTTTTATTATATTGTTGTTTTATCATCTGAATATACTACAACAACACAGAGAAAATATATGAAAGTTTATTTTACGCTGGTATTTGCGCAGCAGAGTTTTCTGCCGCCGGATTTGTAGTCCAGGAACGGAGAACACAGCTGCTGCCAGGAAAGGTGGATTACATTTTGTTAAAGCACAGCAATCTCAGAGTTGCCTATTATAAATACCCTCTCAGTGGCAAAATAAAACACACTGGTCTGGTTTAGTCTTCACTCTGAAATGGTTCAGTCAGAGGAATATAAAGCTGTTTTAAAAATGTTGAGCAAGCTTAAAATAAACATTCATAGGCTATCTATGTGTTTTAGATTAACACAATGATAAAACAACAATAGGCTATAATAATGGAAAAGAAGCGGTGCAGCATGGCAATGATGCGTTAATGGCTCGGGTAGCGGGTTAAACATCAGTCTGGTTCGGATTTAAATGGAATAAATACATTGGTGACGAGTCGGGTTCGGGAGTCATTCTAACGGGTTAGAGCAGGTATGCGTAGCAAAACAGAACCGTGCAGGACTCTGCTCTAAGCAGTTCGGACTTGGTTGACCTGGAACCATTTGACAATAAAATCTGGAGCCATCCTGCAACGCGCTCGCTTAGGCGTCCAGTTAAACCGTGTTTATTCAACCAGTCCCTACTTCATTGCATTCATTCTTTCCTCATAGCCTACGTGCACATTTTTTTCAAGATTGTTTATGTCAGTTTTGTTTTGGAAAATGAAAAAGGAGTCTTTGCGCAGAACTTATAACATTATTCTAATCTTGCCACTTGCCTATTTTATTATTGTGTATTTTTGTAATAACATGTAAATTCACTGCATAGGAACCAACTAGTCTACTGAATTTTGTGTGACAACACTAACAGAACTGTTTTGACAATGCAACAATTACAAAACTGCGGCTCATTTACTTATCAATCCATAGTCAAAGTGGTGGTGGAGGAGCCTTGGAGATGGTAATTTTATGGAGCAAGTGCAAATGTTGAGGAATTTAGCCTTTGTTCAAGTTGTGGGCTGCATATATGCAGCCCACAACTTGGTATACCTTTCAGAATGATAATAAACAGAACAAGACACACCAAACCAGGAGCTAAGACCACGAAGTTCAGCATCATGCTTATCTATCTTTGGCGTTTTTACACCAACATTTTTATACACTGGATAATGATAATAATTATCGATTAAAGTCACGGATAAAACTGCTGTTGTTAAAACACACCCATCTCTTACAAAATCTAAAATGTAAAACAAAAAAAAACAACAAACAAAAAATCTGGATCACTGTAGAAATATCTTTATTCATTGCTGATCATCTGGCCATTGAAGCGTTTTTATTTGGAATTGGGAACAAATATTTTCCACACTGTTATATTCTGTTCCACTCTGTTATGTTCCATTCCACCCTGTTAGTAAGGTGTTTTTTAATTTTTTTTTTTTTTTACTAAAAACATTGAGGACTGTGAACCTTGTTGCACCATATTAGGAAGTGAGGAACATTAAATTGATTTTGCTTTTCTGTTCCCAGGTCAAAAGGAATGTAATTATCTCTCATTTGAAATACTTGATTATGCTTTCCTTCTTGCCTTTGTGGAAACAGAAACGTGATAATCTCTCACTTGAAAGCAAGCTGGGCGTACAATAGTGTGATGACGATGAAAACTCACATGACCAATGCTCAATAAAGGGTACATGAAAATGTGAGAAATGGTCAAAAGCACATATACCGTTTGTGGTGAGTGAAACTATACAGCACAGTCCCTAGCTCTTTTCAAGCACACTCCTCCCCCCAAGGAGTATGCTTGAACAGCTAACGGCAGGTAATGGCTGTGTTTACAAATGTAAAGGTGCTAATTGTTGGCCATTGAATTGTTAATTTCAAACCGGGCAGCCTTTTGGTTGTACTCTGGGCATGGTAGAGGGATAAGAAATCTCTGGGTTTTCTAGTGTTAAACACTGGAAGCGTCGCCAGCGGTCTTTTGATGACCGCCAGTCACGCTACCATGCTTATAGTGTATTAAAAACTAAACGGCTGAACCTGGTATTTTAGGACTTTTATCATATAGTTGTTGTCTATAGTTTTACCTGCTTACTTGTTTGGAAAAGTAAACACATCAATATTTACGAGCAGTTTAGCACGTCTAAACTTCCACAGAGCCGCTCAGGGAGACTCTTTCTCAGCCAAACTGTCGTATATCACGGCTATGGAGTTGTAATAAATGGCCGCCCTACTCTGCTTCTGATTGGCTGTAAGATCACAAACCCTGTGTGATGATAGGCTGCTGGTTCCTGTCATTCCTACCAGCCTTTGCGCATGTGCCTGCTTCAGACAGCGGGCAGGCGGCTGTCCCACCACTGAGACACAGCTGTATGACGTTTTATCACGTTTTATCACTAGATCGCTATGAATAAAATCCAGGGACACTTCATTTCACAGTATAAACCATTTATTTACTTATCTACTTAGGATAATAGCACTTTGAGGCCTAATTCAGAATATAGGTTGGGCTGGGTCCGGACTTTTGTGATCCCTGCTTTACACATTATCAGTATTATGTTATTTTTACCTGCCGATATTACGTTATGATTTTGTCAATATTCAGTTATGCAGCAGCTGTATCAACCCCCACTGTGAATAACTTACGTTGCAGTCAAATGACCGCTGGCAGCGCTCCTCAGGATGTTTAGAAAGCTCGCTGCTAGTGACATTCACCACTTAGCCGACTTGAGGAGGTTGTGCTTTGCCTCATAACACCATTAGCTACACATGTCGGCTTTTTTGATACATTTATTTGACGCCATTTTCAAATCAAATAATTTTTTAAATGTTGGCAAAAATGCAACAAATGAGCGACACAGCTCATTATAAACTGTTTAGAGAGCAGCAAGATCAAATCACTGCTCCTCCCCGTGGACAAAAGAGGGATTGCAGCTGTTTTTTTACTTGGGCTGCTTAGGGGCAGAGCCTCGCTGACGACGTCATTGCGGGGGATTACATTACCCCCACAGACCTGTGAAGGATCGACCAAGGATCAGTCAAGGACCAGTCAAGGACCAGTCAAGAACCAGTCAAGGACCCATCATGGAAACAGGGGAACTTTTAAACCGCTACTACTGTAGATGCAAGCTTCCTTCCGTCTAGACAGACGGCGCAAAAAGCGATCGCTGTGTTTCACGTGAGTTATAAAAGTCTGTGTTTGAATGTTATTTACATGTATATTAATGCCATAAGTCGGATTAGTTTGTGACTTAACCGGCCCATTTTGTTTCTGTTTCTTACCTGCTGCTTCCTGTTACTTCAGCCAACACGTGCCAAACGAGCTAGCTTTGCCTTGTGTGACAGTGGGCTAACGCTAACTTTGAAGTTGCAGTTTGCACCCTTGGCAAGTGAAGCGAGGTACGCTGTATAAATGTGAATGTAATGTAAAGCTAGTAATGAAAATATGAAGTGTTCATGCAGTTTACTTAAGGATGTATTTATGTATATTGTTTAGATGTTGCACATGAAGTTGTTGCAGTACTGATTTCTGTGTTAGTTTAAATAAGTTAACCTGATTTTATTGTTTACATGTGCAGGGAGTTGAACTCCACGTTAAGACTGTTTAAGATTGCGAAGCTGTGAGTAAATATACTTATTTCATGTTACAGTTTTCACGGTGCTTATGAATGGTGCTGGTGGCGTCCAGAATCTTCCTGCACGCTCCAGATGTAAACCAATAAATGCTGCACCCGTCAGAAGCTTTCTTCTTCCTTTATTGATGCCAAGGGCTGTAACACAGATAAAAGAATAGTATGGTCAACGGTGTCAAAAGCAGCACTTAGATCCAGGAGAACCAACACTGTTGTCTTCTCTAAGTCATAATTTAATCTAAGATCATTTAAAATCTTAGAAAGGGCCGTCTCAGTGCTGTGGTTCACCCTGAACCCAGACTGAAATTTCTCAAGGACATTCTGTGTGTTTAAAAAATCAGCGAGCTGAATAAAAACTAGTTTCTCTAAAATTTTACTTAAAAATGGTAAGTTGGACACCGGTCTAAAGTTATTAAGGTCATTAAAATCCAAACCGCCCTTCTTCAGCAGGGGCCTCACCACAGCTCCTTTAAAGGCAGCAGGGAAGACCCCCGTCTGAAGAGAGCAGTTCATAATGTTTAAAAGCTCGTCTCTAAAAGATGCATAAAATGACTTAAAAAACGAAGTTGGGATTGGGTCCAAAAGACATGTGGTAGGCCTCACTGAGGAGAAAACCTTATCAAGTGTCACAGCGTTAACCAGGGCAAAACTGTCCAGTGTTTCCTCCGGTAAAGGCAGACACTCAGATGTATTTAAAATAATGTTATTTTGAAAGGATAAAATATCACGTCTTATAGTGTCTACCTTACCCACGAAGTGGTCTGCAAACTCCTCGCATAGAGCATGTGTTGGGTTAAAATTGGATATAATAGAATCTGAATTTAAGATATTATCTATTGTTGAAAAGAGGATTTTGGGGTTGTTTTTATGGTTACTGATTATTTTTGAAAAGTAATTATCTCGTGCATTCCTAAGGGCGTTATTGTATATTTTTTGTTGATCTTTGTAAATTTGATAATTTATTGTTATTTTGTTTTTTCTCCATCTCCTCTCAGCCATCCTGCATTTCCTCTTAATTTTCTTCAGTTCCTCATTCCTCCATGGGGCTATAGGTTTAGTATAAATGGATGTAGTTTTTTGTGGGGCAAGAATGTTGAGGGCTGACTGAAGTCTACTGTTAAAATTTTCAACAATAAAATCACAGGAGGCAGTTAAAACAGCAGGAGGACATTTCTCTAACACCTGGAGAAAGTTTGCAGCCACTTCAGGGGTCAGATGACGCTTCCTCACCGTCCTCACCGAGGCACCCCGCTGGATAAAACTGGTGATGTTAAAAAACACACAGTAGTGGTCAGAAACAGCCAAGTCGACAACGGAGGACACACCAGCAGACAGGCCATACGTGATGACGAGGTCTAGGGCGTGCCCGCCGTTGTGACTCGGCTGCCCCACGTGTTGAATAAAACCCATGTAACTAAGAACACTTAAAAACTCAGCTGCCACAGGATCTGAGGGGTTGTCTATGTGTAAGTTAAAATCACCAGTTAAAACAATCATACTATAAGAATTATAGATAATAGATAAAAAATCAGAAAATTCTCTAATAAAAGCTGAGCATTTCTTGGGTGGTCTATAAATGGTTATAATCAGGATGGGAGGACTGCTAAGAATGATAGCATGGTATTCAAAAGTGTCATAGTGATTAAATAAAACAGGTTTGGTGGCAAGAGCTTTTGATGTTATTGAAGCAGTGCCACCTCCCCTTTTACCATGTCTTGTCGAAAAAGCAAAGTTAAAATTAGGCGGTGAGGCCTCAGCAAGGACAGCAGTCGCATCTGCACCCAGCCAAGTTTCAGTTAGAAACATACAGTCAAGCTTGAAGTCTAAAACTAAATCATTGATAATAAAAGACTTATTTACTAAAGATCTTACGTTTAAAAGAGCCATGCTCAGAGATGTAGGGCAAGCTTTATTTCTGAGTTTGTTTACAGTGATGTTGACTGGTTTAAGAGTGCGGTTTGTTCTTTTCGTCTGTCTGTATGTGTTTCTATTCGTGGATATGACTGGGATAGATGAAAGAATGTAACAATTGTCTGTTTTGTCCGGATCTAATGATGGCGGTTGTTGATTGGATGGTGGATCAAGCTGTAAGGATCGGATGGGGGGGGCTAGTGAGCACGGGGTAATCGGATACTGGATGTGGTTGTACAGAGGAAGAAATGAGCGGGGACGTCAGATGTAAACAGTCAGTGTGCATCTGATTGCAATGTGTACTGTAAATTGAATACTAGAATACGGGAACCTAATCTATTCGGATGCAGACCGTCCGATGTGTAATAAGTGGAGCGGTTCCAGAACACGTTAAAATTGTCGATAAAATCAATGTTCAAAGCTTTGCAAGTATGCTGGAGCCAAGTGTTCAGTCCGAGTAGTCTGCTAAAACGCTCTGCGCCGCGATTCAGAGTGGGAAGCGGGCCGCTAATAAAAACAGACTTGCCGCTGCTTTTTAAAATGTTAAAAAGATCCCTAAAATTGTTCTTAGTTGACTCCGATTGACGGTGGGTGGTGTCGTTGGTCCCGACGTGCACAACCACCCGCTTCACTGAGTCTGGAAGAGACTGCAGCAGACCGGGGAGCTCACTCATGATTACCGGCACCCGGCATGCATTTTGTGGTCGCATTAAAGAAACGGACATGTCTTACCACAGAGTCCCCGATTATGAGGGTCGTAGGGGGAAGGAGAGGAGGTGGGCATGAACGCCGGGCCGTCCGGTGGTGAAGGGGATCCAGGGAGGAGGACGCCACCCCTTCGCCCGCGGCAGAGGAGAAGGATTGCGGGGTATTTGGTGGCTGAACACCCAGTGGTGGAAACTCTCGCTCATTCAGGATGAAGCCAGCAGCAACGGCACCAGACCGGGACGACCCCGAGTCCTGCGCCGACCCGTGGACCTCAACAGTATAGTTTGCTGAACGTCGGCGAACTGCCTCTTTGAGGAGTCTCCGCCGCGACGCTGAGGTCGAAGGCACCTGCCCCGACCCTCGACCGCCAAAGCCTCCGGTCAGCCTGCCCTGTACATCTCCAGACGACAGCCCAGTCGAGTGGCGGCTCACCGCCTCCACGTCAGGTGCCGCGGCCAGCCCGGTCACCGATCCATCCGCGGGGGAAGCCAGCACATCTCCCCTCGCAGCTAGCTCGAAGAGACCTGGGCCGGCTGCAGGATGATCAGATGGATGCGCCAGGGCTTCAAAGCGGTTATGGAGGCTTAATGGAGGCTGAAGATCTTTGGAGTCATTGTGGGTCTTTTTCCCACCACGACGGACTACGACCTCGGACCACTGGTGCTTCGGTGTGGAAGAGGATGTTTGAACCGTATCGGGATCCCAAACTGCTGTATCCTGGAGGGCCAAGGTAAGTGACATGATCTGTTGTGACTGTTCGTGGGCAACATCCTTGAAGCGGGTGAGAAGGTCATCTTTGTTTTTTAGTTCAGTTGATAGCCGGCGGATATCTGCGGTGAGGTGGTGGATTTTCTTGTTGGCTCTCTGTAGTTCAATGGAGATATTGAGGGGCAGGTTTGAATCCATCTTGTTTGGCACATGTAGCTTAGCAAACAAGGACGCACAAAGCTACGATGATCTCACCTCAAGTTAGTTTGAATGAAATAAGTTTCATGCGAACTCCACAGTACTGGATCCAATAAACCAGCAGGAGAGCATTCAGTTAAGCGTCGAGTAGCTCAGCCAGTGGCTAAGAGTGAAACGGACTCCTAAGGTGGGGAAAGGCCTATGAATGGTGTAGGTTTGCTAGTTTTACACTTCTGTTCTTTCAGAGTTTATGATTAAATATTCCTGCAATGGGGCAGATTTGTGGTTTTGAGGGGTGTAAAAATAACACCAGACTTTATTCTTTACCTGCTGATCCTCATCTGGTGACAGACAGCAGCTCCAATCGTAGCAGCAGCAACTTAAAGCAGCTGCTACAACCTGTCGCGAGTCTCCACAGCTTTCCAGAGCTGCTGGAGCTGCTGACAGGCCAGCGTAACAGCGCTAACGGCTCAGACTGGACCATCTTGTTCATGTTTATCTAAGGAGATTCAGGAGGGGAAAAGTCTTCCACCTCTGATACCGCTCTGTGGTGCAGGTGCTTTGTGAATCTGGCTTTGCATCTTGCTAGTGGCTGCTGAACTGCTGTCTGTCATCATCTCTGCCTGTACATCCCAAACCACCCACTCTCCACCCCCTGATCCCCCCCACACTTCCCACTCCAACCCTTGCAGTTTCTGGCATTTTTTCAAATTCGGCAGTGGGTGGAGTCATGCAAAAAATAGGTGGTGGAGTTACACTTTAATTTTTATAAGAAATTTGTAATTGAAATAATGTCATTAAACAGATATTTTTCATTTATATTGTTTTTATTTATATATATATATATTTTTATTTTTTTAGTTTGTTTTTTTTAGGGGGGTAAGGGAAAGGAAAGGAATAGGATGAAAGGGGGTAAGATTGGGGGTAAAGGGTTAAGAGAACAGGAAGAAATGAAAAGGCCAACTGAGCTTTAAAAGTTGATTTATGGTTGAAGATTGTTTGATTTCAGGTATTAAAGTTGAATATCTTTAAAAATAAATATATGAAAAATATATTTTTATAAAATTATATTAGTATCATATGCAGAACTTTTTCATTTCCATATAAAACTCCAAAATCATATTTCAGAATATATATTTAAATGGTCCATTTAAATGTCTATTAAAGATGTTTTCCAACCAAACCGAACCGTAATGCTCAGTGGGATGAAAGAAGGGGGTCAGGGAGGAGGTGAAGGGTAAAGATGAGGAGGATGAGAGTGTGAAGGTTTCAGTGAGAAACTCTCACACTTGGTGTTTTAGTTCTCAGAGGTCTTTCTGGATCTTCTACTGACCTTGAGGATTCTTTCTTTGGAAGAGATCTGTTTTGTTGTTTTTTCTTCAGGAACTTCTCCAGATTTGTTATCCTGTCCATCAGGACGTCTTTAAAATGTTCTTCCTCTGCTTCCTCCTCTGCGATTGTTTCTGTCAGAGTGGATATAGTTGCAAGAAGGGAGGACTTCTCCTTTTCCCACTTCTGCCTTTGGTTCTCCAGATGTCCTCGTTTCTCCATCACAGCTGTTTTCATGATGGATTTAGCGTTGTTTTGCTCAGCGAGGAGATCAGATTCCTCCTGTTTCCACTGGTGCTGTTGGTCTTTAAAGTCCTGCTGGACTCTCTCTAGTGAAGCTTTCAGCCTTGCTGTTTCCTTCACTTGCTGAGCCAAGCAGGTCTCAGCTATGGCTGTCGTGGTCCTCTCAGCCCTGAGAGCTTCTTCCAGCTGGCTGATTCTACAAGAGACGTCTGCATGTTGCTGATTCTGTTTCTGTAATTCTGCATACAGAACAGCCGTCTCCTTCTCAGCTGCAGATTGATGGAGTCTCATCTGCTCTCTGAGCTTCTCCACCTCTGTATCTAGAACACTTTTAGTGTCTCTTTGTGGGTCTTGAAGCTGAACTCGAGCTTGAGTCAGCTTCGTCTGGACCTGGGTTGCTTCCTCCTGTAGCTGAGCTAAGGAAGTCTCAGCTACGTCTCTTCTCCTCTGCTCTTCTGTGATGGCTGTTTTTAGGTTTTTCTTCTTCATGGAAGCCACTGATTGTTTGATGCTGTTCAGGTTAACCACACTATACAGCTTCTTCACTTTGTTCAGTAGCTCGTTTTTCTGTTGTTCCATAGCTGAGATCTGTTGGTCCTTAGCATCCAAGATTTGGTGGAATTGCTGCTCTGGGATCATGAGTAAACTCTGGGTGGGACTGATTCTGACTGGGTCAGCACGCTCCTCTGTAGCTGGGTTGAAGAGCAGAGCTTTCAGACCTGGATGTGGATCTGTAGCAGACCGTTCATGTGGGTCGTATAGGTGGTAAGGGATCAATCCTGGCTCAAGCCTTTTTGCTGTGGTTTGAACCACCGCTGCAGGAAGACCAACATCAACGCTGGACTCTGATTTTATTTTGTTGGAGGTCTGTGTCGGCTGTGGTTGTCTCACAGGAAGCTGATCTAACATTACAGATTCAGCTGTTGGCTGTGAAGGGGCTGGTGCAGGCTCTACTTTCTGGTCTGCAGGAAGCGTTTTTCCAGCACTTTCTTGACCCTTCACAGCTGATTGTTCATGAACTCTGACTGTGTTGGTCACTGTGACTGCAGGAGTTCCAGTCTGGGTTTTCACAGGTTCTTCTGGTTTCTCAAACAGTTCAGACTCTGGGTTTCTGTTCTCAATCTGGTCTTTGTGTGGTTCCATCGGTGTTGAAGAGCAGAGCAGAGCTTTCAGACCTGGATGTGGATCTGTGGCAGACTGTTCATGGGGGTTGTATAGGTGGTAAGGGATCAATCCTGGCTCAAGCCTTTTTGCTGTGGTTTGAACCACTGCTGCAGGAAGACCAACATCAACTCTGGACTCTGATTTTATTTTGTTGGAGGTCTGTGTCGGCTGTGGTTGTCTCACAGGAAGCTGATCTAACATTACAGATTCAGCTGTTGGTTGTGAAGAGGCTGGTGAAGGCTCTGCTTTCTCGTCTGCAGAAAGCGTTTTTCCAGCACTTTCTTGGACCTTACGTTGAATCTTCCAGCTAGGTTCAAAACGGGAAAGTTTCACCACTTTCAAACAAGGCAATTTCTGAATTTCAGCCTCTGCTGCTTGAATTTCAGCTGGCATGTCACATTCATTATCAGGCTGAGACAGGTAATCTACAGGCACAGTTTCCTGACTTTCTGCAGAACTTTCTGTCATATCTTTAAGTAAATCCATGGCTGGGGTGTCTTCCAGTCTGACTAAGGGCTGGATAGATACGGCTGCCCAACAAGACTTTTTCTTTTTGACTATAAAAGGCGGTCTTACCATCTTAGGTTTCTCACAAACCTCCATACTCTGATTCTGATGAAAAGGGGCTGTTTTCATCTCTGTTTCCTGGCTTTCTGCAGAACTTTCTGAAGTATCTTCAGATAAATCCTTATCTGATGTGTCTTCAGGATTGTTGGAGGTCTCTGAAGGCTCTAGGATCCCAAAAACAGTTTCTGCCCTTTGTGTTAAAGTCCCTGGATTCTCTGGTGTTTTCTTATCTTTTGATTCATGGTGAATTTTCCAGCTGGGCTCCATACATGTAAGCTTCTTAGATTTCATACGACGCCGTCTCTGAATTTGTGGCTTTACTGCTGGAATTTCAGCTGGCATGTCACATGCAGAATCAGGCTGAGATTGAGATGATACAGCTTCTGTTTTCTTGGTTTTTGCAAAAATTTCTGCAGCACCCTCAGATGAGCTGTCTGGAATCACAGATTTTGCAGGAACCTGTTCCAACTTTAAGAATTCAGCGGCCGGCTGTGAAGGGACTTGTGCAGGCTCTCCAGCCTGTTCTTGGTCCGATTTCTTCACAGATTCACGCTTAATCTTCCAGCTAGGTTCAAAACGTGAAAGTTCCATCACTTTCAAACAAGGCAGTTTCTTAATTTCAGCCTCTGCTGTTGGGATTTGAGTCGTCATGTCACATCTAGGATCAGGCTGAAACGAGAAATTTGCAACGTTTGTTTCGTCGCTTTCTGCTGAAATTTCTGCCGTATCTTCAGTGAAATCCATGGCTGAGTTTTCTCCCAGTCTGGCGAAGTGCTGGACAGCCCAACAAGACTTTTTCTTCGTGACTGTAAAAGATTGTCTCACCTTCTTGGGTTTCTCCCACACATCCATATTTTGATTTTCATCTTGTTCAGGATAGTCTTCATCACTGAACAAATAGCTAGAGACATACTCATCATAATCCTGGAAATCTGGTTGAAAATCCTTGAAGGAATCATAATCGTAATCTTTGTCCATCTTTTCATCTAAGTCACTCTGGAAAGATGAATATTGGCCTTTCTTGGTGAGTTTGCTGTAAGTCTGATATCTTCCTGCCATTGTGAAAATATGTATTTCTACTCTTATTTTCCAATGTCTGTTAATCGGACGTTATGACTGATCACTGCTCTCTAATGAGGGGACTGAACACTGAGATCGTTTCTCTAGCTCTGAAGTCTGCAAAGTACTGGCTGGGTTTATAAGAACAGATGTGTCGTAATGATGTCACAAAACCTCAAGGCAGGAACTTAGGCCCCACCCTTCAGATGATGTAATCAGAGAATTGTAGACGTGATTTGTGTTGCCTAGCAACAGCAGCAATTTGCCCTGGGCCCACATGCAGCCAAAGCAGTGTTCTTCAATCTCTTGGTTTTCATTAAAATATTGCAAAAAAAAAAAAAAAAATGAGAAAAAGAAATTTGAAAAAGAAAATAAAAAGATTTTTTGTCCCATTGAAATAAATGGGGTTTTGACTAAATGATTGAAAAACCAAGCCCACTTTGGAGCCCTAAAACTCAGGAATACTTTTACAAAGAAACTTAATTTATAGATTAAACAGGAAAAATCAAACATTTACTGTCTTAAAAGGCATTTTTATGTTTTATGATTTCACCACAATCTCAGGTTAAATTTTATTAAAAATCTGAATTTTCCCTCAGATCCTTCCCAGGCTGAAGTATGACATCACGCACTCAGAGCCTACATCAGCTTGCACAAAAACTATCACTATGATTTTTGAGTAGTTTGGGTTTGGGTTTGTGTAAATATATGTGTAGTTTGTTGGGAAACAACATGGCGGCCCTGGAAAAACCTTTTCCTGGGAAACCTTGCATTCAAAGTAACAATGCTCGTCGGGAGCCCATAAGGGTACGCCGGTGTGCCGAGAGAGGGTGAACATTCTTGTTACCACCTAATGTTAGGTGCTATTCTGCCTGGTGAATTATGTACCTGCCCAACCATTACAAAATATATATATTTAAAAAAAAAAACGTCTCAAGCTCTCTCCCCTAACAATATTTATTCCTTATTTATTCTTCTTTTTATTCATTCTTTTCTTAGTTAAGCAACCTACTAAAGTAAGCCCTATCATACAATATGATAGAGATAAATTACTATGCATCAAGTCGGTGGTGGAAAAAACTTTTTTATTGCCACCACCACCGCCACCATCTTACAACGGGGAATCTCCATGACTGGGCATAACTGTTGTTGTACCTGAGCTGCGGAGGCGGCGGAAGAAAAGACGGTCACGAGCTGGAGTCCTGGTCCGGCTGAGGAAACTGGGGAATCGGCCTCCTCTATCGAGTATTCTTCTGGCAAATGTTCAGTCATTGGACAACAAGTTGGGTGAACTTCGGAGCAGGATGGCGTTTCAACGGGAGATTAACACCTGTAACGTTTTTGCTTTAAGAGAAACTTGGCTCGACCCCTTGAACGCTATTGTTCTTGAAGGACTCTCCGTTTATCGGCTGGACCTGACTATACATTCAGGAAAAAGCAAGGGAGGTGGTGTCTGTTTCATGGTGAACAATAAGTGGTGCTCAGATGTGGGAATTATTTCTACGGGCTGTACTCTGGACCTGAAGCACCTCATAATCAGATGCCGGCCTTATTATCTTCCATGTGAGTTCACATCGGTTGTCATGACAGCAGTGTATGTTCCACCTCACACTGATACCAACGTGGCCATGGAAGAACTGTTTGAAGTTGTCTACAGGGCAGAGACTTCATGGCCGGAGGCTGCATTTATTGTAGCCGGGGATTTTAACAGGACCAACATGAGGAAAGTCCTGCCGAGATACCACCAACACATCAGCTGTTCTACATGTGGCAAGAACACACTTGATCATGTGTACATATCCTACGCATGCACGTATAAGGCCCTCCTTCACTCTCCTTTTGGGAAATCTCAGTTCTGCACCTGCCTTCCTATACACAGAAATTGAAGTGTCACAGAGCAGTGACACGGACCATTCAGCAGTGGTCCGTCCAATCAATCGGCTCTGCGCTACTGCTTCAGCACGACGGAGTGGGGTGTGTTTAAGGATACTGATGTGGCAGGAGGTTGTTTTCCTCCGGGCCACTATGTGGCATTGCCAGTCTGGCTACAACCACCTGGGTTACCACCGTGATTAGGGGGCGGCGCCACGGCCCTTTTTAACAGCGGATGGGTTTGCTCCACAGGCCCTTTTCTTCAATCTCCCGTGGTGGTTGTGGCTGGCGTGGCGGAGCTGTAGCCTTAGCGTGCTGGTTAGGGTCGGGCTTCCACACAGCGTGAGTGGCTGCTGGGGTGTGGAGAGCCGACTGCTCCGCTGAATGTGGTGCGCGCGGCTGGATTTCTGCTCCGGTAGGTTTTTTTTATCTTTCTGCTTGTCTGCTCGTTCGGCCTCCAGCTGACTCTCGTACACGTTTTAGATCATTGGATAACCGAACCGTGGGATCGGAGGCATTGGCGCTTCTCCTGGTTCCTGGGTATGCCAACCGAGCGGTACGTATCAGCTGTTGTAAACTCAATGGGTGGTTCGGAGCTTCCAGGTAACTTCTGTTGCTCCCTTTAGAGGCGGCAGGCTTGGGCTGTGCGCCGCCGTCACTCTCTGAGGGAGCTCTGCTGCTGTTTTGGCTCTGCCGGGTTTTCCTCCGTCCGTCTGTCTGTCTGCACGGATCATCTCCGGTGTGGAGCGAGCGGACGGTGTTGCGACCCGGCGTGATGCTGTCTGGTTGCGGGGCCTGGACGCATTGGTGGACCAGGCTCGCGCCATCTTAATAGCCTTGTTTATTTTTTTGTATGTTTATGCTATGTTGTTGTTTAATTATGTTGCATGGTTTTTTTGGGTTTTAATTCGTGTGCATGCTTTCATTGTGTTTTGAGTGTTTTTGTTTTGTTAAAGTGTAGCACTGTGGCTTTTGTGTTCTAATTGTTCCTCCCCCTGTTTTTTTCTTGTCAGGTGCTGCGGCCGGGGCAGCCGCCCCATCCCTGGTGGTGGTTCACATCCCTTTTCGTGCAGTGTGAGTGTTTACACGGGTGGTTTAGAACACGGACCCCTCTTTTGTTGCGGGTTGGAGCTGCCGCGGGCTGGGTTAGCCCTGACAGTAAATTCCTTTTCTTTTCCACAGTGCTACCGCTTCTTTGGATTGTTTTGAACTTTAGTTATTATTGCATTGTTTAATAAAGCTGTATTGTTTTAGTTGACACGTCTCTGGCCTGTGGTATTCTCAGTACGAACTTAACAGAGAGGGGGAGGCGTGGTCCCTGACTGTGTGACTAGCTGTGGAAACCGCGCCGCCCCATTACACTGACATGAACACTTACACAGACGCAGTCATTGGTTACATCAGGAAATGCATTGATGACATCGTACTGAGGATTACTGTGTGGACATTTCAAAATCAGAAGCCCTGGGTTAATGGTGAAGTCCATGCTAAACTTAAAGCATGTACAGACGCCTATAACTCAGGTGACTTGGAAAAATACAGGAAGTCCAGGTATGTGCTCTGGAGAACTATATGTAGTACAAAGAGACAGTACAGGGACAAAGTGGAGTCTGATTACAAGGGCTCCAACACCAGGAGCATGTGGGCCGGATTAAAAACCTCAGCAGTACTGAGGTGATGTCTGTATTTCTGCCTGAAGATTTGAACACTTTGAACACCCGCTTTGAGAGCACCTCTACAAATACAGAGGTACAAAAGGCTCAGGAGGACCACTGCCCACCTGTGATAACCAAGGCAGATGTGTGCAGAACTTTAAAAAGGATAAGCACACATAAGGCTACTGGACCTGACGACATCCCCGGCAGAGCTCTCAAGGTGTGTGCAGACCAGCTGGTAGATGTCTTTTCAGACATTTTCAGTATGCCACTGCTCCAGTCTGTAGTCCCCACATGCTTCAAGAAGACCATCATTGTCCCTGTCCCCAAGAGAACTAAAATTCTTTGCCTGAATGACTACCGCCCAGTAGCACTCACTTCCACCATCATGAAGTGCTTAGAGCAGTTAGTCAAATCATTCCTCACTTTCTCCATCCCGGACTCATTACACCCACCAATAGGTCAACTGAAGATGCCATTGCCTTCACCCTCCACACTGCCCTTTCCCATCTGGACCAGATGAACACATGTGAGAATGCTGTTGACTACAGCTCAGCATTTAACACCCTTGTGCCCTCCAAACTTGTCACCAAGCTCAGAGACCTCGGTCTCAACAGTGCCCTCTGTGACTGGATCCTGAACTTCTTGACAGGCAGACCACAGGCTGTGCGGATGGGCAGCACCACATCCTCCACCCTGACTCTAAACACCGGCGCCCCCCAAGGCTGTGTGCTCAGTCCTCTGCTGTACTCCTTGTTCATGCATGATTGCGTAGCCACCCACAGTTCCAATATCATAGTTAAATTTGCTGACGATACTACTGTCATTGGCCTGATCACCAGTAATGACGAGACGGTCTACAGAAAGGAGGTCAGAGGCCTGACATCTTGGTGCGAGGACAACAATCTCCATCTTAACATCAACAAAACTAAGGGACTGACTGCCCCCCCCCTTCCATTTACCGGGCTACAGTGGAAAGAGTCAACAGCTTCAGGTTTCTTGAGGTTCACATCAGTGAGGACCTCACCTGGACTCATCACATTGAGTTTATTACAAAGTCAGGCTCTTCTTCCTCCGCAGGCTACGGAGGCTCAAAATGGACTCAAGGATACTCTGCAACTTTTATAGATGCACCGTAGAGAGTATCCTGACTGGCTCCATCACCGCCTGGTACAGCAGCTGCACCGCCCTCCACCGCAAGGCTCTACAGAGGGTGGTGTAAGCTGCTCAGCACATCACCGGGACGGTCCTGCCATCCATTGAGGACCTCTACACCCAGCAGTGTAGGAGGAAGGGCCCCAGCCAAGAGAAGAAAATGTGTCACTCTGTAGTAACCCCCCCCCTTTGCGCATGTGCATTGTGCGACTCTCAGCAGAGATAGTATTAAAAGACGATGTCTCACTCACTGTAGGTTTTTGTTTTCTTTTGTTTTTTCCGACAATAGTCGATGGCTAAATTCGTTGTCAGCTATTTTCATTGTCAACTATTGTCGACAATGTTGACTAATCGTTGCAGCCCTACCCGCCACATAAGGTAATCAAGAAAGAAAGACAGGCAACAAACTATTTAAAATTAAATGCAACATTGCCATTGATCGTGACATTTCATAAAGATACTGGCATGTCCATAGTGGAGTTTGAAGGATGGAGATTTAATGTTTGTGGACCCTGACCACTGCTGGTTGGGACATTGCAGGACGAACATTTTTGTCTGTCCTGGACTGACGGAGCCCAATAAGCCTGCAAGCTGCTCTCATAGCAATGCGCCGTCACAGACATGATTTGGCGTATCTGCAGCATGGCGTCTGAGTTTCTGTTGCCACGGTTACCAACTACCGCTTAGTTAGCACAATAATTTACAACAATAAGTCTATTTGACCGGAACGTATTTAGTAGGTGACCATTATCACTTTTTAATTGACACCCTTCAGCCAGTCAGAATCAAGTATTCACCCAGACCATGGTATAAATACACACGTGGACAAAATTGTTGGTACCCTTCAGTTAATGAAAGAAAAACTCACAATGGTCACAGAAATCACTTGAATTTGACAAAAGTAATAATAAATAAAAATTCTATGAAATTTAATCAATGAAAGTCGAACATTGCTTTTCAATCATGCTTCAACATAATTAAAAAAAAAACTCATAAAACAGGCTTGGACAAAAATAATGGTACCCCTAGAAAAGACTGAAAATAATGTGACCAAAGGGACGTTCTCTTTAAGTAGCTTATTGTTGGCCCACCTGACGAATGCATCGGCTGCTGTTTTCACTTTCTGAAAATATATATTAAATGTAATCAGGGCCTCAGGTGAAATGATGTGTCATTATCTCTTCAATAATGTTTACATTCATATTGTTCTGTCTTTCATGTATACTGTATGAGAATGTATTTCTTCCACAGCCAGCATCCACCTCCATCATCCACCTCCATCATCAGCCTCCACCTCCATCATCCTCATGCACTGACATATATTTGTGTTAATATGCATTCTGGTTGCTAACATTTAAAATCATTCACCCTGTGATGTCTTGATATAAGAAGAATAAAGAAAATAAACACTGATCAAACACAAACAGATCAACCCTTTTCTTTTTCCCTTCACCTGTAGTTTACAAGTGATGTTAGCCAATGTGAATATAGCAACTTTAGAAAGCAAAAAAGTATATGCATTAACATAACTTAAACAAACAAAAACAACGGCACCCCAAAAAAAAAAAAAAAAAAAAAAACCTCTCCTACTTGCCTTTATGAAAATTCCGAGCACAAACACGCATGAAGGGAGATATGGTTTTCAAAGTGATGTCCTTCCCTCTCACTGACGTTGCCCAGGCCATCCGACGCCTCTTTAGTTCCTCAACTGAGGAAGTTCTCTAAGAGAAAAAGAGGCTATGGATAGCAGGTGGCCAACTTTTCTACCATTAAAGACGTGTGACTTAGCATGGAAGGCTTTCACGCAAGTGTTCCATTTATTCACATAAAGACCAGTGCAGTGCAGGACTACAGTGGCGCTAATTGATGACGTCACATGATGTGCGACATTTGATGAGTAGGACCCTACCGGAGAGTGAGTGCTGGAGTGCTGTTAGCAGTTGCTTAAAATAAGTGTGTGTTGTGATTAACATGACAGACATCATAAATAAAGTTAAAAATTCCTAGATTTTATGTACCTAGTGTACATGTACCTATAAATCTGCCTCATGAGGAGAGCTTTAAGCAGGAGAATATTATCTCCTAACAAACAAAGCTGATTACTTGGTACTTCTAGTTATTTTCTTATTTTTATTCAGCATCTCAGCTAAATAAACAGTTTCAGAATAAGAATGTGTCTGTATTACTTAACAAGTTTACAAGTAAAATTAATTTGTTTTGGGGTCATTGTGTAAAAACAATAAAATATAAAAAATAAATAAATAAAAATACATAACATAAAAAACATTAGGATGGGGTTAAATACAGAGAACAAACTTTCCAGCTGGGATTAATAAGTTATTCAACATTATTATTATTATTATTATTATTATGATTATTATTATTATTATTATTATTATTATTATTATTATTATTATTATTATTATTATTATTATTATTATTTATTTATTTTATAATAATAATGAATAATAATAATTTTAATAATTACCGCTGTTGATGGTACAGTAGGGCAATACTGTAAAAGCCGTTCATTTTGGAGCAAAAAGCTGTACACAATCCAGGACTGTCTAAAGTTTTAAAACACCCCAATTTATCAAGTTATTTAGCTATTTCATGGTTTTACAGCAGCCCAGTGGAAGATTTGGGTATGCCCTTATTCTTTGTATGCCCTCAAAGGTCTTCTGCCTGAAGCAGATTATAATATCTGGAAGTGTTTTGTCTCTGCTGCAAGGACTCTTTGTTCTCGGATTGTATCAACAAGTCAGCTGGATGATGCACACAGATGTCTCAAAAAGACCTGTAATGCTTTTGAGCACAAATATGGAAGAGAGTGGTGTACCATGAACTTTCACCTTCATTTGCACCTAAAATCATATATCATAGTGTTGATTTCCAGAATGTTTAAGGCCATAGTATTTTTGAAAAAAGATGGTGGGACAGTTAAAGCTGAGCATACTTTGGCTGAGGTTAAATGGTTAAAACAACACGGTGATAGATATTATTACAGTCAGTTATGTTCTGTTTGGGGAGTAGGTTTTGAACCATTTTCCTGTGCAACATACCTCCCACTGAAAAGAATCATTGGTTGTTGTGCCTATGTCAAGACTAAGGTTAGGTTTTCAAGAATTAGGGAGGAAACTGTAAGCATTGTTGTTCCACTGTCATCACTGGTCAAGGCTATGTTTAGGCTAAAACAGTATTGATCACTTAAAGATTACCTTTACCTGAACAAATAGAACTGCTACCCTAGTGCTGGAATATGGCACCAAGTATGAGTAGGGTCTTGAAGACATTTTGTTTACCTATCTCCAGGACAGAGAGAGGTGTTGATGTGGTGGGGGTGGGAGGATCTTTAGAGGTGAGACAAGAAGCATTTGATACTACAGTAAAAATACATTGAAATACAATATTTTTATTTATTTATTTATTTATTCCTAATCTTTGACATATCCTAAACTCCAATTGTTATATTTGTTTACAGAAAAACAAGTGAATAATTAGTAAATAAGTAATTCAAACAAAGGGTTAAAAATAGATAAGGGTCACCAGAGAGGGCAAAATTAAGTTGTGTACGAGTTGGGTTATGGGATTTGTTATGTATTTTAAAACTTATACGTAAGGTGGATGAGATGTCCACATGGAGGCGTTCGGTCGGACGGTTGCTTTCACGAAGTCCATTAATGTATGATAATGGACAACTCGAAGGGCATTATCCTGCTTATACCATGGTCACGTACGAAGGAAATAAATATTAAATCAATTATTATTACGTTAATTTTGTTTTTTACCTTTAAAATCTTAAGTTTTTCACAAGAAGCAACTGAGTGGATTTAATATCTCTCGTTGTGACATGTTGCCAAGGTAACCGGCTCTGACACAGAACCTGCAGCTCCGTCGGCCACAGTTATGTTACGTGACACAAAGAATCATTTCAGGGGGCAGGTGCAGCTCTTACAGCTTGTGTGTCCAGAGGATGATGCGACATATTGTTTCAAACAGTCAAGGTCCACAGGTAGTTTCCTAAATCGTTTAATAAGCCTGCAGGCTGCTTTCACAGACATGATCTGTCCTGTCTCCAGCGGCAACTCTTAACCGGCTCTGACACAGAACCTGCAGCTCGGTCAGCTGCAGCTGTTGTATTAGACCTGACCAGTGGAGGAAGGGGAGATGATTGCTTAACGTTATGTTACGTGACACAAAGTATCATTTCAGAGGGCTGGTGCAGCTCTTACAGCTTGTGTGTGTCCAGAGGATGATTCGACATTTCATTTCAAAGTCCACAAATAGTTTCCTAAATCATTTTTTTAAGAAATATTATCCACCATTCACTCTGATCAAATGTGTATCAAGCAAGTAAGTCTATCCTAAACTGTTTTTATAATATTATCCACCATTCACTCTGTATCAAGCAAGTAAGTAAGTAAGGTAATCAAGACAGAAAAACAGGTGACGACCTATTTAAAATTAAATGCAACATTGCCGTTGATCGTGACATTTAATAAAGATACTGGCATGTCGCGATGGAAGGACGGAGATTTAATGTTTGTGGACCCTGACCACTGCTGACGAAACCCAATAAGCGTGCAAGCTGCTTTCACAGCTATGCATCACAGACATGATCTGGTTTGTCTCCAGCCTGGCGTTTGAGTTTGTGTTCCCAAGGTTATAGTCATTAATTAGTAAATAAGTCATTCTAACAAACTGTCATTTAAAGGGTTAAAAAATGGATGAGGGTCACCAGAGAGGGTAAAATTAAGTTGTGTATGAGTTGGGTTATGGGATTTGTTTCAGAAGTATGTATGGAGGATATCTCATATGATCTGTCACAGATATGAATGCAGAGAATATGACACAGGATCTGCGACAGATGTGTATACGTAGAATATCATACACTAGGATTTCTTAAAGTTGTGTATGCAGAGGGTATCCAATGCTAGGATTTGTCATAGATGTGTATCTGTGGCATATCCTATACTAGGACTTGCTTTAGATTTGTATACGGAGGGTATCCTATAATAGGATCTGTTATAGACAGGATCTTTCCATATATCCCCGGAAACAGTTAGGATATGCCGCAGATTTGGAGACTTGTATCCTCTTGGATCTCTCCGGATTTTCCGTCTTTTTGTCCACCGTAATGCCGTAGGCAGACAATGCACAATATTCAGTTGTGCAACCACCCAAAATGGCGATTCGACCTACAATACTCAGATATCCCGACCATTACATCACCTGACACTGAATGACTAAAATGGCATTAATTAGAATGGTGGTTGCATTGTAAAAAGAATGTATTTAATCTCAAAATATGATTGTTATAGTTTTAAACCAACTAGCCGTCAATAAAAGTGTTACAGTAATTTTAGTCATTTGCTGACAGAACATACAGTCACTATGTTTGAGCTTGGACGCTCTGATCACAACCTCGTACATCTGCTCCCTGAATACACACCCAGGGTGAGAAGACAGCTGGCACAGAAGAAGTCTGTGAAAGTGTGGACCGATGAGGCCAATGAGAGACTGAGAGACTGTTTCCAAACCACAGACTGGGAGACACTCTGCAGCTCTCATGGAGAGGACATTGATGGGTTGACCCACTGCATCACGGACTACATCAACTTCTGTGTGGAGAACACTGTGCCAACCCGGAGGGTGCGGTGTTTCTCCAACAACAAACCCTGGGTGACCCCTGAGCTTAAAGTCCTGCTGAACCAGAAGAAGAGGGCTTTCATTTCAAGGGACAGAGAGGAGCAGAGGAGAGTTCAGCATGAACTCCAGTACAAGATCAGGCGGGCCAAGGACAGCTACAGGAAGAAGCTGGAGGAGCGGCTGGAGCAGAATCACACGCGGGACGTGTGGAGAGGGCTGAAGGAGATCTCTGGATTTGGACAGAGTGGTGCCAGAGGGACAACTGATGGAGACCAGCGCTGGGCCAATGATTTAAATCTGTTTTTTAACAGATTTGATTCTAACCCCACTCTCTCTGCCCCCCCTCCCTCCTCTTCACACATCCCCAGTCCAGCGTCAACCATCCCCTTCCCACAACCACCTTCATCTTTACCTCCACTTTCACCTACCCCCCATCTCCACTCCACACCAATGGACTACACCACCAGCCCCCCACTGTCCTCCATCTCCCCCCTCTCCCTTACATCGGCCCAGGTGAGGAGAGAACTGAGGCTGCTGAAGAACAGGAAAGCTGCAGGACCAGATGGCATCAGCCCCAGGCTGCTCAGGACCTGTGCAGACCAGCTCTGTGAGGTGCTCATGTACATCTTTAACCTGAGCCTCAGCCTGGAGAAGGTCCCTGTCCTGTGGAAGACCTCCTGTGTGGTTCCGGTTCCTAAGATATCACATGCGAAGGAACCGAACCATTACAGACCCGTCGCCTTGACCTCCCACCTGATGTGAACATCCAGGGGAAGGACATTGACCTGGTGGACAGTTTCAAGTACCTGGGTGTTCACCTCAACAGTAAACTGGAATGGTCACACCACACAGACGCCCTGTACAAGAAGGGCCAGAGTCGCCTCCACCTCCTGAGGAGACTGAGGTCCTTTGGAGTATGCAGGCCTCTGCTAAGGACATTTTATGACTCTGTGGTAGCCTCTGCTGTCCTCTACGCCGTTGTCTGCTGGGGAGCGAGCAGCACTGACCGGGACAGGAAGAGACTGAACAAGCTGGTCAGGAGGGCCAGCTCTGTCCTGGGCTGCCCGCTGGACTCTGTGGAGGAGGTGGGTGAGAGGAGGATGTTGGCCAAGCTCACATCCATCATGGACAACACCTCTCACCCGCTGCACCAGACTGTGGAGGGGCTGAGTAGCTCCTTCAGCAGCAGACTGAGACACCCTCAGTGTAGGAAGGAGCACTACCGCAGGTCCTTCATTCCCACTGCTGTCAGACTGTACAACTTATCTGTATAGTCATAATACTGTGTAGTATTTATTTATATTTTACTGTGCAATACCCCCCATTATCAATGTCATCATATTCTTCATATCCCACCATCACCATGTAAATATGTATATAGTCTGTGAAGTTGTTGTTATATTTTATATATATATATAGTATATATATATATATATATATATCTTTTATATTTATAATGGTACATATTTTTTGCTTTTCTTAGACTTTTTCTTGTAAATTATTTATATTGCACCTTCTTGCTGTGATGCATGTTCACCTTATTCTGTCTTTCTGCACTTTATTCTATAACAAGAGCTGCTGTAACAAGTGAATTTCTCCACTGTGAGATAATAAAGTCTAATCTAATCTAATCTAATCTAGCCACTTTATCAGGCACACCTATTAAATTGCTTCTTAACACAAATACTTAAACAGCCAATCACATGCCAGCAGCTCAGTGGATATAGGCATGTAGACATGATCAAGACAAGACATGGTTTACAGAGAATGTTCAGAAAAAAGGAAAAATATCCACTGAGCAGCAGTTGTCCGGGTGAAAACGCCTTGTTGATGTCAGAGAAGAATGGGCAGACTGGTTGAAGATAGCAAGAGGAAGTCAAATATGCACTGGTTCCAACTAAGGTATGCAGAATAGCATCTCTGAACCCACAACACAACCAACCTTGAAGCACATGGGCTACAGCAGCAGAAGACCACACTGGCTGGTAATGTGAGAGAGGCTTGGCAGGGGTTGAACATCATGATGGACAGAGCCCCCAAACCCACATTATCTGACCACCCAGATCCTGCCTTCTTTGCCACAACACACCAGTCACGTGGACCCATAGCCCCTCTTACCATACCATCATTGTTGATGATAAGCTGGTGGCCTCCATGCTACATAAGGTGAACCCACACAAGGCCTCTGGCCCTGACAGGCTGAGAGACAGGGTGCTCAAGGACTGCTCCACTCAGCTGTGTGGAGTCCTCACCAGGCTATTCCAGCACTATCTGGATTCTGGCTCAGTCCCCATCCAGTGGAAGAAGTCCATCATTATCCCAGTGCCTAAAAAGCTCCACCCGAAGGACCTGAAGGATTACCGGCCAGTTGCCCTCACATCTGTCTTGTGCAAATGCATGGAGAGAGCTGTGTGTCACCGTGTGACAAATAAGATCCAGGTCAGTTTGCCTACAGGGAAAAACTTGGTGTAGAGCAGGGCTATTGAATTCGGTCCTTAAATGGATCTAACAGCCAATGAAGTTCTGAACAATGACTAATTAATTTGAGTCAGGTGTGTTGAAGCAGGGATACATGGAAAACCTGCAGGATTGCGGCCCTCATAGGACCGAATTGAATAGCCCTGGTGTAGAGGATGCAAGTCTCACACTTTCAGACTTTGTGTCACCAAACAGCTGGATCCTGCACATCCATACACTAGAATTAAGCCTTTTCTGACCTGCAGGTCCACCCCACATTGATTTTATGGATTAGGAACTTTTTAAAGGACAGGCCTCAACAGGTTCTTTTTAATGGCTTTAAATCTGGAACATCAGTTTTAAGCATAGGACTGCCCCAGGGCTGCGCTTTGTCTCTTGTCCTCTTCTCTGCCTACACCAACAACATCACCTGTAGCAGGGAAGGAACACAACTTTTTAAGTATGCAGATGACATGGCCCTGGTGGCCCCCCCTGACCGACACCCAGGCTCTGTCTGAGTACCAGCAGACAGCTGTTTGGTCCAAACCTTCTCTGACATGTATCTGGTGCCCAATATTGCCAAGACCAAGGAGCTGTGCTGTGGGAGCAGAGACAACTCTCCATCACCTCTGTTCACACCCATCAGCATCCATGGCCAACAGGTGGAGCAGGTTATAGGTTTTAAATATCTAGGAACTGAAATTGACACGTCTGTCCTTCAAACAACACGCTGATACAGTCGATAAAAAAGCCCAGCAGCATCTCCACCTGCTCAGGAAACTTAGGGCTTTCCTTGGTGTACAAGTCACTGATTGAGTCTGTACTCACCTTCAATATTACCTCCTGGTTCAGCCACCTCACTATCAAACATAAAACAAAACTCAATCAGGCCAGTAAATTACTCAACTCACCCCAAACACCTCTGTCTGAACTGTACAGATGCTCTGTAACCAGGAAAGCCACCATGATCACAGAGGACCCCTCCCACTCACTTTACACCTCCTTTCAGTTGTTACCTTCAGGAAGATGTTACAAAGTCCCACTGGCCCAGAAAAACGTCTACAAGAAATCCTTCATTCCCTCTGCCGTAACCGTTCTGAATAATATTAAATAGGCACAACTCATCTTACCATTTTCTTTGTAAACTTAATTTTTTGTTTGTTAATTTTTAATGTTTTTTTTTTTTTTGTTTGTTTTTTTTTAACGTGGGCCCTTGAGCCTGTCAAAGAAGACACACAGCCAGCCAGCCAGCCAGCCAGCCTGCTTATTTAATAAGATGGGACAAGTTTGCCTGTTCTGATTAGTTTTGCTTTTAGCTGTGATATTAAGACAGTATGGTCAGAATTTAGCATTACAACATAAAAGCATGACTTCATCGTGCTTATAGCAATGGTTCAGACTGCTAATGGCAATTTTAAATTAAGTGTAGATTAAACTTTTTCTGCAGGGGGAGCAGTGTATTGCACATCCTATGTGTGGGAGAGGATGCTAGTATCTGGTGTTCACCGCTTCTCTACTGCCTTTTTGTTGTTTTAATAGCCCTAAACTGTTCTATGTTGCAGTAAAGGACTCTGTACTAGGGAAAGAGCACTATTTCAACAGGGACAATACTAAGGATTTGTCAAAAAACGACAATTAACCATTGTGTGTGGTGACCCTGTTGGCACTTAACCGAGGCCCTGTGCTGTTGCCATAGTAGTCAGGGTGAGGTTTCCAGTGATCTTTCTCTGTCGGTGTTGCTTCTGGACCTTTTTGCACCTCTCACAACGATTTCAAGATCCTGGTTGGACTGTCATCTTGCTGCTAGCATACTAGCCTCACGGGATTGTCCAGTTGATTAAGAGTGACACTGTAGCATCGGTAGCAACTCCCGGCAAGATGCTCCGGTACTCAGCAGCACAGCTCCTCACTTTAAAAAACAGTTCAGTACCGAAGTGGATCTTAGCGTTCTGCCTGCACTCCAATAATCTATGCCCCTTACAAGCGTCAAAGTGAAATTATTCAACACCCAGTCACTTACAAATAAAACAGCTCTGGTCCATGACCACATCTTGGATGCTGGAACTGATCTTATGTGTCTTATTGAGACCTGGCACAAGCCTGAGGAGTACATAACTCTAAATGAAGTTTGTACTGTTGGACATGCTTATGTGAAGAACACACACACCTCAGGGCGCAGAGGAGGTGTGGCCATACACTGACCTCCAATTAACTCCTGTCACTTTGCCATTAGTGTCCACATTTGAGTTCTTGGCACTTAGATGTGGGCACCCAAACTCAATAACACTACTCCTTGTTTATAGACCGCCATAACCACTCTGCTTTCATCACAGAAATGCATGATATGCTTACGTCCCTTTGTTCAACCTTTACAAATGTTATTGTTCTGGGAGACTCTAACATACACATGGACTCCCCCTCTTCTCCCTTGGGAGTTGAATTCCTGCAAGTGTTAGACTGTCTTGATCTACAACAGCATATTGGGGTTCCCACACACACAAAGGGCCATATACTGGACTTGGTCATCACAAACTCCATTCCCTTTCACAGTCTGCAGGTCTATGACATGGGTGTGTCATACCATAAGGCCATTTCACTGGACATAACATCTGCTCCATTTTCTAAACCAAAACGTAAAATCCACTTCAGAAGCATTGCTCAAATCAACCCAGTTACATTGTCTGAAGATTTAAAAAATCTCCCCACTGTTTTCAGGTCCACTAATGACTGTGTTGAATACTATAACAGTGCACTTGGGGGTATTTTGGACAAACATGCCCCATTGAAAACTAGAACTGTGTAGTTCACACGGTCTGCTCCTTGGTACACAGAGGAACTGTGGAGGCTGAAAAGAGCTGGTCGTGTTCTTGAGCGGCATTTTAAAACATTTGGCCTAATAGTCCATTAAGTTGCTCACCGTGAGCACAAAAAACATTAAGCAAAATCACTTAAAACTGCCCGCTCTCTGTACTACTCCAATCTAATAAATAGTGCTCCTGGCAACTCCAAACAGCTATTTTCCACCATAAATCACTTTTTGAAGTCAAAAGTTCCTTCCAGCACTTCTGCCTCAGAGAAGCAGTGCAATAAATTCAGTGAATTTTTTGCCACTAAAGTACACACTATCTGTAGCTCTCTGGCCCACCCCATCTCTGCACCCCCTACCAAGACAGCTGAGCCAATGGACAGCTTTGTGGAACAGGTGGAATGCACGATCTGCGGGATGGGGTACTTCACCTGTCCACTGGACCCTCTCTCCATGGCATTGTTGAGACAACACCTCATGGCTATAAGCCCTCTTATAACTGTGACAATAAACTCTTCCCTCAAATCTGGTTTGGTTCCATCAACCCTAAAAGCAGCTCTTGTTAGGCCATTACTTAAAAAAATCTGGTCTAGACCCAAACACCTTGTCTAATTACAGGCCCATTTCTAACTTGCCTTTTATTTCAAAGGTCCTGGAAAAGGTGGTGGTTACCCAACTTGAGGACTACCTGAAGAACAGTGACCTTTATGAAAAGTTTCAGTCTGGTTTTCTTTCATCACATAGCACTGAGACAGCCCTGGTCAGAGTCACAAGTGATCTGCTGATGGCAGCTGACAAAGGGTTCCCATCTCTTCTGGTCCTCCTCAATCTAACGGCTGCTTTTGATACAGTGGACCACCATGTACTCCTTCGCCACCTGCAGGATACATTGGTCTGACTGGTACTGTCTTTGAGAGGTTCCAGTCTTTTCTCACAGGTAGGGCTGAGTATGTGGCCCTGGGGGATGCCAGGTCGAAGCCTCACGCTGTCACCTGTGGGGTCCTTCAGAGGTCTGTCCTGGGCCCAACTCTGTTTAACATCTATATGTTCTCCCTGTGTCACATCATCAGCAAGCGTGGAATTTCTTTCCACTGTTGTGCTGATGATACTCAGCTCTACCTGTGGACTGACCCCACCTCACTGACCACCACCTTATCCTGCCTGGAGGAGTGATAAAGGCGTGGATGGCAGAAAACTCTCTACAGCTCAACAGCACCAAAACCGAGGCCATCCTCAATGGCAAATCCTCTTCCATCACAACCATTTCATTTTCCAACCACCCCATCCCTCTCTCCACCTCCGTGACAAACCTTGGGATCAGGTTTGACTCCAACCTTTCATTTGACCACCACCTTCAATATCTCTGTAAAACATATTTTTTTCATTTCAAAACCATTTCCAAACTTTGCCCCTCCCTTTCCCTCAGTGATGCTGAAAAGCTGGTCCATGCCTTTTTCACTTCCAGGCTGGATTACTGTAACGCCCGTCTCGTCGGTATCCCAGGCAGGAGCTTTCAGAAGCTTCAGAACATCCAGAACTGCGCTGCCCTCATCCTGACAAGGAGGCGCAAATACCTTGTTTTGGTTTGTTTTTGAAGCAGGCTATTTTATATGTACAGATTGCAGTTTCATTTGTGCATGTACTGTATGTACTGCAAGTTGACAACAGCTCCCTCACCTGCTCTGTTGAGTATTTCCTCTGTCTTTGACTTCTGATGTGTAAAAAAAAAAAAGAAAAGAAAAGTAAACTAAGATAAAAACTACGGAAGTCGAAAGTGGCCATGCTCCACTGTTATTATTATTTTTTTAATCATTACAAAGATAAACAGTTAATTCTTTTGTTATCTTGAGATAACGAGGACGCTTTTCTAATAAAGGGATAATTTATCTTGTTATCTTGACTAAATTAAATTTGGTTTCGTGAGATAAAAAGATGATTAAGGTGGACTCAAAAGTAAGTGGTTGCTATGTTACCCCTGATTTCATTGATCAAAATAGACCCTATGACAGCTGGAGTAAGTAATCAATGTTAAACCACTGTTTGACGTCATCAGTCCAGTGATCCATGCTGCTGTCCATGTTCAGATACTAGGCAGAGCAGTCAATATACTCAGAGTTGCGACATCCATTGACTTCGCTGTCAGAGCGGTCACGTGGGTCATGGAGCCTCCAATAGTTCCAAACAAACCCCGCGCTGCTAGACTCTACTATGGAACAGACAGCAGCATCAGAGGGTGAAAACTAAATAAACATATTATTTCTGCACATACCTTTTTGCCATTAAATGTATTATTATGTTAATGTTAATTTAAGTGATGATCAAGTCATGTTTGACAACAGATTAAATAAGTGTAACCAGCACAATAATTTCATACATTTTTTGGGGGGGAAATATTCATATCAACCAACAAGCTAGCATTTATTAAAGATCAGACATGATGGTCCTCATTAGCCTCTGTATTTCCTACTGCTAACCACCCTTACAATTCACTTTGTAAGGTTAAATGATTAGGTTGTCAGGGCTTACTTTCATTAAAGCCAGCCATGTGGTAGCATGTAATGTCAGTACTTAAAGTCAACAATGAATACAACACCGAAGATCCCCTTCAGACAGGACTGTGTCTCTCAGCTGTATTTCAATGGTTTGTATTTAAAAGTCCCAATCTGCACTGTCTCTCTTAAGCTGGATTAAAAAAAAAAAAAAAACTGATCATGCTTAGTTTATGTTCTTCCCTTTTTGTCTTTTTATTTGAAACTATGATTTATATATTCTTATGTTTTAATGTCTTTGTAAAGCCCTTTGAATCACCATGTTGTTAAATTGTGCTGTACAAATAAACTTGCTTTGCTTTGAATGTAAAAGGAAAAGTCTCACTGAGGAACAACTTGGTTTAATTAAAAACTCACTTGACCTACTGGTGGGACTGGCACCGACAGGCACAAGTAAACAAGGGAAACCTTTCAAAAAACAAACTTTTTATTGACATAAGACAACAGGGCAAGCCAATAAAGTAAATAAACTAGTTTCAGTGTGCATAATGAAATGATAAAAATAAACTTTGGGAAAAGGAAAAATGACAAACTGATGGATTTCAGTGTTCCTGCATGCTGCTCCTGAATAAAGAATATTAAAAAAAAAATGGCAGTAATAACTAAATCAACTACAGAACATAAATGTAGAACAGCTGTAACATGAGCTAATGTCAATGAGTGTTACCAGTTAAGTGAACAAGTATGTGTGAAAAAATAATGCAGGAGTAAAGAGGGAAGATAAAAGAGTGATAGTGAGTGAATAGACGCACAGGGAATTGGTGGAATATAAGTTAATTAGGAATCAAATTCAGGTGATTATCAGTCAGTTATTGGTGCATGGAACATGGAAAACAAAAGGGTGACAAGGCAGTTTTAATAAATATTTAAACAGTTTAAATAAAATTTAATGGAGAAAAGTCAGTAGGCTCTGGATAAATACCTAACAGGTCATCTGCTCTGTGATTTTCTATTACAGTATATGTAATAGAGAATTCATGAAACGCATTACAAACTCCCAAGCTTTCACTACTACTACACATTAAAATCCCCAGTACATGAAAAAACTGTTCACCTTAAAATACAACACAGGACCCAGAAATGTCATCTCTGGGCACCGGGCTAAACATAACCAGCATTATGAGAACGCAGTCATAATACGTTTCCCCTAACCTAAGTTGTATTGAACATCAAATTCTATGAATCTATGAATAGCAATGCGCTTGATCAGAACACTGAAATAAATAATATAAGACCGTGACCACACTTTTTTGAACTATTGATTGTCTACAGTAACCCGGAATTGCGTCGCCATTTTTTGTACATGGGAGTCAATGACAGTGTCGTGACTCTGAGTATATCGACGGCTCTGATACTAGGTAATTAGGACTCACCACCTCAGTAATGGCAACGCAGCAAGATGGTCACATGAAACGGCCGCCAGATAAGCCCGCTGTGTACTGCATAAAGAGTAGTATCTTAGTTTTCAACAAAAAAAATAAAAAAAAGAACAAAAAGACATCTCTAACTATTATAGTCTTTATTTTAGTTTTAACAGGATTATGCTAATGGGTAACTTCCAGCCACTCCGTTTTCAAAGGGTTAATATCTATTTAATTGCAAGTGCTTCTGCCTAAAAGAATGTGTGATTAGTCACCACTCTCTACAGTTAATCATTCAAGTCAGTAACAAGGGAAAGTGCAGTGTGAACAAGAGGCTCCACCACAGGTCACACTCCACAGCAAAGGCTGGGAACCATTCAGGCACACACACACACACACACACACACACACATGCACAATCAGGGTAGGGAACCACTGCCATGAGGTCAAGACCTCCCCTACTGCTGAGTTGATTAAACACATTTCTACATCCCACAGACGACCCAATAAAAACTGCCGTGCTGAGGATGATGACTGTGCTGCACTCGCTGTGAGCATCACTGGCTCCAGCCCTTTCAGAGAGCCCAGCCCTGCAAGCGAGACTTAGACACAGCACCCCCCCTGCAGCGGCTCCACTTCCACCAACTCGCCATGCCTTGAGGGAGTAATGAACCTGGCTTCTTATTACAAGGATAACAACTGTTTGTACATGTGTATATGTATGAATGAATATTTCTTCCACAGACCCTCCAAGTAGAGGCAAAGGTTGTTTCTGAGGCATACTGCTACATAATCCGGCCCAGAATGAAAGCAGAGTGGAGGATAAACATTCCTGGACAATGAAACCCTGCTTTACCCCCTGCTGTATTCATACCCACTTAAAATCTGCTTACCCACAATGCAACATTTGGCTGAAGTGAATTGCCCCCCTGGAACAAGGCAGTGCCACTACAGAACAACATTTCCTTGCTCATAGAAGCCACAAGTGTCAGGTATGGCTAACATACAACCCTTCTGGGCCCTTACTGAGCACATTATTTCCAATTCAACTGGTCTTAATGTACTTTAATAGGACCTGTTTTTGATTAATTCTCCCTTGAAACCGGTAGTAGCACAGCTACTAGGCAGTGGGCACACATAAAAGTTGAATGAATGGAGCAGGGCTGCCAGCGAGTCAGGAGGGGCAATAAGGAATCCTTGTGGATTTGTCCTTACCAGCTGGCTCTCCAACCCCAATATAATGGCTGTGCCCATGGCTCAAAGCAGCAGCAAGAGGAAATGTTTGCCCAGTTTGTAATATGTTTAAGGTGCACAGAGTGATTCAGTTCAAGTCATAAAGTCCTTGCATGTCACATCCTGAGACGGAACTGCTCCGTGTATATTTCCCTCAAGCGAACAGGGACAATGGCCTTGTGTTGTGTTTGGATCCCAAGGCAGCAGAAAAAGCCAGGTCTGGAGAAACACTGAGTTAAATAGGCCAAAAAATAACTTTAAAAAACCTCATTGTACCCTTAGGAAACATCACACTGAGTTGGTATAGAAATAGATGTCTGTTCTGCTGAATAAATGGTAAAAACAAAAGCAGAAAAAAACCCGTCCTGCCACTGCACCTGCTGCAATAGTGCCCAACTGATTGCTATTTGCCAAGTTGCCATCTCGGATTTTAAACTCAAGCATACATGATCAGCTTTAACATTGTGACCATTTGTCTAATATTAAATAGGTCCTCCTTAAGTAGACAAAAGAGTTTTTACTGGCCAGAGTGCTGGTACTGGTATGTTAATAATCGATCCTCTAGGATTTGGTTGGGGTGTGGGGTCTTTGTGCATTGGATTTGATTCTTACAGCTGCCGTCATATTGACACATTGCATTGCAACAAGACAAGCATTGTCACTTGCTTTGCCCGTGAGTGGTTTTTACAATGCTTCTGATATGTTTGTGTGTATGATTGTGCACAGAGTGCATGAACTCTGTGTCCTGCAAGTGTGGAAAATCTTGAAGGACTGCATGACTGATCTTCATCCACACCGGTTCACAAGCACACCCCTTGCCCAGCTCTAAATCTGTGTGTGTATATATATATATATATATATATATATATATATATATATATACATATATATATATATTATGTATATATACATAATATATACATATAGTTTCTTTTTTAAAAGGGCTCTGCTGCAAAGTAAATGGCTGTTACAGACAATTAGCTTTTATTGAAGTAGAAATTTATTTTAAGGATTAACTTGTTACCTAGCAACTCCAAAAGACACCAAATCCTGCACTGAGAGTTGACTTTGGATTGCTTTGTTGCAATTAGGAGGGAGTTTAGTAATAAAAGACAACCATTAATGCCACCATTTAGCAGGCTTGTACACACCATGATGTCTAACACATGGCAAACTTGTTTTAAATATTAAGATCTGCTACTCCTTTGACACCACTATGTTCATTCAGTGCCAAATATACATGGCTAAGCCATGTGAAGATTAATGACTCCAGATTTCCTTCAACTCAAAACAGCAAGCGGTGGCTCATTATACAGTTATTTAAAGCAGCAAATTATTATAACATTTATTATTCCCCAGCTATATTATATTTCCCAACAATGTCATAACTTCCACTTCTGCCATTTGCATTGGAATGTATGTGTCACATATCCCACAACTACACTCAAAGGTTTATAGTATGTGAATGCAGAGCAGAGGTCCTACTGTCTTGTGAGGTGCAGTCATACAGTGTGCAATAAGTGCAACTATACGCCAACCTGCTTTAAAAGTGCAGATCTCCGATATATAGCTTTTTAAGCCCACTGGGCCATTTCCTGTTAGTGGTTTCACTTGTTGTGCCTTTGAAGCACGCTTTAATAATAGAACCCAACAGAACTAATGAAAATGCTCTCAGTCAGATTAAAAGGGAGCTTCAGTCTCAGCCACCTAACCGCACACAGCACAAACATTAAAACACACTCAGAGGCAGGCATACACACAGTTTACAGAAGTGGTTTACATAGGGAGGACCATGCCTTCTGATGTGTGGGTGACTGGTTACTCTCTTAACAACTCTGAGAAAACCATCAGTGTCCTGTTTCTTACAGTTGCAGAAAGAAAACTACTGGACTGGTATAAAATGTGAGAGGTGAAAGAGAAATGTAGATGTCCTAGAATCTGAATGCGTGACAAAAATCTTTGTTTTTATTTCTTTTTCCACTGATGCTGCAATGTGTGCCTTATTGGCGGTCTTGTGCTTAATGAATCCACTTCAGTGCAGTTCCTCTCCGTAAGCCTTTAGGTTTAATCCCCCAGTCTGGAGCAGTGATAGTCTGGCCCAGAGGATGACATCTGTGAATCGTTCATTAACTTGTAACCAGCAGCAGATGTGTTTAAAAAAAAAAAAAAAAAAAAACTTGCTACATTTATGCCTTATTTAAGTCCCTGCAACAGTAATTTTTTCCTTGTTTTACTTGCCGCTGGGCTCAACTGACTGTTTGTTGACCTCACTTGTAACATATCTACAAGTTTTCAAAGGGAATCTGCAGTTCTTTGATTAAAACTGCAGATTCCTACAACAAAAATCTATCAGTTTTCATATGAATACCCAAAATTCCTTTTTCCTCGATATTTACTTGCAAAGAAAAACTGCTTTTTTTCAGCAAATGCAGACGGAGGGATTAAATTCCCAGTTTGTCTGTCTTTACAAATGTGTGTCCAATTCCTCTTAGGATTTTTTTTTTTTTTTTACAAAAAAGCCAAAAGGGAAGTTGCTCTATAAACATTCCCTTGAACAAAATAAGAAGAATTTGGTGTTTTGGTGGTGACAGACACCAAACCCTTTTTGCCAATATTCACCACCATAACTGAGTAAATAAACGAGGGGGGAATACTATCCATTTACTACATGATGCATTCTGAATTGGTTGCCTACTGCCTACTGAAAAGTAATTTATTTGACCTAACTCCACAAAATAATGGTGAGTCATTAGCTTAGACAAAAGTGTTTAAAATGTGTCACAGTTCTTCACTTAAAATCCCATCAACTAAGATTTTGCCTTAAATCCAACACCACATCAAAAGTGTATAACCACATTAGTGTCAGAGTAAATTTCAGTCTGTCAGCTCCGGAGTGCACCAAGTGATGGAGGTATGCAACATTTAAACAGCATAGCAACCAGGCTGACAGATGGATGCTCTGTCCAGAGGGGGGTAGGATCCACTACTGGGGGCAGTGATTATTTCCCTGTGTGAGGTCACAAAAGGAAAGATCTCAGACTCACCCATTTGAGCACACGTTCACTCAAAAGTGGAGCAAGCAAGTGAGAGAGGAGACAGAATTTTATCATTTTTGGACCTCATACACAGGTTATGAGGACACATATGACAGTTAGAAAACCTTTAGAAAGTGAATTTTGCATAATATGGGACCTTTAAGATTTACGGTTTTAAAGAGTGGTTGAGATAAGATTATGAGGGGCTGTTTAAGAAATTATTCAGAATTACTTTCTCACAGACATGTGAAATTTAAGTCATAGTATAATAGAGGCAGTTTCAGTATAGTGTATGAGAGGTTTTAGTATAATGCGTGAATGACTTAAATTTCATACGTGTCTGTGAGAGGGTAATTCTGAATAATATCTCAGAGCTGTGCAAAGCAATACCAACCAGCAATACTCATACTAATACTTTTCAAATATATATAATTTTTCATGTATTATGAAGTACCAATACTTGTAATTCTGTTAACTTACTCTAAATATATTTCTTTGAAGATGGGAAACCATTGAGGCCTTGATAAAAGTGTCTTTTTAATTTACAATGGAAAATTAAGCTTAAATAAAGGACATACTTTTCTCAGTTCATTTTAACAAATACTCTTCAACTGCTGCACAGTTGAAATGTGGAGTTCCTCAAGGCACCATCCTGGGGCCAGTCATCTTTTTTCATTTTGATATGCTTTTGGAGTCCATTTTTAAGAATTATGAGATTTCCTTACAGTGTCTAAATGAAAACAAAACTGCATTCTTTGTATAGCTGGAAGGCTCAGTTGGCAGGGCATTTGTCTCCCATGTGCAACATCTGAGTTTGAATCTCACAGGGGACGAATATTACCACCTTCCTGTTGGGTCCTTAGGCAAGACCTGTAACACTACTGCTTTACCACATTCAGATGTAAGTTGCTTTGGAGAAAGTGTTTGATAAATAACTAAAATTTGAATTTGCTGGGTTTTTTTTTGTTGTTGTTGTTGTTGTTTTCTGTTTGTTTGTTTTTGTTTGTTTCATTAAAGACTTTTAGTCAAATAGTATCTTTCTTTCTCACCTTTACGAGTCTGAAAAGATTAATTAATCTCTGGTGTAGTTATAGATCAGTCATCCTCCTCATTGTCTGCAGCTGGTACAGTCTTTTAAAAGAAACAAAAAATGCAAGCAATATTAAACAGTACAGTATAAATCTAGTGTTGGTCTCATTGTATCGGCTTTGTGTTTGTCATAGGATTGATTTTGACATTGGCACAATGTCAACATTAGACCAAACTTGATTTGTTGCCTACCTTGTCACCCTAGCTATAGAAAATTTACCATTTCACTTAAGTTAGGACACTGGAATAAAACAATCGTCAACATACCTATGGTTCAAACTCTAAACATAAATGGTGACCTTGCTTTCACTGATGTTCACTGTGGCTGATGTTAATCTAAGGTGATAATTGCCAGTACTGATCAGAGTTTAGAACATTTCTAGATTCTATTAGAAACCATTTCTCAATAGCATTTAAGTAGCGCTTGGCACTGGGATTTTGTCAATTGATTGATTGTGTTTTAATGTAGTTCATTTTTTTATTTTTTATTGATTTCACTCATTGAGTTTCATTATGTTTTATGAGATGTTTTATTGCCCTTGGTTGTTGAGTTTTCAATGTACAGCAAGTTCTGTGATGGTATTTTAAATATATTTTATCCCTATTTGGCTTTGTCTGACAACTTTTTACTGCACTTTGGCTCCTTAGCAAATGTCAGTCCATGGAAGTGTTTAGCTGTTTCACTGAATAACCTCCAGTATGAAACCTATGGCCCCTAATGGAACACCTGTAAAAGATGTAGCACCACTTCAAACTTATGCATATTTCTCCTCTCGACAGACACGGAACACATAAAGAGTTGAGTATTTCCATGCTGACATCGACCCTATGGAAATATCATGTGCGACCAGAGCAGGAAGGCTGTGGTCTATTCCTCCCAGGATATGTGACACAACATGATTCATCTGCTACTGTGCATCTATAAGCTGTCTGGCAGATTTGGATTTTCTTCTTCTTTTGGGACAGTGATTATACTCTGTGGATCTTGGGTTAAATTAGCCATGACCTGCATTAAAACATTTTCTCCTTGCTCCTATTCCAGGAAGATGTAGGGTAGAGAACACTTTCATATGTGTTTATTTGATGTTTTGAAGACCATAAAAGTGAATGAGTGTGCTTTTTCTAACAAGGTTGCTAACCGATTAGGTGTTGCATGATGAAAGGTAAATGCCGCAGCCAAATACAGGTCATAAGGGAATTATAGTATGATGAAGAAGATGGGCGAACCACCAGTGACATGCACCGGTTTTGTAGGATTCAAGAAGATACGTCACTGTGAGTTACAAACTGTTACCAGTACCGTCATGCTGTTAAGGCCCAATCGACCATATCCAATCCTTTGGCTGGAGGTAGAAGTTGTGTCATGCAGTGCGACATAATGGCTTTCCCAAATGTTTTTGAAATCCCTTAATTGTATTCAGAAGTGAGACAAGGACACGCCAGCTTCAGAGTTTAGCCACATATATTATAACCACAGACAATAATGAAAGGCTTTATCATACAGTCACACGAAAGGTAATTTTAATAAAACACAATGTACACATATGCAGTCCTATGACCATACATTAGCTGGAGCCTAATTAATAAACCTAGAATATGTCAAAGCATAGTTTCATTAGTTTTTTTTTTTTTTATTTTTCTTCTTGAGAGCATTGAAATCAGTAGATGAGGTCAAATGAATGTAACAGGCTACAACACTTGTATAACAGACAAAAATTTTTCTGCATGTTAAAGATACGCACTGTAAAAAGGAAGTCAAAGAATATCTCAGCATATAGGAGTATGAGGCAAAAGTTCTCACTGAACAACAAAAGTACAAAACTGAATTAATAAATAAATCAAATATATACCATATAAATGAAATAGCTATGAGGTGGCTAAGTTTATTAATAGTTTTTAATCATTTTAATCCATAGCTTGTATTACAACCTTTTTTTTTTTTTTAGTTTCTAAAACATTTAGAACGGTAAACGAGTCAATACTTAAAATACAGTAATAAGCTTTTATAATTAGATCAACTATATACACAAGTCTGTTGCCATGCTAGTCAAACAACTAAATTTATTCTTTTTTTTAATAATTTGACACTATACAGTTACAGCATTAAGCGGTCTGAACGTAAACAGTTTGTGCTGAGAATAAAATACTTTGCAACTATGCATGGTAATTTCTTTAATATTACTCTCAAAAATGTACATAACATAAAGGCCACACATGGGGACACTCCGTCTTCGTTCAGAGGGAAGGTGAGGGTAGCTTTGACATAAATATAGGAACAAACGAACAGTCTCTCTTAGTTCAAGATGCCATTTTCTTGTCCATCAGCATCATCTGCTTCAACTGAGCCTCCTCTGTTTCTTTATCCCAGAGCACATTTCTCATACCTTCCCAGAGCAGTTTAGCTCACTTCCTCACCTTTCCACAGCCCTCTAACAACTGGCTTTCCCACCTCCACGTTACCTCTGGTTTCCCCTCCGTCTTCTCTTACCTTGGACGGTTAATGACCTGGTTAATGATGGGAAATTAGTTCAATTATATCAGCTGGAAAGGTCCACAAGGAAAGGGGTGGGGTAGGCAGGGTGGGAGCAGAGCCACCTGGCTGGTCACTGCAGCAGAGGGAGAAGCAGCGGGAGGCAGAGCAAGAGTTTATGGTACTGATATCACACATTATACGGCACATATTTCTGGAGTGACGGATTTGTGAGGCGTGGCTGTGTCTTGGGGGGCAGAGTGGAAGTCAGGGGGAGAGGGCTGGGAGGGCGGTGGGGGGGGGTTATGGTAGTCGTCAGTCAGAATATGGGTGCAGCAGCGGCTAGCAGCTTCGTGTTGGTTGTTTTGTTCACTGGGTAGTTTCTGTCCTCACTGGCTGGTTCGCGCAGAGGCCAAGTGGTCACTGTGCTGGTTCTGGGCCCGAAAGCGCAGCCTCTGCTTGTTCTTCTTCTTTGGCTCTTTGGATCGGTGCTTCCCTGAACCCCCTGGGAAGACAAAAAGAAAAAAGAACAGAGAGAGATGGCTTTAATCATCCCAACCCTCAACTGTTATTTTCTTTCTCAAAAAATAACCTCTTCTTTTAACTTTTCAGTGGAACATTTTCTGCTTGGTTTGCCTACTCTGACACCCAAATCTCCTGGGTGCCTTAAAAGCCATCTAAGTGTTATTATGCTATAACTTTGCAAACTGTAGGTCATTTTGGTATCAAATGAATCTTAGAAAGAAAAAAGGAATTAAACCTGACTGAGCCATCTCTACCATTTGGTTTGGGTAATGCCAAAAATAAGTGATTATTATTTCATTACTGTTTCAAATTTTGTCCATTTCACTATTATTACTATATAACTGTCATCTCAACCAAAAAAATTATATTTTATTTTCATCTAAATGAAAAGAAAAAGTGCAAAGAAACATTTAGCTCTTTTTGTTTTCTCATTGCGAACATTAAAGGGTTAAAACGTGCACAGATACATGTCTCTTGCATGGAGTTCTGGGGAAAATCGGTTTTAGGAAATATTCACTCAGGGATTCAGTATAAGAAGCTTGTTTTTGATGCACAATAGTTTGTAATGAGTTTAATTATTACATTCTAGACAGCTTTTTAGTGTTAAATCACTAAATGATTGGATGATGCAGAATTACTGAGTGCATTGCACTGCTTTTATTTATTTAATTATTTAGTTATTTAGTTTTTTAGCAGCAGCTTAATGGTCAGTAAGCTGTTTGATTTAGCTTTAAAACAGTAGTTTGGGAAAACACAGGCACAACTGAGATTTATTCACTTTGATCTGAGAAGTTATAATAAAGCAAATGATCCTATATCTGATTATACTAACCAGGAATTTGGCAGGATTTCTTAAAGAAATACAGATTTCCTGAAAAAACATTGCACAGATTTACTCCATAAAGAGTTCACCTTACGTGATGGAAAAAAAAAAAAAAAACTTATCAGGTCTCAGCTTACTTTATCTTCAAGAACAAAACCTCAGTTTTAAACTAATGTCTTTTTGGCCAACACATTTCACTGTCACATCAAGAGACAGGAGAGATAAGTGTGGGAAGTTGCGTAACCCTCTTTCCAAGTTGGAAAGGTCCCCCTGCCCAAGGTTAATCCATCCCAGGTTTCTTTGGGATGGGGCAAAGCATGCTGAGAACTGACTTCCTTCTTTGGTGGAAGCTTGTGTGGTGGAAGTTCTGCACCCACAGCTCTCTGCAACAGAGAAATCTTGGCTACTGAACCACAAAGGAACAATCCGGCTGCCAAGGCCACAAATAAGATAACGAGGTGTGTGTGCGAGATGCATGTGAGAGAGGGGGGGAGTGAGTGTGAGGGAATTTAAGGAAAAAGAAAATCTAATGGGGGAATAGTAGGGTAAGGGCTTGGATGATGAGACGCTATCTGGATCCTGATCTAGAACACAGAAAAACAAGCCACGCTATGCTTCGCCAAGGGAGGAAGCAGGAGAGTAATGTAGAAAAATAAGGTCTCAAATGCAAAGTTTTTCTGCCTCATTCTGGATCTTATTACTGCACTTGTTCGACTTTATTTCTCTCTCTCTCACAAGAAATAGGTAACGGTGTGTGAAATGTGGCATTATCTCTAATTGCCTTCTCAGATGTGCTAGCTTTGTGGTGGCCCTTTAACCACCCCGAAAAAAGACTTATTTCCCATTCTCAGGGCTTCACTGTGAGGTAAATGTGAAAAAAATTCACTGTTTAAGCAGAAACGCATGAGAAAGCAAGATATTGCTTTTCTAATAAGGTCTTTCGATGAATAATACAGATGCATACAAACATCAAACCATCTTGGAACCATTTCCTGCAATTAATCTAATCGTGTTTTTTGAGTTGCCAATCTGGACCGTGGTAATAAAGTTTCTCGCACACAGCTCCCTTTGGGAATAAAAATTTAAAAAAAACTTTCACATCTCTTCCATCAAACTCTCATGCCCTTAAATTGAGAAAGACTGTCCGAGAACTTTGTACACTTGCCTAGCAGATTCCACTTTAGAATTTTTTCCTGAGTTACTGTACAATAATGTTTGTTAAAGCAAATCTGAAGCGCAAAGGTATTTGGCCTGTAGCTTTGTTTTTTCTAATTGCTCTTTAAAGAGGTCATTTTCATCCTAAACAGTGTTGCTAGGTGCCTGATAAACACATCTTTCAGCGCATTGAGCTCAATATGAATTACATTTGATGGGAATATGGGGCAGCATTAAACTCCCTCTGTAAGAGGCCATTCCTTGAACGCAAGGGTGCATTTAAACTGAAAAGGTCTGTATTTACAGCAATTGCTTGAAACACAAATAAATATGTGGTAGTTAAGTTAAAAAGTAGTTTCCCTGGACTGTTCAGGACTGGGCAGGAGATCTTTAATCCAAAGCAAACCAAAACGCGCATACGGTGCAGAAACAAATACACATTCAGACTAAACCTGAGGTAAAAACACACCGACTTCATAAGAACACCATTGAGTTTTTTTAAGTTGTGGTGGTAAGTCACTTTTCTAATGCTTTGTCATTGAACCTACCAGTATAACTAGCCTAGTCTTATCAGAAGTTGCAATTTTATTTATTTATTTTTTTTTTTTACCTTTGGTTTCTGTTTAGTGCCTCAAAATGTCATGGGAACTCAACACTATTTATTAGGGGATGAGAGCAAAGAATAGTAGAATAGTAAGAAGTGGAGGAGATAGAAAAGCAAACGCACACTGAGAAAAAATCTTGAAAAGAACAGGATTGAACCAGGAACCTAAAAGTTAGGGGCTTAATTATGAAACTGACACATTTTTCCAATGACCAACACAAGTACATTACAACTTGTTGTGAGGACACGCTGGTATAAATTAACGCCCGTCTTTTTTATTATCCACATCCCTCATTTCTTTCCTTTCACAATAACATGATAAAAAGCCCTAAATATCGAACCCTTCAACAGGCTAAATGCAACAGTTACATTTAGGTACATTAGCTTAGACAAAAGTGTTATTTAAAATGAATTTTTTACAATGTGACCGAAAGGCAGAATAATAGTGGAATATAATCAAGAATTTGAAGCCTATAATGTGATTCAATTGTGATTTTCTGGCTTAAGCTGAACAAAAACATTTTTGTCTTGAGTTACTTTTGACTGCCATTAAAAACTTAGAGAAGAGGAGCAACTGAGGAGCTACAATGCTATGCCAACATTAGTGTGCAGTTGTGAGTGATATTGCAGAAAGACAGAAGAGTTTGAACTGACAGAGGTGTTTAGAAGAGTTTCAGGTTTCACACTGTGAACTGTATGGTGACAAAGATGAAGCCGTTTGTTGACTTTGTACAAGGAAGATGTTTTTACTTATAACAGCAACAAAACTGCTGATTCACCTGCTAGCTTGCTACCCAAGCAACGCATTAGAGGCACTACATTTAAACAAATCAGTATCAGGTGTTTCTTCTAATCAGTGAGTTACTAAAGCTGAACCTATGCTAAAGGCTTGTAAAATTCACCAACAAGATGGGAAGATTGTATGTAGCCGAACATACTGGGCTACATGATTAGCATTGCTGACCATACGTTAACGAGACAGTCACAGCTCTGTCCATTTCAGATTGCTGGGAACCTGACAGTGAGCCTATGTCTTTTGTTACACAGCCATCCATGTTGGGAAAAGTATGGACAACAGTCTTGATTAATTTTACTTCTTTAGTAAAGAGTAGCTGTCACCAGGACATTGCTTGGAAGATGTAAAAGATGGGACATTCAAAATACATTAAAGATAATGGGTGTCTCCGGTACCTACCTTGTGCCTCAATAATAGCAAAGATAGGTGGATATCACTAGAAAAATAAGACCTCCTCGTCTTTTTTCTCCTGTATTATCCAGGGCATCTCAACACTTTCAGCAATCTCCTTTTCCTACTTCCACCAGCATCTAGACTCCAGCAGATCCTATTACTGTCTCCCAGCTATCTTCATCCAGGAAAACATGCTTATATAATGTCACGACTGATCAGAGTCCGACCACCAAAAGTCTTTATTATACGTAAATTATTTGCTTTAAATGATCTCTCCTTTTCTGAAATGAGTTTTTCAGACATTTGAAGTCAGAGTTTATTATCTATAATTTACGTGACATATACCTTGGACAGAATTATTCTTTTGGACAAAATAATCAGATTTCCAGAGAGCCACAAAATTTAAAACCCTCTTTCTTTGTTGCTTCCGTTGTAGGAAAGCTTTGTTTTAGAGGCTTTTTCCTATTCCTTGTTTTGCCCATGGCTGCAGCGAGTTGATGACAGCTGTCAAGACAGACTACAAGTAAAATCATCACCCTGCACATGATTTATACTGTGCAACACAAAAAAAGTTATGCGGGTCCTCACAGTAGAAACCAAATACACTCCACGAGCTAATGCCTTTTGTTAAGAGTTCACCACTGTCCTTTAAAAAAAGAAAACTGACTCTTTCCCAGCTTCGAAGCTTTCTTGATCATATTTAGCAGATGTGGACAACCTCTGACTTTTATGAGCTACCAAATTTTTAACAGAGACTATTTTTTTCTAATAACACTCCTTTATGGCAGCGTTATTAATAAATATCAACCCTCAGGTCAAGAGTCCTTAAACTAACTCATGGCACTTAATAAACCCACCTCAGCAGCAACTTAGGACTATATTTCATATCCCAATCTCAATGCTGACAGCTAGAGGGCAACCAATCCCCACATAAGCCCCTTACCCCTTCATCAGATACAGTCCTAGTGAGATGGTCCATCGTATCTACCCTGTAAACTCCCATTTAGCCTTTCCTCAGGGCAGCAAATGCTCTAAACACTGAGCTTTCATCTTCTCATATTTACAACCGATGTAATCACTTAAGCTGATTACCAGAGTTCACAGAGGAAACAGTTTAATTTGCCTCGATTGCTTTCAAAACCAAGAACAAATTCATAAATCTTGAGAATGTAGAGATAATTTTGTCTTGGAAGGTTCAGTGGGTTTCAAATCATCTTCTGTCTTTGTTTTGCGTTGTAACTGGCACTGGAGGAATGGAATCGAAGGAAGGTGGCTTTTATAAGTAAATTACAATCCTTCTTCGTAGTTTTCTTTCCATTCTCTCTCCATTTACTTTTGCTACAGCAAACCACAGTTTCAGCAATCTTTGGTTGCCCTTCATCGACACAGTCCGCCTCTGCCAGCTTGATGTTTGTGTGTTTAATTTAGAAATGAAAAAATGAAACAAGCATCTCGAGACAAACAAAAATCAAAATGTTTTGTATTTCTGAATCAGAGGTAGAGCCTGTGGCTGTCAAAACCGACCTTTGTAACAGTATGAATCAGTATGTGCATCTGTATGTATACCTGCTCGACTGTGAGCTTCAATATCACCTATGTTAGCTGGAGAAATACTTAGCGTCACATCCAATCTTTTCAGCTGCCAAAACCAGTGTGCAAAGAAATTTTAAACTCTTTGCACACGCTGTGGTGGATGTTCCTCAATAACTTCTTCAAGCTAGTCCACTGCTTTTTCTTTTTCTTCCCCATCATTCCGATTTTCCCTCTGTTCTTTTGTGATGCCAGCTACAATTCTCTTCTATAATCGAGATGACTGCATGGTGAAGACACAGCTAAGAGTTAAGCATTATTAGACGTATCATATTATTAAGTTTGTACTCCAGAATAATATCTCCTTGTGGAGTGGCAATATGACTGCTTGCCCAACTGATGCACTGAAAGATAATCAGTCAAATCCATACCCAGAGGGAAGGAAGCCAAAGCCAAAACTCCCTTCATTTGTGTCAGAACTAATATCTTTGTTTTGGAAAAGGGGATCATATTCAAGAATAATCTTAAGTGTTGGATTCCCTTGAAATACGGCTTATATTTACTTTGTCACCATTCAGAGTTTAGTGAGATTTCTCCACATAAGAAAGGGAACTGTATTCTTTTCTTTGTTTTTGCTTCAGGCTGCTGTGGGAGCATCCTTATGTTACTGTATATTCAGAGAGAAGCAAAACACTGACCGTTGACACTGGCCAAATACCTCCATCCACTAACGCTCTGGTGGCAGTGCAGGAATCGAAAGCCTAATCTTATCTCCACTGCCTTGTGGTTTAAAAAAAATCAATGGCTGACCTCGAGAAGGCATTAAGACATACGGTAAATGGGATCCTATGCTGCTGAAAACGCACCCTTGCTCTCCTGTTACCCCATCCCTTCACTCGACGCAGACAGTCAATTAATAATTTTTCATTGGATGTGGAGGAGACATGGATGGGGATGAGGAGGCGGGCAACAGAGCAACAACAACAAAAACATCCAAACAATTTGGGAAAAGATTCCGGTGGACTTAAGGAAGGTAAAGCTGGACTTTTTGGCAGCTTGTCTTTTTCATAAACAGGCCAAAGCGGGGGCCATTATTAGTGAGCAAAGGAGAAAACTACTGGCGCCAGTGAGATTTGATTTCAGTGGCAGAAATTGGATTAGCAGCCATTAAGGGCCTCCTCACACATACATTTATAATGCTGTGAAGGGGAAAGGATCTGCAGCCATCCAATGCTCCCTTTCCTCACACACCGACAACTCCTCTGTCTGGGAAAAGGTTACGGACGCTGACACTGCCCTATAGTACTCCTGAACATAGTTTGCAGTTGATTTATAGTTGGGACACGGCAATATGACCTCAAGTGATCCATAGTTCATTGAGGCATGGGCCAGAGGTGAGCCAAAACTTATAATGGTGCTTTGTGCTGCTGTCTGCTTGCAGGGAAATACTGTAGAAGGGTGATTTGACATTTGTAATGAAGAGATCTTGATACTGATAAAAACATGTGTAAAACGACAGAAAGGTCTGAAAGGGAGAAAAAATCCCAAGTACTTTAGAAGGAAACTCTTATAGGAGATGTCAAATACTGGAAAAACAAAATCAACTTTTTGACAGAGAGGACAATCATTTACAAGAAGCTCATCTTGCCAGCCAGCTGACAAGAGGCTCTCTGCACAGCATCACTTCAGCCTAACAAGGTTACTCTGGATGACACTTCATTCACTCTTTTCAGTCTGTCCTTGCCTTTCTGCTCTGCTCTGCTCTGCTTACTATCACCGCACCGCTGGGTGAGAATGATTTAAAACATACACATTCCAATTTAAAAAGCTAATGTTGGATTAGGTCACTCATTATTTTCTCATGTATGACCCAATGCAGGTTAGCTTACTGTTAGGCTCTTTGATGCGTCTTTACACTGACAGTAAGTTAAAGCGAAAACCCATCTAGGAGATTAACGTCTCCAAGCGAAGTCCCTGCAATACATGCATGACTGACATGGTGATTAATACTCTCGATGGTGAGTGTAGACAGCACTCTTTTTTTCTCTCTCTCTCGATGGAGATGGTCCATCACATCAGCAAGAAACAGTCGCAATCTGCTCGGTAAGGCTACAGAACAGATGATGACCCTGAGCGTTAAAAGTTTCTTCCATCAGTCGACACAGAGTTCAAGTCCTGCTCTACTGCTTCTCACAATATGGTAACTGTTCCCTTGTGCTGTTTGGGTTACCACTGCTGGCTCGAGCTCTCAAAGGAAGGTTATCAAGAAGAAACCTTCCATGACAGATGTTCAATTAGGCCCATTTCCAAAAGACTCAAAAGTGAGCTTTGCTTTCCAGAGATATTTCCTTTACTTTACCTTCATACAAACTCTCAAGCTCTGCTTCAGAAAAGTTGGAAAGTAAGAACTTTCTTTCTCATTTGGTGCTGAGGAATAAAAAAAAAGGTCAATTTAAAGATTTAGTGTGTCAGATTTCAAAGTTGGAATCTTTGGTATGTTGGTATGATTTAATGCTGGCACGCTAATATGTCAGGGAGATCCAGAACTTACAGCTAAAGTCGATATTCAGCAATGCATTCAAGGTATATATTAAATCTCTTTAAAAATACATGAATAGCAAATGGTGGGCAAAATTTACATGGAACTAAAAGTGAACAATTAGGATTTAAGCAGGGGATAGAACTCTATTCAAAGCAAAATATTGACACATTTTTTTAGTGCAGTAAGTAGATGACTCAGACATAGACAACTTGACACAAAGAAATGGGGCTAGTTGTCTACACCCCTGGTAGTATCACAGTTCAGTCATTATTCCTAATTGTTTAGTGGGGGTACTAGACACAGGAGAAAAAATAAAAAAGAGAAGAAAAAAAAACTGGGTCACCAGAGTTCGATCACATGACGTAATATGGTTTCTGGTATGTGACATCTTGCCAACCACTACAATTTCCCCACTTCCACTTGGAGCTGCCAAAATGTAAAGACTAATAGGTTAACTTTAAAGCAGAAATCTGTGAACACATTGGCGCCCCCTGCAGCAATGAGAGGTCATTTGAATGGAGAAGTGATGTTTATTTGGCTTGTCTTGAAAAAATATGACATTCAGTAAGGAATATTACTCTGTCATCCTTTTTCAGTTCTGAATGAAGGCATAATCATTACTGACCTGTTTCCATTAAATGGAGCCTACTCCATGAAGTGGCTTTGTATAGCCCATTGTGTCATGAGGGTAATGCCATCAGCCAGGCAGAAAACAGGCATCATGGCCTGTCTGCTTAGTCTGATGCGGCTTGAAACCGCAGGACTCAAAGAAAAGCAAGCAGCCCCCTCTGCGGTCTGCTATCTCCCAACTGACTCATCGACACATCTGGGTCTAAGTATATGGGGGCTCTCCTACCCGCCAGGCACACGGGTAGATTAGGGATAATTAGTTTTAGTTGACTTTAATGAATGGCTTAATGTTGTGTTTCATTTCTTATGAAAAAAATATAAAGTTAGACACTTTTCAAAGGGAGGCCCCAGACTGATGTTCCTGAAGGCTTGCTGCTATCATGGGTCTGTTTGCTTTTGTATTTGTTGTGGGCAAAGGGGCCAGGCGCTGCAGGGAGGGGTTTGATATGTGACCACAGAACCAAAGATCAGGAAACCTGCTGAAATATACAGTAGCCAATTCATCATTCAAGCTTGTAAGTTACTACAGATGTGAACTCTGTTTATCTCTGCTCAAAGATAATAAGAGCCATAGCACTCCACTTTAATTTCCTCGTCTTCTGCAGCAAGATGAGATTTCAATAAAGCTTTTGATCCATCTTATAATTCCCACATGTGGTGATATAAAGCAGGAAACGTCTTACAGAGTTATGATAGTCATCCATCTTAGTTTCTGATAAATATATTGCATTGAGCTGATGAAATTAATCATTTTTAACAGAGCCAAGATTAGTAAGGATTTGCTCTGTTCAGTCCTTGATATCAAGATAGTCCTAAGCTTGTGTGATATAACTGTCATTTATATCTCCTCATCTTGATACTGACATACTGACTTGCCGTTGCAGCTCAGTGTAATTCATTATCTTTTGCTAAGCCATTAAGGAAGCTAATAAAAAGGGACCTGGCAGTTCATTTTGGTGCAATTTTGCACAATCTACCTTTTACATTTTATGGCAAATCAGCCTTGGCATCTTCTAACTAATAGCCTGAATAGAATGTACTTCTCCCCCCCAGAGGACCTCACCAACCTTCCCCCCTGCACAAAACCAGCACCTCAAAAGGATTAACTGTGCAATTTTAAAAGCACTCTTATACCAACAATGGCTCAAGGTAGGAAAAGCAGATTCCCACTGGCATTTAACAAATATTTATAACATTCTTTATTTTTCTGTGCTCCCATGGACAGCGCTGGCTTTAGGATTTACCAGGATCAGCCACCTTCAATGCGCCAGTAAGTCTTGACCAAGAGCCCCCCTGCATGGCAGCTCCTGAGCCCATGTTTTGGAAAGGAATGACATTATCATAAAACAAATCACACAACAAGGTACCATGAGAGTCATGTACTTTTTACACCCCTATGCATTATAAGGTCAGGATGAGAGCTTCTACAAATAGACAGTCTACATGGTAAAAGATTTGGATATAGTGTTTCTGTGCTTGAAGATAATCTTCAATCTATATGAAGAGCTAATTAATTTACTCTCCACAGCATTTGCTCCAAGACCAAGAGCAAATTGTTAACTAATGTTTGTAAATGTTCTTTAGCACCAAAAAAAAAAAAGGTTCTGTTCTTGTCTAACATATTAAGAATTTCACTGGAGAATTCTGTAATGGCAAAAAAAAAAAAATGTTTTATAAAGAGCCCCAGAAATCAATCACCTGCAAAACCAGGAAACATATCTAGCCAGTCATGCTGTTGCACTGGAAAAGTGAGCATCAAAGTTCAGAACAGTTTCAGTTGTGTGGGATTAGACAGAATTCAATGTGACTTAACTAAAAATAAGCATGGAAGAGGATATTATGAATAGGATTACTAAGGAAGGTGAGCAGTTGGTAACAATCACCTTGTGGCATTGTTCAGTTTGGTCCCACCACACCACAAACTTGTCATGTTTTGAAACTACAAAAATTTGGTTTCTAATGTCAGCTAAGTGGTAAGACTTGCCAAGATGGACTGTAATTAAACTAATAGCTAATGTTAGCTATATCAGGCAGCAGTTAACAGCCTCTCAAATATCAAGAGCCCATTGTTTAAAAAAACCACAAGCAATTAAATGTTGATGGCCATCATTATTACTGTAAATGTATTACCAATACAGACTCTAATCAATCACGTCTTCAGAATGAGTACATGTTGAAATGCCTTTGAATGCAATACCACTGAAGGTCATATACACTGGATCATGTCTTAAGTGTATTGATATGTTGAAGCACTGAAGTCAGTTTGACTTTAAAGCCTTCAATAAAACAGCATATGACATGGCTCACCATCTCTGCAAACATCTGCTCCAACTAGACTGTAAATGATGGACAAAGCCATCCACTGTGGGACATGAAGCTGATGCTAAAGTGGCCTAAATTGCAACACCACTGATTACCCTGAGGCACTGACTTAAAAAAAAATCTTTGGCTTCAATTTAAAAAGCATCAACCTGTCTCATGAAATGTGAAATATGTAAACTTTTCCCATGTGTCATTATAGTAATATTAACTTGATTCTGGTGGCCTTTTTAAATATAGTCATACCATTTAACAGACCTCAAAGAAATGACAATTTGTCCAACGGGTTTTCAAAAATTACTCTTCAACTCCACCTTCTTGACTAAATATGGCCACATTTGGATTCAAAAATTGGAAATGCTTCAAAACTTCCCTGTACTGGGAAACTCAGGAGGAAATCCCTGAAATGCTTGGACATGAAGCACAACTGTCCCAAAACAGGACCCATCCCTAATGAATGGGAATTCAAGCTGAGTCAGACAGGCTTAGACACGAAAACAGAGCCAGGGGCCATAAGGATCAAACCGCAATCCCCACGCAATGGCAAGTGATGATGGACTCAAGTTCGGCCGATGCTTTTTGTTTTCTTTGATTGCTCAGCAAACTCTTAAAGGTAGCTTTTGTTCAATCTCCTGCAATGATCCAACAGACTGTGCGTATGTTTTGATAAATATAGATCATTAGCTCATAAGAGAGGAAGGAGCAGAGAAGGGTTTGATGTGTTTGCAAAGCTCCTGTTGCACAGAGACAGAGGTAAAGCCAATTCAGGAAGCGCTTGATCCTCTTTAAGGCCTGTCCTGCATCAAACACTTGTCAAACACCAGGCAGACAGACAGCTGAGTGACTCTGACAGATATGATCACAGATGGGGGCAGTAGGAATCACCGCCTGCTCAGATCCTCTATCAAGGCACCAGTCGTACTCTTGTCAATAATCCCCCTTCAATTCACCAGAACACAAACAGAGGGCTTTGAGGCATATGGCAGACATTTTCTTGTTGTTTTTAGCTGTGTGTGATTACAGTACAATTTCAAAAGCCATGTCAGGGTCTCACCTCACCAATGGAGAGGTTTGTGTACTCCATAAGGCAACAGCATGTCTCAGGGATGCAGTATAGGAAGGAGAGAGAAACCAAATCAAAGGAAGGCTTAAGTTCCCACGAATCCAAAAGAACTGTATCAAGGCCTGTTGAGATCATGGTCCTGAACCTTGCCACCCAGCAGGAAGGTGCATTTATGTTAGAAGAGATTTGATACGGTACTTGAAGGGCTTGGGTTTCATGACACTGACCAGTTAATCATGTCATGAGATTTTCCTTGGAGAGCCATCTTGCTTTGAGCCCTGACCAAACAATGCATAAGGGGATTTCTGGCATGATGGATCATACAAAGTCTTGAAATGCATGTGAAAAATGGCATAGATAAAAAATTAGCAAGTTGGGTGACACAGAAGCCAATTCAACTTAAATAGAAGTTAGTTGTGCTTTATGTAGCGAGAAAACATCTCCAGGTCACTTATGTGTGAATGTATCTGCTCCTTTAAGCTGACATTACTAACCTATTACATCACCTTGTGTTGTGCTTTTTTTCTATGTTGATGAGAGTGCAGTGCTCCTTGGTAAGTTAGCCCTGGCCTCTACTTACCACTGTAATGGCAGTGCTTTTAGTCTACACCTCCTGTATTTGTCACTGTTAGTGTATGACAAACACCCAGATGTGCAAGTAGATGAAGGTCACCAGGTCTATACTTGCATCTTTGTTGTGTCTACATGTCTACATGCTGGGTCCACACTCAATGGCATGAGTGGGTCAGAAGCCACAGCTTCTCTGAAACACTAGCTTTAAATAAAAGCTGTGATGTCTCTATAAAGACACCCTTGCAGAGATGAAGAAATAGAGGGAAGGCTGGTGGAAAGTGGAGAGGAGAGGAGTTCCTGATGGCTGAGCCAGTGCAACTGTTCACCAGATGTTCTCAGTCTCCCCTCTTTGACTCCTCGCCTTCCTTCTTTTCTCCTCCAGCCAGACCACTGGAGAAAGAAGACAGCAGTGCCCACAGTGTTGCTTCGAAAGATGCGCGCCACGCAAAATCATCCTTCCCTGTGGCATGCACATATTTCTTCCAGCCACGCAAAGAGATATGTGATATGAGCGAAAGAACATTTCGTTCGAGCGCAAGACAGGAAAAGAGAATGGAAATAGGGCTGAGGAAAAGAGTAGATGATGTGGTGACTTCTTCTGCCTGTGAGGTCTGTTTAACTATTATTGGTGTCTATTACACGTTTCTCACACTCTGGGTTGTGTGGATGTAGGCGTGCATGTGCATCCTCATCTGTCTGGTGTGTTGTAGATGTGGAGATGAAAGCATCTACAGGCCCACAGGAGAGCTGGCAGCAGCAACAGACGGGAGGTCTGGCAGACAGAATGAGGAGGCGCAGGGATGCAGCAAAATCAGACAGATCCTGCCCTAACCACCTCCAGTTATCTAAATATGAGGTGAAAGCCACCAATACAGGGGACTGCTTCAGAGCATGATCAGCCCAATACGGCCACTTCATAATTTAAGACTGGACAGAAGAAGAGAACAGATAATACCTTCTGTTTGTATCTGATAACGTTACATTTCTCAGTTCCCTTCCCTAAAAACCTACAATTACGCACACAGTCTAATGTTTGGTGGTAATTTGAGGGTGGAAGAATCTTGCACCATCAACACACTCAACATCCAAAATGATGACCTTTTCTTAAGCAGGGGTTATCCTCTTTTTAATTACTTTTTTTTTACAGATTTCCACCCCTGAAGCTCTTCTATTAAAACCAATCTACAGCTGGATATATAAAATAAAAATGTAATTAACAAATATAGTCATACATTAAATATTACCACAATTTGACATCTGGAGGCACATATTTCATAAAAACCCCAGCTACTTCAAAGATCTCAGAGCAAGCTGCTGCCATCAATCCTTGTAAAGACAGGCTGTGTCACGATTGCTGTGAAAAGAAAAATCACAGGGAGTAACGGCTTCATCTGCCCATGAAGGTTTGCTTTACAGGCCCAACCGTGTCATGGGCAATATCAGCTTACATCACACAGTGCACTGCGGGGGGAAATAGCTCTCGCTTGTGAGCATGAAAACACAAAAAAAACATTCCTCTCCAGGGTAGTGTCTCTTTCTTGTTCTTCTTTCCTCCTACAATTTGCTGCCACTTTGTGTAGTCCATGTCTGTTTTTGATGGGGCTGTTGATGTCAGCCCACGTGCCTCTTAAGATAGCAATGGAAGCCTGTCCTGCACCCCTTGTCTTTGGCAAAGTCACACTCTCAGCATTGCATGCAAGCATCATCAGGTCCTTAACAATTGTAATGATTGATTCAACTCATGATTTTAATCAAACGCAGATTGTTGACACAAATGACTGCAAACATTCAAACTTCTGGCTGTCAGGCATCTTAGGCAGGTATTCACGTTAGCAAAGAATAGCAATGCTCACACTTCACAGTAAATAAAGTCAAACAAATAAGAGGATGGCTGTCTCTAATGTGTGTACGCAAGCCTACAAAAGGCAGTTCAGTGAAACTACTACTCAACTGGGCTAGAGTGTGAAAAAAAAACACTCACTCACACCCCTCCTCTTTCTTCCTGCTTGGAAAAGACCAGATGACAATAATGTGGAGTATGGAGCCCTGGTGAGCATGGCTGACCCCTCCTCTTCCATCTCCCTCCACCCCATGGTCTTTGAAAGGCCTCCACATGTTTATGGCTCATGCCTGTGGTATGACGATGGATTCTCCATATAAAAGCCAGCAGGATCATGGGGTGTTTCAAATATTGCTCTCTGAAGACAGTTGCTGACAAAATGACAGCAGTCATATTTATTTTGGTCAGAGAGCAAGGGCACTTAGTGGGAAGTTAATCAGAGATCCCACCTCTCCCCCTTCCACTGGCTCCCAGCATCACAAACCTTCCCTCCCCTGCTCTCCCAAAATAAGGAATGTACTCAAGACAGAGAAGTCTCAGAAACTACTGGTAATGACTTTCTCCTGCAGTGGAAGATTTAACATCAACAGATCACACAAAAGGCAGAAAAACTAACCCAAAAGTTTTGGTTTGAGACTATCAGCAACAAGTCCAGATAAGAGCATGGATAGTCAGGTTTAGATAGCTTTGAGCATTTTCAAAGATTGTACAGATGAAGCAGAAGTTGTGTTAATTTGTGAGTGTGGCAGCAGTGGAGACCGAGTCAGTGACAGGTTGATTTGCCTATCCTCTTCACCGCTGCTTCATCTCAGTTTTACTGCCGTGTTCAAAGCACAACAAGTTTTTGATCTTAACAAACAGGTTGAGATAAGATTTAATTAAATTACTGAATGATGCAAGTTGACTTGGTGGGTGGTGGTAGTAGGTGGGCGTTGCTCAGTCAGACACCGACTCAGGCCTTGTGCCTGGAGCCAAACCAGCAATGTTGTCCAAAGGAGGCAGAGTGCCTCTGAGGCCTTCTTACCAGCTTCTGTGTCAGCCCCTATGGAGCAGCCTTATTAAATGAAGATTAAGCTATGGCTCCATCAGTTACAATAGGCTGCAGTGAGGGGAGCAAATAATCACTATGACAGGGTGGCTGCCAATTAGAGCTCTCCTTCTGTCCTGGGAAAACACTTTTTGCTCCACTCCCGCTAGCGGGAAGAAATGATCCAGATTGTCTGTGATATTAGCCAGGCCAGAGATCACCGTTAATCACCACCTGCCATTCCAGTGTAGCAGAAATCAGAGCCGGACTCGTCAGGACTAGTTCCAGTATAGAGCACTCAGCAAACATTAATTAATATTAAGAATATGGAAGTGAAAACCCCTGCTTGACAGTGTATTCAGCAAAGTTCAGAGTGGTGGCTCAAGCAAAGCACTCTGAAGAAGGTTGCTGACTAAATTAACAGCAGCCATATTTATTTTGGTTAGAGAACAGGGGGTTTCTCCTTCTGACTCCTGAACAAACTGCACCATGAGCTGTTCTGCTGAGACAAGACGAACACGCTCCATCAATTAGGCTCAAATTGAAAGCCTGGGTCTGTTTTAGACCTGACAGTAGGCTACATCTGACAATAAAACATCCAGAAATGTGTTTGGATGTTGAGTTTTCCAGCCAAGCACAGGCCAGACTCAGATGTGAACATGCTGAGTGCGTAACTAAAATCCTCTGAAGTGAGTGGCATCTTTCGCCAGAGCTTAAAACCCCCTGGCTCAGTCAGAATAAACAGCCAGATTGTGTGCCACACGTTGAAACACAACCATGAGCATAAACCACATGCTCGTATGCAAGGACTGCCAGAGACCGGAATTGTTTGGTGTTGCAAACAGCGCGCACCACAGACAAAGAAATTGAGCTTCCTCCAAAGCAGATTTAAAGCAATCGCTGTTGCTCTGTGCATCGTTTTACAGCAGCAGAGACTTCAGAGCAGATGGTTCACAGACGGTGAGAACTAGGAGGCCCATAGCACTGTGGATTCACCGCAGAACCAGACTGGCTTCAGACAGAACCTGGCAAAAATCCCACAAGTCAGCCAAATCCCTCTGGGATCCAATATGGGTTCATTTTGGTCCCTTGCACCAGAATGTAGGTGTTTTGGGGGTGAAATAAACAAACTGCCTACCATCTTAAATAGCGCTGAATGCAGATAGAGTCCTTGCAGGATGTCATGCTGCAGAGGAGAAATGAGGTGGCACACTGAGTCTAGGTGCTTTTTGTTTGTTTTGTTTTGTTTTTGTTTGTTTTTTTAACTAAACACACAACAAAACTTTGAAGGTTTAAAATTAATGACAGTAGAAACAAGCAGTGCAACTAGAGGCAGTAATCACAGTTACAGTATAAACACAAACTGCACAGAGGAGTTATGGCAGAGAAGATCAGGGATGGCTGGATCTTTGCAGTCAGATGACTGATGGGATGGAGGGTTTGGCACAGGCTTAGGCCTACAGCAAAAAGGGTTTCTCTGGTTACATACGCAAGATCAATACTTCCTCAAAGGCCTGTTAGCGCTTCCAAGCACAGGTACATACAGTGATCAAATGGCCAAGATAATCACTAGATGTTTCTCTTTTTTTTCTTTCCTCTTTCTTTCCATGAGAACAACACAGTCGTAAATCTCCCTGGGTTCAACAGAGAAGTCCTAAAAGCAACCTGAGTACAAATTGCACTGTTCTGCTCTGGTCTTCAGTGTGTTTGAGTTATAAGATCAAACATTTGCAAAGCAAGTTATTGTTACATATCCAAGATTTCATGTAAAACTTCTCTTCTTGTTTGGGGTTAAGTGTGAGCTCCTGCTGCACCTTAAACCCCTCTGACACAAATCCACTTCTACCTACAAATCTCACAAGCAGAGCTACACCAATGTCACTCCTGCCTGCTGCCATTAAGACCGTCTGAGAATCTGAAAGCCGATTTGCAGAAATTGTTGGAAAATAGACCAAGCTGTAATGGTGCGTTTGTATTGGACTTTACACCCTCTTTAATCCTAAACCAGGGATTATGTTGAGAGTAGGAGTTTCGAATGCTTCAACACTTTATATTGTTTACACAACAACAAGAAGCAGCCGATGCTCAAACAATATTGCAAGCAAGAGAGAAAGTGAGCAAACTATATAGATGAATGGGCAGAGCAAAGAAAAAAGAACAACCACAAAGAAGAATCAAACTTGTCACACACATCTTTTTGCAAACCAGTGAATCTGATGACAGAGGTTGCTGGGAAATCTGTAGGGAGTTCCTTGAAGGCAACAATACTGAGAAGCCGGGTGCTGCAATGTTATCACTTTCCTTTCCTCTCCTCTCCTCAGCTCATGAGGCAGAGAGAGGGAAGAACCCAGTCTATCAATGCTGATAGCGCTGAAACAGCTATTAATAAAGTCTCTATTGTTTCTAGCCTGTTTAGAGTGGCACTCCAGGGATCCAAAGGATAGAGGAGGATTTAAATATCTCAAGGGTACAATGCAAATGCCTAGCATGCAGGCAAGTCCTGCAGCAACTCGGGCAGATTTATTCCTCAAGTTATCTTCTAGTACCCTAACCATTTTCTGGGAAAATAACAGCAGACTTTATGTGTTGAAGAGCAAATTTTTCTTTTAACTGATTTAGCAGGCTCCCAAAAACTGTTTAAGAATGCAATGTTGGTTTAGATGGTCAGATTTATTCTTAAATATCTACAGTTATATAATCTGAACATGCAGTTAACTTCAGAGAATATTAACCAAAACACTCCACTTCTGCTTGTGGAAACAAACCCAAATCCCACTATATTTGTAATAATGTTCAGTAGTTTTCTTAAAAATTAACTCAATATCTGAATGGAAAAACAACATCTGACAGAAAACCACTACTTAGTTTGTGTGACTGTCCATATCTTTTCCTGCCATTTTTCTTAAGAGAGAGTGTGTGTGCTGCTGTTCTGCAAAAAAGTATTGGCAGAAGACATGACTGGATCACAGCATCATGAGTGATTTGTGGTGTTTACATCAGGAATGATTTACACAACATAATGTTTGCTGAGAAAGAGCCTCCTTTCTTCACATCATCTGGGCTACACTGTGGATACTTGTCGATTTTTTTCTACAGTAGGACTAAATCATTGCAGATGCAGTTAGACAGAAAGAAAATCATTTTTATCGCCTTGTGCCCTTCACCAAAGCTGGAACACAGAGCTCTGTCAATGATGTCCAGTGTAACTTAAATAAATTAATATATGGACTTTGCAAGCCTGGGTGATCAGATAAGCATTGCCATAAATAGTGTATAGATAGCTTTGTCTTATTTCCTGTCTCCGTTTAATCCACTGCATCTTTGGTTATGTAATCCTACAACATGCTTATTAAACATTGATGTCTGGTGTCCAGTAAGAAAAACTGACTTAAAAACAGTTAATTTTAGACAGCTTTTATTTCAAATGATTATTCAAAGCATTTTGGATTATCGTATTTTCTTGTAAATGTAAAATTCATGCAGTGAAGTTTAAGTTTTCTCAGTTCAATATATGACTCTATAAAGTTGACTAACATTGCAATGGCTCTTTTAAAACTGCCACTTAATTTTCAAAGTCCCTTAAATTTGTACAAAAATGTCATACAGTGAGGCACTACATATTGATCTGTGCAGGGGACAGTGACAGAGAAAAGGGAAAATAAAGGGAAGAGGAATTATTTACAAATATCCCCAAGCTTTTTTCCACAACAGACTGGAAGTGAGGGTGAAATTACTCTTTCAATTGGACTGGGGGTGTGCAGCAGCATGTAATGATATTACACAGTTTTTTGATGAAAAAACACAATTTCAATTTACTATTAACACTGAAACAGTGGGAACTGTAAGCTTATGATGGTGTGTTTAATGTCATTTAGGCACAAAATGTTGTGTTCAGTGTCAATATGGGGCAACTAGTTTTTGGAGTATTACTTTGCTTATTTCAAGAGTTTTCTTTTTTTTTTTCTTCTTCTTCTCGGATTATTCATTAAAGATTTTATTCAGTGTTCTTGTAAAATGTGCTTGCACAAGTTTGAGATGAGCGAAGCAACCTAATTATTTTGGATGGTTGAGAACTGAAAAGGTTAAGAACCACTACCTTAAAGTACTTACTTCTTTTCTACCAGCTTTGGCCGCATCCCAATCACCTGCATCTCAGAGGCTGCCCTCTCCTCCCTTTGGAGTGCACTTTATTATCACTCAAGCCAAGTGATTATTTTACAGCGCAAGTCGGTCGGACTTCATGTGACACCCCTGCATCTGAGGACTGTTTCTTTTCCAGTTTGACTTCAGTGGCTCATATTTTTCCTTGTGTTTATTTGAACTGTGGAGTGTTGCATTTCACTGGCATTTGCCAAGTGGGGATTTTTCACTAGCAGTGGGAAATTAACAACACATGCCTAAGTCTGAAATTTGCCTTTATTAAACAGGCCACCACAGCACTTCACAAGCCCAGAGAGTCCTAAGATGCATATACAGTGACACTTTTACATGCAGTTTGTAGCCACCAGAGATGTAACTCAGTCAGTGGATAAAGAACTGCACTGAGAGGTTTACAATGACTACATCACCAGGGAACAGAACTTTTAAGTAAGATGGACATGGGGAGTCTGCTGTTCGTTTCTACAGAAAGGAGGAAAAAATGCTTTTGCTGTGCATTCATTTTAACCTTAACAGTGACTTCCCATCAGAGACTTCATGCCTGAGATAATTGACGACAGTATCCATGTGCAACAATGCCAAATTTTAATTAAAAGGGTGATAAAGTTTCTAGGAAAAGGTCAAGCAGGCACGTCAAAAGTCATGCAGATGTGGGTGGGGGCTGAAATTCCTTGACAAACAGGACTGGGCTTTGTAAAGTAAATGTGCCATGGGATCACAGTTTCCAACCCAAACAGCAGCAACTGGCCTGGTAGTTCTGAAATATGAGAAACTATCAGGCTTTATTTCAAGTTTATTTACTCTTTCACCACTTCACTAAGTGACCCTCCCACTCAGCACTCCAGGCCAAAAATGGAGAGAAATCTTTGAGGTTACAATATTTTCCTCTTTTTGTTAAACCGTTTTTTTTTCCTTTTTTGTTTTTTTTTTTTTTTAATTTTGACTGACTGAATGATATCTGCCACTGTAATTGCTTCCTTATTTGGTGAATTAAATATTTACACTTGGCCTATCCTAATCCAAAGTTTATGAGGGACGTAAAAGTACATTAAGGAAAAGGACATTCATTTTAAAAGCGCTGCTAGCTGAGGCCCTCACCCCCAAATGGTGTGTTTAGACCATCTGAGGGGAAATGGTTTACTCTTTGAAAAAAATATTTCCTTTAGCTGTATTTGCACACAGAGAAATTCCATCAACTTTCATTTAATGGCCTGACATACAAGCTATGTGCACCACAAAAATCTCTCAGGCTGACAGGAGGAAACAGAGACGGCCATTGAGGAAACCTGGAGTTCGTACTTTTGAAGAATTCCACTGAGGAGATGAAGGCAGATGGAAGAGAGGGGTGGGAAATATACCTCAGGAAAAGAGCTGGCTTGAGTAAGGCTGCCATGGAAAAACACTAATATTTCATGTAAGGAAATGTCACTGTCAACCTCAACAACACAGATGGTGAAAAAACAAGGCTGTGTGAGGAGTGTGAAGAGCAAAGGGTTACACGACATGGATTAAACTCTCAGAGGGTTCTCCACTGGGAAAAGTGAGCTGTTTTCTTTCACATGCACCTCAACATATTGCTGTAAAATCCTTACCTCTTCTGCAGTGTCTCATAGCCATTCTGCACATCCTGGATTCAGCAATGGTGGGACAGGGTATTGTGTCCTTGGGTGGTTTCTTTACAATGTGCCTCGTCCGGGTCTCCAGACCCCACTTATAGCCACAGGTTTTGTTTCTCCTGGTGCAGGCTCCCCACTCGCTCCACTGACCCACCTCACACCCCTCTGTAAGAGGACACAAACAGTGATGAGCAGGGAAATCTCAGAAGAGCACCATTTAGTGGCATCTCAAAAACCCCAGATTAAGCTTTAATGCAGGTCGAGGGGAGCGTTACTGGGATGCTATAATCTTTTTGTGTGTGTGTGTGTGTGTGTGTGTGTGTGTGTGTGTGTGTGTGTGTGTGTGTGTGTGTGTGTGTGTGTGTGTGTGTGTGTGTGTGTGGTCCAAGCTAAACCGTTTGTTTCTGGGCCCAAAGCAAGTGGCTCAAATGAGATGTCATAGAATACTGTTTACAGGTAAAGAGGGTTAAAAAGAAATGATGGTCTGCACACTTCTGCGGCATATTTGTTTATTTTTACATACCTCCACACTCCATGGTGTCTTCCAGTGGGGCAAAGCCCTCAGGGCACTTGTCAAAGCAGCGCCCTTTGTGTAGGTAGAAACCTGATTTGCACTTGGTGCAGAAGTCTTTGCTGAAGCAGGACTCGCAGTTATCTATCCTGCACCCTAGAGCAAGAAACAGAAAGAAAAGTCTGAGAAAACCTCTCATCTGGAGTTGATCTAATGTTAAAGAGTTTGGGAAAGAGGGTTCTTGAAGGGATTATAGTGTCTCTCGCTCAAAAAAGCCAGACAATATCCAGTGAATCAATTCACAAGGGGACTCAAGAGTATTTCATAAAATTTGTTTAGCCTGACATAATGTTTTCATCCTTACCTTCCTGTTCTTGTTTAAAGTGAGCAAATTAAAAGCTGAAAAACACGACTCCAGTGATGGTGAGAAAGTAAGTGATTCTGATTGCTTTCAACAGACTGATCTGAAAAAATGGATGGGAACTCACAATCTCATATGTTTTCAACTCCAGAGAGCAGCAACAGGAAGAATATTGTCCATAATAGTTTTTTTATTATTGTTATTATTTATTAATACACACTGCTCCACTCTGGCCTTTTTCATAAATGAAAGATTATCATTTTGATTCAAGGGGGAAGGATGGCTCATAACCATACAGCTGCAGCTGGATCCTTTAAGTTTAGGCTTCAGTTTGACAAAAGAAAGGTGGGTCTGCAATGGTGAGGCAGGCAACATCTTGCCAAATAAACGCAGGACACTTTAGTCAGCAAACAACAGCACATTTATCCTCTCACGCCACACCCTGCTGCTGTGAATGTCACACAGCACCGAGCTTGCAAAGAAAGGCTCCTCAATGTGTCATCAAGCTCTCTGCAAATAGCACGTCAAGCAGGGCCAAATTACAACAACCACACCGACAGGGCGACGCACAGCCCCACATGATTAGAAGGAGCCTTCCAGAGCTATCTAATTTATGTCGCTTCTCAGAAAATCTCTGTGGTCATGTTGCCCAATAACCTCAATCTATAACCTGCAGCCACTTTCCGTTTCCCACTTTGCAGGGGGCTTCTCAGGTAGGGTGTCATCCGCTGTCCTCCGATCGTGCCTTATACGGTGAAGCAACCATGCATTAGCTTGCACTCTTCCTTCAATGCTATGAGTGCGATACTATGATTTTCCACACATGAGAATGACAGAGGCTGAGGGCTGCTCTTTTATCTGTGACCCTTGTAGGGCCCAGGGAAGGGAAGGTTCTCACAATCACACCCCTTAATTACGCCATCTCCAGCTAACCATCAGGCCTCCTCCTCGACATTCCTGCAAAACGAGGGGGTCCCTCCCCGCTTTACTTTGAACCCTAAAGTATGGTCTCTGCCCACTCACTCTGGTCTCACGCTTTCCCGACCAGTCTAAACAAACCATGGACACACAAGCACACATATGCACAAACACACACATACCAATAAGATATGGTTAAAGATAGGCCCCTTCTACAATAAAGCTGTACACCACATTCTGTTAAGTTTACAGTGAGCATAAATCACTGATCCCTTAAGCAGTTTCCTGCTCTCCCAAATCATTTATGTGTTCAATAATCAGATCTGATCATTCTATCAGCATTATTTCAATTTCCATTGCTCCATTCTGCTTTTTTATGTCTATAAATTGATTTTTGGCATCCTTTCTAAGTTAACTGCCTCTTCTGTCTGGATGAAACTGCCTCTGTGGATCAAACAAAATCAGTAATGCTTGGGTTTGATACAAAACAAACCCAATACAGGGAGCGAGCTAATAAATCACTAAGCTAATTTAAAAGCACAAAACAGTCTTTTACAACTCACACTTCCCAGGCCTGTCATCACCTGAGAGATTTTTAGCTCACAAATAAAAAAATAAAAGAGCAAGAGGGAGACCAAGAACATCTGGCAGCACTCTCAGCCCTGGGCTTGTTGTGCAATTCTTGGTTATTGACAGTAAATATGAACAACACAGATGTGCGAAATATTGCATCCATGAAGCAGCAGCAGAAACACTGGACAAGGTTTTTGATTCTTGGTTTCTGCTTTACATGAAGCAACCGCGTAACTGCCTGAAAATCTTGTTTTCTAAATAGACGATAAGTTGTAATGTCACTCTGAGATGGATGAGGTGGGTGACGTGATTGCAGCAGCATGGGAGTTAGGATGTAGGGAGGGGAAAGTTTGAGGGTCAGAGGTCATCAGAGAGTGAGGTGGGTAGGAAAGGATCGTCATGACAAACACTGATCCCTTGGTCCAGCTATCATCCAAAAGGCTATCTGGGACTGTATTGAGCTATCTGGAACACTGGAGATGCTTGTAAACTAAGCACTGGTCAAATCAACAGTGAGGCAGCTTGTCCAGCAGTGCCAGAAACAGATACAGGGGAGCGGGTTCATTCCCCCTGTGGGATTAACCTTGGGACCACCTTTAAAGTCTTCGTCTAGGTGCCTCAGGGAGACTAATAGGAAATAATGAGGTCATCAGATCCCACAGAAGGCCTGGAGTTCTTGGACTTAAACGTATTATCATGATTATCTCTGAGTCTGGTTCTGGCTGTGAGTTATTATATTATGAACAGAAGAGGAAGGGCCTTGTGTTCTCTGAAAGGAACTGCAAACGCTGTCATTGAAGTGGCTGAGGGTGCGCAATTTTAAAAGATGCCGTCACTGATGCACAAGTTCCACTATTAACCCATATCGCTGTTACACATTTTTTCTTGGCTTTTGTATTCGAGCTTTAATGTGGTTTACACATCAAGTGAATGTGAAGTCGAGAGAGGAGTCATCAAGTGTCACTTGTGATCTAATAGTGCATGCTTGGCAGAAATTGGTCCCTCTTCTGTGGTCTGGATGGGGAATTCACTGATTTTATCATGGACACTCAAAGCCTCATGTCAGCTTCAGTCAGTTGCTTTTCCTCCGTAGACTGACAGTGACAAGTGCAATCAGTATCAGTCCAGTACTTGACAATAATGGCAGCTGTATTAAGAAACAGAATGTATAAATGTATTGAGAAAGCGAAAGCTCTCTGAAGGCTGTTGAAGCTCCAACGTTTGGCATGGAGACAGAGATGGGTCAGATCATAAGCAGTCCACCAACAGAGCATCAATCTCCTCCACAAAAATAACCAGCCTTGATGTGGCACATCAGGAGTGTCTATATTGTCAAAATGCCTGACAGTGCAAGCGGTCCAAGCAAACCTTGTTTTTCCATCTTTCTCCTCCAAGCAAAATCTGAAAGCCCGGACCTATTCTTTAGGTCTAAAGTTTGCCTGACATGGAAGCTTTGGCTTGCTTGCTGTCACCCAGCCATGCTGTGTGGAGCTATGGATGGCAGGGGTTCATGGCAAAGGCTAAACCTGCCATGTTCTGCCCAACTCTGCTGTGTTTTTTCCACATGGATGACCCTCTGCTCGCTGGCAGGGAGATATCTGAAACAGAGGTGGTGTTCTTGTCAATCATCACCTCCCACAGAAAGCTCAGGGATGACAGATGTGTCAGCGGTTCTTCTAGTTTCTTCACCCAAGGAAACAGAGACTGTGATATACCCACCTTTACTTCTGTATATGCTCAGCCAGCCCTGACACTCAAACATACTCACACAGCTCAAGCCTCATACAGGCGGTCAAGCACAGACAGCCCCTCTCCTCACACTACTGAATGAACAATTACAGTGTTTCAAAAAATACCCTGTTTAACTCTGCATGCAGCTGTTACATCCAGAGATGAGGACTTGGATATGATGGATCCATTGTCCTGACTGGCTAATCTGAAAGTATGGTCAGTAATGCTGCGATGATAAAATATCCTTGTGTACAGTTCAAAGGCCAAAAGTGACAGTACAATGGAAAATACCCACAGGAATGAGAAAATAAGGACTTAAATGAGCTAGAAATGAATGCGAGAGCTGACAGTGCTGGCAGCTGAAAGTCACAAAAACCTAAGATACTTCCATTACACACTCTTATCAACTTTCAACCCAATAGATACCAATCATGTATTTTAGAAGTACATTATAATCAGTTAAAATCAAATTAAGATCAGATAGCCTCTAGTTTAATGCACCAACTTTGAATTAGATTTTTACAATTAAATCTGATAAAAACGGTTCTTCACTCCAAGACATAAAGGTGACCACAAGCAAATATACAAAAAAACAGGCATTCAATAAAGTTGTCTTTGTTGCAGGCTAGCATTGAATGGGCCCTGATTTCAAACCATTCTTGGAGGATATTGGCAATTTCCAGCCACAGAACAGACAACTAAGCTTTTAGAGACGTTACAGTGGGGTAAGGCAACTGGATGCTGGAAAGTAAATGTGTAATTGTATGTAGCAGTAGGGGGTCTGAAATACACCCCAAGGGAGGAAGCCTTAAATGCAGCGCTACTCTCATGCTGACCCTGTCAATGCTGTGTCTCATACAGAAGACAGCTCTTATGATTGTCTCGGCTCATAATTCTTCCAACAAGAGAACTCACTTGTGATACAGAATGATAGAATATGTTTTGGCTTGGGAATGTGTGTTAAAACTGTAACGTTATGAAAGGCAAGAACATGACTGTACTGCATTCACACAGATTTGGCCGTACAGAAAGCAGCACACTCTGTGACTATTGCTACAAATCTTCCCTGCAGAGCTGTGAGGTGACCCACATAGACATTGGTGTGGGGCCTCTTCTGGGCAACCGATAAGAAGTCCTGTGGATAACGTGGAGTTGCCGCATACAGTGTATGACCCTAATCAAGTCTTCCATTACCTGCTAAAAGGAATAACGGAGGAGTCCAAGGAAAGTAATATATCAAGATGAAGACAGATATTATGCAATGAGAAGACATTGTTGACAAAGCCACTCAATCACTTTAATGGTAGTTAACACTGTGGCTCAAAAAATCTATGGGAATCTGCTGAGCCATAGATGTGAATGGGCCTTGAGTTATGTTATACAGCAGAAAATATACTTCCTATTGTTTATGGCTCTACCTCTGTTATTTCCCTGAACTAAGCGATTTCAACTAAAAATTCTTGCACCAAATGCAGTTTTTTAGGTTGTTCTGATAAAGTAGCTTGTATGCAAGTATGGATTTCAAAACTCATCAATTAAGATGTTGAAATTGGGTATGGTTTGGGGCTTTTTTGCAGTTTTACAAATACTCTGTTGTGTGTTCCCCCATCAAACTAAAGAATCAAAGCAACAATGAATAACGATTTATTTTGAAATTTGATAATTGCCTCCAGTTAGCTTAGATTTTAGCCCTGAAGCAGAGTGAAAAAGTGGTAAACTTAACAGTAACTTTAATTTTTTATCATTCTCATTATTTCTTAGTAGAGTTGTAAGCAGTTTTTATGAATAGTTAGTTTCGTAACTTTTTTTTAGACATTTTTCTTTTAGTTCTCTATTTGGAGAATCAGTATCTTGACAGTCAAGCAAAGCTAAAAGCTACTCAGTCAAGCTAAGACAAAGGCTACTACAGGATTATGTCATCTAAAAAACATTCATTCTGTGTATTTTGACTAAATATAATATTTTTACACTTATGTATCAGATATTTACTTTGGTACTGCATTTTCTCATAATATATCGTCATGTTTCTACAAGTGCACCATGTGGCTACATGAACTATATTTTATGGGCACAGCTTATGTACTTGTTTAATGTAGAGATGACACACTGTGAAAATACACAAAATAATGTTACTTGAGCCATTGAAATTTTTAAAATTTGTGTTTTAAATGACAACAAAATGACCTTTTTACATGGTTCCCTTCTTGCTGGCATTTAGCTCAACTCCAAGGAAAACACCTGAGTCTCCAAAGCTCTCTGATTGTTGTCTACTGAAGATTACTAGTTATAAGAATTTTACACAACATCGCTTTATATAAATATAAATAAGTATAATAAGTAAATAATAAAAATAATAAGTAAACGACATTTGCCATTTACTGCAAACAAACTATAATTACCTAAATTTAGGCCAATAATTAAAATTATAGACCTTATTTGTTAGAAAAATTAAACAATTATTTTAGGGTTTCCTTGTGTTTCACTGCACTTCATTGTATGCTCACAAAGTAAATAGTGACTCCATTCCTTCTATACTTATAGCTCCCAGAGTCGCATGCCTGTGGATCCTCCAAAGTTCCCTCAGAAAAACTGTAAGTGAGGTTTCAGGCAGTGAGAGGCTGAGTGTGTAATCCTCTTGCTTGTATAGCTCTTGTTTTCCTTTACCCAGGCAGTCTGCAAAAAAATTCTTGAATGAGATAAGATCACACAGACAAACTCTGGTGTAATAATAAGCAGCTGCTCTTTAAGTGAATTCAGAGGTTGTGTTTAAAAAGCTCATGATAACAGAGATGTAATACTGAGCTCCAGGCCCCTTTGGACACCAAGAGCACACAGCAGCTCTGAGCAATACTGGTAAAATCCAGTACTGCCCACTGTGTATGTGAGCCCTTGGGTACCAGTTGCCTGTACTGGCTCACAAACTTCTAAACTAATAAAATGTCCATTTATGGAGACTGGTCGTGAAATGTTTTTATCAAGATGACACATGGAGCGCAGCTGAGAGTGAGACTCAAAAAGGAAACTGGATTAGAGAGCAATGACTGAAGCAGCGATCACATCAAAGTAGGTTTCACTCTGAGATCTGATGCTACGTGACAATACAAGATGCTGTTCTAACAGCAGTGTGTATGGTGAGGGAACCAGATTAACTTGCCGCACATCAGGATCAGTTAAAGTCAAAAGTCACTCAGAGTGGGGATACAGTGGTTAGGATGGCAGAGTTGATGTTAAAAAAAGGGCTTTTTTCTTTTATAACCAAAGAACAAGATGTTTTTCTCTTCCAATTATCTCAGTTATGATAATAGAGGGAAATGGCTGTGGAGTCTTTAAGTTTTACTTCTAATGTGGGGAGATTTGATAAACTTGCATTTGTGGATGCACATGGACATACAGAAAGCACATGTTTGGTGTGGGGTAGCCAGCTTATATCAGTAGTTTGATTAAAATGAAATCAAATAAATAAAAAGAAAAAAGGATTTGTGTAAAATTCAATTATACATGAATTTTCTGCAAATCAGCTATGATCCCATTAGCAGAAATTATATTTTAATTCATTGTTGCTAGCTTAAATGTCAGTTCAGAATGTGTGTCAGCCTATGTAACATAATTTAGTATTTTGAGTATAAATAAAATTCAATTTCAGGCACGATTCGCTAGATTTTTTGTTTTAAAGTATGAGATGGCATTAAAAATTGCTAAAAATGTATTGACAACATGCCATATAACAGGCTGTGTTATATGCTAACCACGATGCCTAGCTAATCTCTCAAAACCAGATGGTTCCTGCATGTAGACTTACTGTGAGCTAACGTCAACAAGCACCTTAATAACCTTAATAACATATGTGCAGTAAATGAAGCTAAAGGAGCTGGAAGAGGCCAATTGTCACACCTTGAGCTCCTACTCCAGGCTAATTCTTGGCATTTCCTAATACATACAGAGAAAAATGAATACAGTCCAACACCTGACTTTCTCAGCTGACCACCAAAACATCAAAACTCTGCCCATTAGAAATCTGATCTAAACTAATAAAACTGAACTTGATAGGATAAAATGAAGATACCAGACACCAAACTTCCAGATTTTGGGGTTTCGAACTTAAATTTTTCTGTGTGAGCAATCCAAAGTTGGCCTCTGCAACTTTAACATGTTTTTCATTGTCATAATAAAATGGAGCCAGCGGATGTATTTGCATTTGGGCGGCAGTGACTGGGTAAGCAGAATGTAGTTCTTTTCTCTTCCTGCAGTTACTACATGTTCACATTACTTGCCCTAAAGGTTCAGACACTCTCCTCTGGGTATTCACTTTAGTGCTTCTGTCAGGAGTTTGGCTCAGGGAACTAAAAAGCTTCAGGTTTCTCTCTGTTTTCATATGAAACACTCAGCCAACACCTCAGGCTCTGTGTAAACCTATAAAGGCTCTCTCCATCTCTCAGAGCATACTCCATGTTAGCATAAGGTTATGAGATCAGGGTGCTACATGAGGAGAAAGATACATTTTATTAATTGGATTTGAGTGTTAGTCTTTAACAAGAATTGTTGAGAACATTTTGATTTGTCATTGTTATTGTTTGGGGTTTTTATTAATAGTAGAGCGTATGAAACCAAAAGTGTGGTCTCTCTAAAGCTGGAGTCTAAAAACACTGCAGCCTAATAAAATGTGTAACCAAAAAAGAGACCATTAGGAAAGTATCCAACATGTTTTAATCTCTGAAACAGTAAGAACGTGAGACAAATAGAAATAAATAATCTGTTGTCCTTATAAATATTCCATTTATCAAAAGAGTAAATGTTTCTTTTAATGCTGGAGTTTCTAGTTTTTTTTTAGAAACGTGTTGCTGGATGATTTTATCACCTCAAAATTACCTTGACTTATTAGGGATTATAACAGGGCTGATCCGCAATGCGCATAATGGGACAATAGTGCATCTTAGTTGCATTAGCACCTGGATTTCATGCCTACATACATCCTCATGAAAACAGGATGTTTGCTTATTCAGGTGAAAAAAAAAGGAGTGTTACAGGGAAAGAAGAAACAGCGGGCTTATCCTAGCAGGAGTTCACCGTCAAGTTCCACTGGAGGCCAACATCCACCTGCATGAATGAGGTATTTAAATTGTGTGGTATGTGTGTCTCCTCTGGATAACTGACAATAAATCACGTGCTGTGGGGAAAAGAAAAGTCAAAGCAGTGTGTATGTGTGGCTGGGATCTTGAGGGGGAGAAAGTCTGAGGGATAAAGATAGAGTGTGACAGAGGCTGGGTGGGTTGACCCAGGGATTTAAACCTTACTGGAGCACATGTTGACTTCTGGGCTGCGCATGCCGTAGTATCCGGCTGGACAGTCGTGAAGACATTCTCCATACTGCCTCATCCTCTCCCGCCGTAGAAACAGGAAGAGTTTGGGTTGGCAGTTTACACAGCCGTTATCCCTGGAGCACACCGAGCAGCCTTTACAGATGGGGTAAGGTCCATAGCTAGCTGCAAGACAAAGGAAAAACAAAGATTCAGGAGATTAGAAATGTGATGGTATCCTTCAATAAAGAAAAACATGTTCAATAGACTAATTTTTCACAATTTTCAGCTTTATTTGCAAATGCTTTACTGTTGTTATTATAAAATGTCTGTGTAGATGTATGGCAGTACTCTATGGACTTCAATACAGAGAAGACAATATTCTGAATTTAGCATTTAGGAATTGCAGACCAGAAAGTCCTTTCACATTCAAGTTCAGATGAATTAGTCTAATTCAGGGGCATTGGTAGACATAAGGCTCTACTGGGGTACAGTAGAAACATATAATGTATAATCTAGTAAGATTACAAATTCATATAGATTCAAGTTATATGATATAATTCTAACTGATGTTGTGGTAAATGCAATCACGAGATGTAATTTTCTTCTCACTCTGTCAGCCGAATTTAGGGATTCATTTGAAAAACCAGCATTTTAAAAGTCACAAGGACAGATTTCATATATCTTTGTCTTTATTTACAGAAAAATAAGATTAAATTTATGAGCTTAGTATGGACAGCTGTATACACACACACACACACACACACACACAAACACACATATATATATATATATATATATATATATATATATATATATACTAGTTGCTATCTTTAGGGAGAGGACATGACTTTTTTCTGCCTTCTACTTCTTTGGCTTATCTGTAACACGTTTGAACCAACCGGTGCATCTATGGAATAAAACCATTGTGCCCTTTTTTAAAAGGGTGAGAGGGGTTCACAGAACACCCGACATTATTGTTAATGGAAGATTCTGAGTAAACTGAAGCTAATTAGAGCTTGTATTTTCATGAAACTGCTTCATCTGACGTTATGGAATCATCTAAGTTAAGTCTTCTGTCCCTGTTACTATCATGTAACATTATCCCTCCATGCTGAATGGTTACCTCCCCTACACTGCTATTATGTTTGGCTTTATCCAAATGACCAATTCCATCCATATCACCCAAATCATGGTTTTTACACTTGCCTAAAAATGCTGCCAGACTTTGTGACAGAAACAATAACACAATCCATGAATATGAACCTAAAACAAGAGTCTGAACCTGAAAAAACAAGTCTAAAGTTGTTCATAATAAGTGGACCTGGCAACCCTGGAACCAAGAGCATGTCACTGGAAACTCCAGTAGGATTTAACAGTGATTAACGTGTACATTTGTGTAAATACAGTAGCTAAGATCAGCTTTTAACTCATATTTCAATTTGATGATTGCTTATTCAGACTGCTTTTATTCAGGTTAAAGTAAGAAAAAAAGCAGTTTGTGCGACAGAAGCTGGCTACTGGCCATTTGACTGAATTTTAATACATTCACTGCATCCTCGTGTGCACAAAGAGCATCCAGTGTATGTCATTTAGTTTTGATTTAGATACATTTAGATTGGTGCTACTACAATTGCAGAAGAAGATGTCTCTACCGTGGTGGTTCAGACAAATGTACCAGTAACAGAGAGGCAGAATTCTTTCAGATCAGCGCATCATTACTCATCTCTTGTTGACCCTGACTTCACCCGATGATAAGGACATGGAAAACTTAAAGCAAAGCTCAACTGTGGGAGGGCTAACCAGAAGAATACAACCCAAGTAAGAACAAAACCATAATAGATATATCAGTAGGATTTTCTCAACTCATAGCAAATATGTCCAACTCAACAATTTGTCATTCATGCAAACTCTGGTTCCCCTCTCAACATCCAAATGATGATTGGTTATGGATGTGAATATTGCATTAATTCTGGTCAGAGCTGGCCTCTTAAATGATTGTGTTGAGACAGCCGATGAAAGCCCCCAAAACCGCAATGGCTCTGGCCATGGTTCGAGTTGCCTGCGGAAGACAAAGGAGCCAGTAAAAAGACAGTCCATTCCAAAATAAGTGACTTTCAGTGTAAACTCCTTAGTGTCCCATTTGCAGGAAAATGTCTTTGGGCGAATTCAAATGACAGACACTTCAGCTCATCTCAGCCAAGTTTTAAATATCACAAGCAGGGACCGGGTAACAGCACCACTCTAACTGAGCGACCTACCACAATGCTTAATAAAACACTGCGCAGCAAGCTCGACAAGGCCTGAGAGACTGAGCAGAGTATGTCTGCGTTACTGGCCATAGATCCACGTATTAGGTTTCTCTGAACAGATTCACCCAGACGAAAGTGAACGCTAAGTGGGCCCAGTGCAAGCATCAGTTTGTAATCAGGTGAAAATCAGTCAGCAGATGTCAGTGGCTTCCTCAGCCTCATGTTTTTGTTTTTTTGTTTTTTTAAGTGTCTGGAGACTGTCTTTAGAGAAGTATGCTGGCTTTGGTCAAACTACATTCATGCTGCTGAAGCCAGAGTGGATGGAAGTAAGATTAAGTGCTAATCAGAAGGTGTCTCTGATGGTCTTTTGGGATGAGGTTTACAGCAGCACTCAATCAATCACAGCCCTACTGAGATGTGCCATCCAAGTCTATTTATCACACAGACTGGTGATGGTTCATCTCCAGTCCACACTCGTTCAGTAAGACAAGGGGGAGGGATGGAAACCCCAAATTATAACTTATTTGGCTCATCCAGTTCTCAGATGGAAAATGGTGTCTTGTGTTAATAACTGTCAATTATTATTTCTAATTTCATTTGAGCCATTGCAGGTTTTCTCTCAGTTTAATTTAGAATCCTCAGTCAACTACCAAATCAGCACAGATGTTGCTTTAACTAAAAAATTTCTGCTCTTGCATTAAGAGTTGCCATCAGGTAGGACAGCAATCAAAGTTTTATTCATTCAGTTTGTATCATTTTTCACTTTTACAATCCTTCCATTATGTAAAACTAAGCTGCATCATAAGACCAAACCTCAATCCTAACCATATATTTCTGTATAATACACAGCCTAGATGTATTTACAACAAACTGACACCTTGATGTGGTCATATATACTACTGCAGTCATCACTAAACTTGGACACTATGCTAACATGGATGGAAAGTAAACTTGGCAAAAACAGAACTGTAGAACTGGAAAGCTTCTCTCTTCTGCCCATTTTAAGTGGGTTTAACCCTGTCAATACTGACAGTGTGCTAACAATATGATCCTAACAAGAGTGAAGGAAAATACTCTATGTGCATGCGGTCATTAGATCACTGGCCGGTCAACCAACAGGGAAATTACAGTTACTGAAAAAGCCCTTCATACGTCTGGCTCAAAGATCATGCTCACTCTTGTTGTTAAACATTTGTTTTGCTGGTTGCTAATCTCGCAATCCTCGCTGATTGAGGATAACATAACCACACGCTGTCTGAAAGAAGCATATCCCACATCCTGGAATTACAGTACGACAGGAAAAAAAGAAGACAAGGACTGGCTGTACACGGTGGAGAGAAACTCTTGATGCTGATCTTGGGAGATTAGCTTTTGTGTGTGTCTGTGGAAAGGTTTGGAGGTTCAGGCCACAGGTATGTCAGGAAAGAGGCCACAATTCACAGTGTCTGGAGTAGCGCTGTCCAACTCATATCCCACACTACTGGCATAATGTCTTGCGCACTTTACATCAGTCTGATGACTGCCAACAGGTTTCAGCAATTCCATAAGAAATTAAGGTGAAAATAGAATTAAACAAAGAGGTGTAGAAGTGTCTTCATCGCTGCTTTATCTTTAACGTAACATGAAGTGTTCAGTTTGTAATGCAGTTGGAGTTGTAGAGGCTTTGTTTTGCGTACTCTAACTTCTCTAATTTAAGGCGTATGAATTCAAACTGTGTTTTGACACATGCCCAGCAGCCCTGTATGGTGTTTTTCTACTGTCACAAATCATGTCATGCTTTCTGTCAACCACTTTGAAACCTTATTGAGCAAGACAAGTAGAAAAGATTCACAGAGAGTGGTCTTTGTAAGATTATGGATACCAGGTTTAACATACATATATTTTTTTAAGACAGGAGAGGAGTACAGAGCATTAAAAGTGGCACTCCTTGCACACGATAAACTCTTGTCGTTTACAGTTTCAACCACAGAGTACACATTACATGAAACAAAACAAATCCACAGTTCCCACTTCTGAAAGATCCCTTTGGGCCTCAAGTATTGTATTTACAAAAAGCCACACGGACATCGCTGTGGAAGCCTACACAAGAACTTTTTAACACAAAGACTTAATAAGTGCCTCAATGTGTCATGTCTACAAGGCAAAGCTGCTGCTGATGTAGAGGAACCACATAAAGGACCTCTCTCACAGTCTCTTCCTCAGCCATCAGTAAAGCAGTGACAGCTAGATTGTGGTGATTTCAAATTAAATGGAATAAGTTTGTTCGTTTGCATCTAGAAAGGGAAGGTTGCATAATGCATATAAAAGAATAATTTAGTTTGCCCTTGTCTAAATATAAAGCACCTGCTAGCTAGCTTACCATAGCGCAGGGATAACAGTTTGTATCTATTTGCACAAAGAATAAATATATGAAACTGTGAAATTTTAACTGTTTTTGTATTTATTTGATATTTGATATGTTCTATATGATATACTAATTTTGTTACCTTTGGATAGATCCAGGCTAGCTTATGCTAAAGTATGCTAGCTAGTTGCTAACACCTGTCATGTATTTATTGACAGATTGGCAGACAATCTGTTTTTTTTTGTTTTTTTTGTTTTTTTTTTCCTTTATTGTTTCTACAACTTCAGTTTTGCCTTTGACAAATTTAAAACTCAGAAATTAAGCCTTCATTTAATCATCTGCTACAGTCACAGCATGAGGAACGATGTTTGGATTGTGGCAGCTTTCATTCTACAACAGCTGTCTTACTGGGAGGTTTTCTCTGAATGTAATTCAGGGGCAATTAGAGCTGCAGTGGGATCAAACAGAAACCCAAACTCCATCTCAGGTAAGTTTTTCTTTTTTTTTTTTTTTGTAGTGATTCTAAAGCAAGCGTGACAGACTGCATTTGGGGGCTGCCAAATGCTCCACAAACACAGAGGTTCCACCCATGACCAGCTAACTTTCTGCCTTCCACTCACCTATCGCTATCCATGAAATCATTTACACTGACCCATTCCAACTTTCTGCAAATCAAAACCCTAACAAGGCGAATTGCACATAATTTTGTGTTTCTCTTAGATGTCTAAACCTAACACTGAGAACAAGAATACATTCCTGACATGGGGTTTCACAGATGTGGGTCTTTTGTCAGCCAGCCTTGACAAAAACACTTCAGAGACGTCACTTCTGAAAATCATTTTCAGGTTTCACAATTTCATTGTGAAGATGAAAACAACAACAACCAAAAAAAGCACACACAGATGGACGATACAAACCAGACCATGCATCCTTTCACATTAGTTACAATTTATAGTTTTAGTTTTAGAATGGCCTTTTTTCATGTTTTCGATCTATGCAGTAATCTAATTTATGACCTTTTGTTCTTTAAAAGGTGGTTACAAGCCTCTTTAATAAGCAGCTTATACTTATACCTATAAAGAAGATCCCTTGTCTCTATAGATTTAACCCGTCAGTACTTTTCTAAACTTCTTTATTTTTTTATTTATTTTTTTTTCATATATATATATATATATATATATATATATATATATATATATATGCCCACAGGAACAGAAAATGGTACCATTTGTAACTCAAATTTTAAGCTTAAAAGCAAATTATCAACATTAAAACAGCTGTTGATGATATAGCGCAGAAACTCACTGGATAGCTGATTTGACACTTATTTAGCTTGACACCTGTTTTATTAATTCATTACTAAATGAAAAATTATACCAAGGGGTAGCAAAGAGATGACTGACAACTAAAGCAGCCTTATTATAACCCTCAAGTGAATTCCAAACTCAGCAAATAGAAGACAGGAGCTTATACTGAAACACAAATGTTCCTATTCTCACAGTTCCCTGCCATTTCTCCAGAGACCACTGGTATTTAAATCTAATAAAACAGACTGTGAGTGCAACTATCCAGCAGGCACACAGTCTATTGTTTGAAAAATAGGCTCTTACAGTACAGCATATGGGACAAAGTTTTGAATCATTAAGTGACAAGACAAATACGTCTTTCTCTTCATTCACTACATCTATATAATTCATAATTGTCATACGGTGAAGAGGCAGCAATGAAGAACTTCAGGTTTTGGAACAGCAGCAGGTCGAGATGACTTGTCTTCTCATTTGGAAAGCATCACATTCACCAACAGAATTATATGCTTTCCTCGTGGCACTGAGACAAATACTGTTTATTGTCCAACTCACTCGTGCCTTCTTAAGTGATGGTATAAGCTTACTCCTGCTCCACTTAGATGGAAAAAAGAGTCAGCATTGGAGAGAGAAAGGGCAGCTACAGGACAGCACAATGCTGCAGCAAAACAGTTGATTTCTGGATCTCTTCAAACCACTGAACTATCTACACTTAGACTTTGTAGCTGTAACAATGTCAGAGCTCTCAGCCAGTGTTCACAGGCCATTCAAAACTCAGCGTTCTTCAAGCTTCTTCGAAGCTGCTACATGGAAAATTAAACAAAGTGCCTACTTTGCAGGCCCATGACTTTAATTGTCATAGAACTGGAAGTTTCACTTTGTTCAAAAATTGTGGAGAAAAAGCAGAAAGGTAAAAGAAAAGTGTACATCGGGCAAAACGTACGTTTCTGTGCCAGTTTAGCAGAAAATATGCAGGACTAGCCTCCGACTCTTTCCCAGCTGGAAATAGTCAAATTTTTGGGATCTACGTTTTCTCTCCAGTTTACGTTAACAGATGAAACTCTGAGCACATGTTTATAGTTAAGGATAGTTCTGCTGCTCATACTGATTTTGCAGCATGAGACTTGAGCAAACACATTTGCCGTCAGACGTATTAGCTCAGCCAAACAGTTCCTGGGACACACATTTACTGGGTGAGGCGAGAAACACAGGGACTTAATTACTTGAATGGGTAGCGGTTCATGTTGTTTAGAATGGGTAAAACAGGCAGCCATGGTTCATGAAGGCTACTGGAAAATTGCAACCGTTGTTGCTGCACAATAAAACAATAAGTAATTTAATCTGGTATGACTCAAAAGGTTTAGCCACAGTTGCATGTGGGTGAGAAAACTAGATCTGACTCATTAGAAGACCGCAGAACATTTGTTTTAATAAATGTCATGGAATCAGTCACTCACATTTTAGCTGATAAATTCATTTTTGTTTTTTTGTTGTTTTTTTTTTTACTTATTTGAATCAAAAGTTTGCCAGCACTTTCACATGTGAAACAAAAACATTAGGTGCACTACCATTGATTCTAGTGGTTGCCTGAGAATTGTCCTGCCACCTACTCTATGTATTTCTATGCTAATGTATATAACCAATGTAGATATAATATGTTAAATGAGTTTTAAAGTGCTGTTACCAGTCCTTATGAAAATCAAAGCTAATTTGCTGCTAGATCTAGCGACATGTTTACCAAAAAGTATTTATGTTTTCATTGCTCTCTGTTAACATATGTTTACTATAATGTCATACTGCTTCTTTAAAACTGCTTCTGTCAAACAAAAGATATAATATTTTATAGCACTGTGCTCAAATACTCCTTTTCATCTTGACCATGTTAGCAGGAAGCTAAAAAAGCATAGCTAATACATATATACATACATATATATGTTTGTGTGTGTGTGCCGAACTTGTGGTTTTATATGTGTGAAACCACAAGAACAAATTGGGCTGTTGCAGCTACAGTTTCTGAGCATCAAAGACAAACTAGTAGATTTGATGATAAATTAGAGCTTTTATCTCTTAAAATAAACTTCTCATATGAAATTTTTGCTGGTCAAAAGTCAAAATTGCCACTACAAACATTGAAAATGCAGCTATTATAAAGAGATTTAAAGCTGCTTGTTCTGTCTGCTGCTCAGATCAGATAGAGACATTGACAATATTTTAGTGTTTATCTGGATTTATCTTTTAATAACATCTTCATGGTGGATTAGGACTTGACTTTCATGTGTTGGGTCAAACTGCACATTTGGATGTAAAAAAGACCATGTAAGGCCTGTTTGGAAATAATAAAAGAGCGACCTGGTGTTTTTACACTTTCTGCTGTACCAGTGGACACTTGTTAAACCCTTGATCCATAACAGCCAAGTGCTTCTATGGAAAGCTCCATAATCATAGAAGGAAAAAATAACAGAGGCCTTGATGTGGTGTTCAAGTAACAGCATCGCCTCTTCATTGCGGATTGAGGTCCCATAAATTTTTTTATAGCTCAGACAACCTTTGAAAACAACAGAATATGTGTTCACAGTCAGTTTCAACATAATTTAAGCAATGAACTCAAAACAATACAAACCTAAAAAAAATCAGGTAAAAATGTTACAGTAAAGGAAGGGCTTTTTCTCTGAGACTTTTGACAATTAAAAAATATACAACTCTATTGGATGCTGGATTTATAAGTCCATTGTATTTTTGGTGGTAAATTTTATATATTCACAGCAGTTTTAAAGTGCTTTAAACAAAGAAAAAAAAACTGTGAATTGCAGAAACACCAAAATTGAAACACTATTTTTCCTTTTTGGGATACAGCACACCTCAGCCTGTACATACTGACAGGCCAAAGACCAAAACGTTTTCTCTTTGTAAAAAACAGTTAAACTGGCACTTCCTGCTGAGTGGCACTGGTCATCACTCAGCATCTGCCTTTTATTCTTGGTTGCAAGATTCACTTTATGGTTGGTCAGCACAGGTGCAAAAGGTCTATATGGCATTTAAGTGTGGAAGCACCACGGGAGTTTATCTATGACTCACGAGGATGGACTTTATCGCTCTCTACAGGCACCAGAGGACGAGCATGTGGTTTATGTTTCTTGCCAGCTCTTCTTCTCATCCATCTTAATGCACTTTTTCAGGGAAAAGGCTCTGTGTTCTTTTTAAATTCCCCAGTTCACAGCACACATACACCGTTCTGAGTATGTTGCTCTTTAAATGCAAGATTTAAGATATGTATCCATAAGGACGTTGGCAGGGCCACTGTACTATAAAAAAAGCACTTGAACTTAGTAGCTTAAACTCAACAAAAAATTCTGTTTTAAGACAAAAGTAATAAGAAGATGGAAAATGGGCATATCTGTGATTTTTAAAGACAGAATGGAATAAATTATGACTTAAATTTGTGCCAGAAAACATTGAACGTCAGCTGCAAACTGTATGGAGTATGATAAATCATTTTATAGCTTTTATTCGTGAGAGTCTAGAGGTGATGCACATGACATTTGGAAAGGATTAGTTCAGCTGTCCAAGACGGGTTTCAAAAACCTAATAAGTTTTTGGACATAAATGATATTGTTAGAGAACATTTTAATGTAGCAAAAATGAATGAGACAACATACAAATGTTGACCTTATCCACCTGAATTTTGAAAAAAGGAGATTTACATTTTTATGAGAGGCAGTTTGAACTTGAAGCATGTGCCTTAACTTTTCTGCTTTCTTAAGGAGAAACAAGTTTTCTACACTAACAAGAATTCACAATGCAGAACTAAAGTAACAACAATAAGAAAGCAAAAGAAAAAAACAAGGAGTTTTTGAGAGTACACAAAAACACCCCAAAAGAAAACACGGACTACGTGTGAACTGCAAGCAGCACAGCGTAGGGAATGTGCCCGGAAAGAAATAGAACCATGCAGAATGTGAATTTTTCAATATTTACACTCCCTCAAATTCACTCAAGCTGTGGGAGAAATGTGTTTTTTTCCTCTGAAGGGAGGGAAGAAATAGCTAAGAGGAAAAAGGTGGAGTGGCTCCTATTAGCCCACATGGTGGTAATTTATCACACATAAATCTCACACCTAATTTTCACACCTGCAGCTCAATGTGCAGCGAGCCTAGTAATTCACTCACTCACACATTCATGCACTTCCACACACGTGCGCCCCTAGGAGGGACTCCCCGGGTTTTTTCTTCGGAGCAGGCGGGGACTCGCAGTGTCAAGGGCGAGGACCAGTCAAGTGGAGGGGCATGCTTGGCATATTTGCACCCCATGAAGCATTGCTCCATCTTTCCCACCCTAACCAGTGTTTCACTCCCCCATTTGCCATCACCTTAACTAAACTCATCTCCACTTCCAGCTCACACATATGAAAAACAAAAGAACTGGATGAAGATTTTTTCACACTTGCCAGGAAAAGGAAAATATCTGGAGATCCAGCTGAGAGATAATCATTTTGGAGTTTCTCTTTTTCTGAGGTGTGAAAATAAACTTTAACAAACAGCTGAAACATTGCTTTGATACTCCCTAAGACTGATGGGTCATGCAGCGAAATCAATAAATAAATATGATTTCTCACTTGAGCAAAACAGAAAAACATGTTTGAATCATGAATCATGTTCTGTGAAAAAAAAAAAAAAGTGCCATTAAAAATAAGGCACAGAGAAAAAAAACTCGGGGATTTATGTTCAAAGGCAAAACGTTTGTTATTGTCAAAGATAGTTACTAGCAAATTACTAGCACACTTTAAATTCTTTAATTCTTGATTATCTAAGTGATTTAATTTACTTAGTTAATACTGCTGATAATGGTGAATGAAGAATTTAGATAAGTAAAGATTTTATGGAGAACAGACCTTCCAGTTTATGTGATTTTCTTTTTTTAAAAAAACACACGCCTATCACATGCAAAAAACTTTTTTGAAACCATCACAGTGTACAAAATCTTAAAGCTCTAAACTGAAACTCTTTTGAAAAATACACTATACATTTCCTGATGCTTTCTGGTCTTTTGCTTATTTTTCACTTCATGTGGCTGAAATTTGTACTTAACACCCACAAAACACTCTTGAGATATTTATTTAAAAAAAAAGAAAAATGTTGTCTAATGTGTTGAATTAAACAAACTATAAATATTTTCTAATTTTCTACCACAAAGAATAAAACTCTCTAAGTATGGCCCATAGTTTTTTTTATCTTAAAACCAAATGGGCTTCTGTAGTAACTACAACTCTACTTTCTATTTATTCCAAATATAAACTAATTTAATTAGATTAAATATAAAGTAATGATACTGTTTGATTTTGTTTTATTTAGTCATGGGGCAATTAACAAATGTAAATTTAATAATGTTTTGATTGCTTTTTAAAGGTTTTTTTCTTTAGATGAAACCTACAACATGAATTAATGGAGCTCCTCAAGTAGTTTATATTTATGGCTCAATGTAAACAGAATATGGTGTAATCCATGTGTCATAAATTTCACAAGGCCGTATGATAATTATTTGTACTTTTAGCATGTCTTTGAAAGAGGAACGATTTCAAATTACCTCATAATGAGTTCATCCCATTAGCTTCAGTGTTAGTATACTGCTTTCAATATAATCCACAAGACCTCAAGCTTCATTTTAACTATCATCTCTTCATCCCTTTTTTGTTGAAAATGATGTTTTTACATTGTGATATAAAAAAAAAGATATGGTGAACCAAAGGGTGAAGAAAATGTGCGTAGAAAAAAAAAATTAATTGTTCACACAAGATTAGAAAATATCAACAATGGCACAAGAAGGGTTCCATACAGGAGCTGGTTAAGTAAGCTGTCACAGTAGGTTATGTTGTTTAACTTCAAAAGTAAATACATCTCTAATCTTAAAGCCTTATTCTACATCGGGCTTTGTATGTAAAGTAATCTAAATGTTAAACAGATCAGAAATATGTTCTATTGTGTTATGATTAAAAGCTATATAAAATGTAAACACTGGCAGTGTCAAATCCTGTCCTGCATGCTCTAAATAAGAATGACACACTGGATCAACATTTATAGACACTCACAGTGGATTGCTCTGATGAAACTGGTAGCTATGTGGTAGCTAACAGGAACAAAAGAACCCTTACAAAGCAAACAAAGATTTTCAGAATGAAATAAAGAGAATGGACATTTAAAATTGAGACAAAACAAGAAGGAAAAGGAAAAGCAAACAATTGATACCTTTGTTTGCGAAGAAGTCACTCTGACTCACCAAATATTTGTTTCAATGTGAACATTTGCTGCAAAGTTCTGCCTCATTAACCTTTAAACAAAATACAACCTAACACCCCCCTACTGACCCACTGAGACCAAAAGGGAAATTTGAGGTGATCGTCAGGGTCAAAAGTGGAGCGCACCACAGGGGACAGGTGCGGGACACCTCTCACTTTCAGTTCTGGTGCTTGGTACAAAAAACTCCTGAACATCAAAGCTTTATTTTTCTCCCTGCCCCCCCACGAAAGGACTCAATCCAATATTGACATTGGCTCATTTGCAAGAAAATAAAACATCTCTGCTTATTTACATGCCAAACTAAAGCCTGTTTTCCATTAGAGAAATTTCAACAATATGTGGTCTTTTGTATAGATTTTTCAAAGGCCTTTATGTTGCAAACTTTTCTCTGAATGAGACCATGTTTTGGCTTTTGACTTAATTGCAGATGCACACTCAAAACAAAATATATTCAGACAAAACAAGTTTATCCAAGATATTTTGCAGGAAAGTGAAATGCTGTTTGTTTATATGTATCCAGCTGCTTCCTGCTGTAGCAGGTGTCTGGGTTGCATCTGGCATTGTGCTTTCACACCACAGAACTGCACGTGAACGGCTGGCACTGCCTGGGCTTCTTAACGGGAGTAGGCATGTGTTGGCTCAAAAAGATTACATGAAACAATAGAAGTACACTTTCCTTTTGCACAGTGTCTTTTTGAGAAAACTTGGAAAAATGTATTCTTACAGTATAAAGGATGAGCATATTCTCTAGTCCAGGGCTACTTAATCCAGGAAAAGTAGCAGGCCTTTTTTCCAGCTTTTCTACATGTAAGCCCAAAGCAGGGCTACAAAATTTAGTCCTACGAAAGCCACAGTCCTTCCTTTCAATGTATCCATGTTCCAACACACCTGACTCAAATTAAATGGATCCGACAGCCTATGAAATTCTGCACAATAACTCATTAATTTGAGTCAGGTGTGTTGGAGCAGGGGTTGCACGGTGGTGTGATGGTTAGCACTGCAGCCTCACAGCAAGAAGGTCGCCGGTTCGAGCCTTGGCTGGGGGGAGGTTCGAACCTGAGGGGTGCCTTTCTGTGTGGAGTTTGCATGTTCTTCCCAGGTAAGTGTGGGTTCTCTCCGGGTTCTCCTGCTTCCTCCCACCATCCAAAGACATGCATGATAGGTTAATTGGTTATTCTAAATTCTCCCTAGGAGAGAGGGTGCGTGTGAATGGTTGTTTGTCTATCTGTGTTGGCCCTGCGACAGACTGGTGACCTGTCCATGGTGTACCCTGCCTCTCACCTGTTAAAATGCTGGGATAGGCTCCAGCTCACCCGCGACCCGTAATGGAATAAGCGATCAAGATAATGAATGAATGTTGGAGCAGGTATATATTGAAAGCCTGCAGGACTGCAGCCCTCGTACAATCAAATTGAGTAGCCCTGCTGTAGGCTTACCTGTGAAACAAGCTGGCAAAAAAGACCTGCTACTTTTTCTGTAATCAGGAACCATGAAATAAAGTTTAAAAACATCTAGAATGTCTAGAATATCTCCATCAATTCCTTTATTTGCTGATTTGACTCTATCACACAAACCTCAAACAGGATTTATGCTTTTCTAGTTGTGTTTTTTCTTATTGGACTGTTACAATCGTATCTGCACTGTTCAATTCAAATCTTCTGACCGGATTGATAGCAGCCTACTGAGTTGAAGAGAGTCTGGTCAGTTTGACAGGATCGATCCACTATGCTTGGGTTAGGGCCATTGTTTTATTTCTTTGCTCCTGGCAACTTGTGAGGGCTGGCAAAAGTGAGTTTTTAATGATGGTGTTAGATGTTACAGCAAAACTTGGACCAAACCAAGGAGTTGCATCCAAAAATCCCTGGGTGGCATGAAGTCACCAAGAGTATCATTACCATGGAGGCAATAGACTTAGCTGCATGGAGCCATACCTGTCTTGTACCTACATGCCGCAGTATTTTGTGCTACAAACGAGCAGCAAATCCGGTTGCCATATCTTGGCTGCTATAACAGCAATGCTTCAAGGTGTTGGATGTACCAATAAGTCTGTGACAGGAGTTGTCTCTTCTTGTCTAGTTAGAATAAAGAAAACAATCTGGCATTATCAAAAAAAACTAATAATCTTCAGCCTCTAAATTTCTGTCAACTTTTCTAAAATGTCTTGCTTCAGCTGCTAATAAGAATGTGAGCATTCAAAGTCATTGCTGATTCTAACCTGCCTCATACTGTCATTTACAATTCACTAGTGTTCATTACAGCACCAAGGCGGTGCCATCTCTTAAGCCATTAGCCAGTAAACATGTAAACTACATGTGACCCCAGTCTACAGATACCTATTAGTTATGAATCCTGCTGGTGACATCTGTTTACACAGCTAAAGCCGCTGCTCCTGAGAGCTGGCCCCACTCCAAATAAAATAATATCCAGTTAAGGAGAAGTCCGCCAAGTTGTAACACAAGTGTGCAACCAGAGGAGAAAATAGAGTGGAAGAATCTGAGAAATGTTAATGGAGCTCTTTGTCTTTATACTTTTCATCCTTGCATTTGTCTTTGCCACAGTCTTGTTTTATTGTCTTTAACAAGAGCAATGAGAAGTGCTAATGGAGGAGAAAAAGTTGAAGGCAGTCACCACAGCTGATGTGGTCCTTGACAAAGGGCAACAGAAAAATGTGCTGCTGTCAAATCATGGCAAAACTTTTTCCACAATTGAAAGTGTCCTGCTTTTCCAAGTGTACGTGAGGAGGTCCAAAGTGTTTTGGATGTACAGGTTAAAAAAGCTAACGTACATGGCCTTTTGTCAGTCCTAACAGCAATGAAAAAGCCTACAATCATAAAAAATTATCAAACCATGTACTAAGGTGAGCAGACCACCATACCTAAACTCTTTCTTTCTTTCTCAAGCTCTCCACTGGTCATGAAATGCTACTATGTTGTTTTTATTAAAACGTCCAGATAAACAAGCAAAAGGCACAAACTAATTTAAGCTATTCATTAATTTCTTCATCAAGTTTGTGATTCAAGTATTTTTAAAAAAATCACCCTGCATACTTTACTTCATCTCACCAGTGAATGTCACACTTCAGTTCACCTCAAGATTCCCACCCAAATGACTTTGCCATCAGATATATGGGCTTTTCAAAACCTTTTTAATATTTACTTTTTATTAAAAGAAAATAACTGAGACTGAATAAAACTGCCTTACAGCTGGCCCTGAAAACCAACTATTTAGCTAATCCACTGAAGAATGTCAAAGCAATCTCACCTGATAACCACAACTGCTGTTAACTGTTATAATAATCCAGAGACAGTCCAACACTTCAAAATATTCTACACCACAGCTACTCAGCTGGGCTTTGGTGAGTTAAAAAAATCAACTCAAAACACCATTTTAAAGAAGTTATTCTACCACTGTTGAATCATCTTAATGTGCTCTTCCCACCAGCTCTATGCTCTTGCATTTTCTCTTGCATTTATGGTTTATGCCTTTACTGTTTTAGTTGGGTTCTTTCCATAAACCTACACAGCAAGTTGATGTATCCCAAAAATTACCACAAAATTGTTTAAATCTACACAACTTTGCGCACCTTGATATTAGCAAAGTTTAGGTAAACTCACTGGAACGTAAGCATCAGCAGCTAATATGCCTAAGTTTTATCTGAAATTGGTCATATTAAAGTAGATTAAGTGTTTGTTTGTGTTGTTTTATCTATATTAGTCACTTTTCCAAAAATGCAACTTCAGAGTATTGCTGATGCTGCTCACTATCTGCTGTTTGTGTTACTTGCAGCTAAGTGCCACTAACTTCCCTGGAATTACCTTCATAAGGGTCTTTACAGATTATTATGCTGCCCCCAAATGGCAAAAAAAAAACAAAAATGTAAACTTTATTTAACCCTTTCTTTTTACTTTGTGATCATTTCGGCTGCGTTGTGGCTAGTGGCATGAATTTTTGCAATAATTCCTCTTTTTAGACTAAATTTTTAAATGCACTTTCTTTTTCTGACATGTTGCAGTGTATTTTTCTATAAAATAAATATTGCAGGGATGGAGCTTTGGTGGTGATAAGAGTCTTGGATATGTCAAACATCACAAAAAATTTATTTAATGGGATTAGTGTTTTTTATGTAGTATCAGCTAATTCCTCTAGTGACGTTCATGGCAAAACTACCCCGACTGATTTCCATTAAATCTGCGTACCACCACTGCCATTACAATTTAAAACTATTAATTATTTAATGTCACCATTTCATATTGTAAAAAAGTAGTCATATTTGGCATTTTACTGGGTTCCACCAGATTCATCTGGTTTTCCATTGTAGGCAGATGCAGGAAATCCTGGTATTTTGCCAGTTACACTGTATTATGGAGCTGTGGGCCCACCAGGGGACACCAAGATTTTCTTTTTTTTTTTTTTTTTTTTTTTTTTTTATATATATATATGTGTATGTATGAAATAATTTTCTAATTAACATCTAAATCAACACTTTGATAAACAGAAATAATTTCACACACATGAAAAGAAATCCCTCTTGATTTTATGGCAGTTTTAGTGCGTGGACAGTATTGGCCACAAAGGTCAACAGAGGGTACTAAATTTGAGGAGGGCACAAGAGATAATAAATGTAATTAACAGAATTTAGCTTCCTGAGAAGCTAGTGTTAGCTTGAGACAAAATAAGACTTTAGACCGGTTAACTGTGGGTGTAAAAGTAATGATCAAGAGAGTCACACAAGCAAGAACAATTCAGTGAGAAAAATTATAATAATAATATGGGAAAATGTATACAATCCATGCTCCAAAGCAGTGAACATATGTGCTGAGACAAAGCTAATTTCCTTAAAGTTTGATCATATGAATGCTAGTCAGTAAGTTAGAAGCTGTTTAAAGACAAACAGAGGTGATCTGATATCTCTGAAGTGACCACACATCTCAAGATGAGTGACACGTACTGGGGTGTGGGAATGAAATATTGTCAGGAGAAGAATTTCTTCTAGTGCCTTAAGGTTAAATGTTAAGTACTATAACTTCCATTATAGGATTGATCTATAATCTTTTTGTCTCACTCTGATAGCAGACAGATGCATGTCTCATCCAATCACTCCTATGCTGTTCTTTGCATCCTCTGTTCCAATCACTTGCTTTCTCTTAGCTTTGACCACAGAAATCTGCATATGTTGCCCTCACTGTGTTTCCCCCTCTTCACTCTCTACAATCTCCTCCCTTCACAGAGGGAGTCAGAGGGACAATGAGCTAAGCATCAAGGCCCAGTAATGACTCCCAGCCTTGTTGATGATTAAAAACACACCGGGTGCTTCTGCACACCGCAGGCAGCCATGAGGCCTTTCCCTCCTCATACCACAATGCCTGAGAGCACGAGCAAGCTTCAACATAACTCTATGGCTAAGCAAACCAAACCAAAAATAAATTATCCGGTGTAAGACTTACATAACAGTCGTACAAAAGAAAGCACACAAACTTTTAATTTAAAGGTTTTCCTTATCAGGATATAATCAATAGTATCTGGTCTTAATCAAGTCTTAACATTGGGTAAATATTACCTTATATCAACATAATCTGAAATTTAAAAAAAAAACTGTGTAATTATTTATTTAAAAAAAACTAAGTCAGAGCAATGTAAAGGAAATGCTAAGTATACCATTTCCATAGAAGGTATATAGCAACTGGTCTGTTGGAGCCTTCAGATGTATGTTAACACAATGCCAAGGAGGAAAGACATCATCAATGACCTTTGAGAAGCAATAGACCCTTTTCGTAATGAATGCATGCGTCACTCGTGCATGCTTGTAACTTCTTTGCTGGTCAGAAAGCTAAGCTGTCAAAATATGCAGTGAGTCTGGCTTTACCAAGGAAAATAGAGCAATTGAGGTGATTCTGGACAATTATTCAATATTTCAATTGACTGCTTAGCTTTCTGACTGGTAAAAGCAGTGCATAAATTATGAAAATCATGGCTATCAATCTGGAAAAAGAAAAAAATCCTAACAAATAACCACAAGACATCTGGGACAATGTCCTTTGGATGGAGAAAATTAAAGCGGAGATGCTTGCCCATAATGCACAACTCCTTATTTGTTGGAAATAAACACAACATATCAGCACAAATGCCTCATACCAATTATCAAGCACAGTGGTGAGGGAATCATGATATGGGCCCTTGCAGTCTCCGTATGCAAAACAATTTTAGTGTCAAGTGTGAGGTCGTCAGTTTAACAGCTAAAGCTTGGGAAAATCATGCAACAGGACACCGATCCTAAGAATCCTAGTCTATCCACAAGAAATTGCTTGGAAAAGAAAAGATTTGAGGTGTTGCAATGACCCAGTCAAAGCCTACACCTCAACTTGACTGAAATGTTATGGTGGGATCTTAAGACAATTGGGCATAAACAAATGCAGACAAAAATGTCGACGATAAATCAAATGAAGACATTAAAGATTATGAATCAATTTTGAGGAAATTGTATACTTTGTTGGGTACCATGTGTTTTTCATATAGTATGATCATGTTGAAGTTCACTTGCAGCAATAGGAAAATAGCTTATTCTGTCAAATATTTTACTTGTTCTTGAATATATTAATACAACATATTTGATGTAACTCTACAGATGGGCAGGGGGCAGCAACACCTTTATCTGTCCAAGTCCATACTTGGACCCCCGAATTATATGTGAGTTCTGCAGAGTCACTTTATTGCATCTGACCAGCTCACTTCCTCTCCATACCAAAGACATTGCATGCTGAGCTTTATTTTGATGTGGGATGTAAGCATAATTAGAGGTCCCATAAAAGCGGGGGGGTTGTCCATCTGTCGAGTGTTAAGGGGTGGGCAAAGGGGTAATCATCACAGCCCCATGCTTCCCTGTTGTTAGAACCATTTCAACAGGCACTGATACTCTTAACACCAAACCGGAGTCTGTGTGTTTTGTGTGTTTGTTTCCGCAAATGTTGGTGTATTTTCTCAAGGGGCCTCCTTGAGTTTCAGATTTCCAGGCTTTGCTGATCGATGCAAAGTAGGTATTAGTCGACACGCACACAAGCGTAACACACAGACAAGATCCAGTGTGTGGCCTTTTCTGGAAACACTAGGATGTCCACTGGGACATAGATAATCAATAAAATATAGCTTTTTTTCTACACATTATGGCTTTATTTTCACACTCAAAACCAGTTTTTGACAACTTTAAACAAAGTGATGACATTCAGAAACCCTAAGTAGTGCTGACATGCAGACGTACTTGCTTTTGATATTAGACAGTGCGCTGTCATATTCTTTCTTTACATGAGACATTTTCTTTGGTGTGCTAGGTGGAGCTCTACCCTAAAGTTGGTGGTACAATCTGCCATAAAACACATTGAAGAAAATTACAAAAGGATCTTTTCTTTTTGACAATGAAGGAGGGCAAACTACCTCTAGGTGAACAACTTCTGAACATCCTTCCGGGGTTCTCTTGGACTATTAAAAGGATGTCTTAGTTTCCCTAAACCCACAAGTGCAGTTGTGTGACATACTTATGAGAAATCAGAGACTCATCTGAAGGCAACAATATTCTGTTTTCTATCATTCTGGAGAAGCATAGAGTAATTCTCACTGGGGAGCTAGCAGGCTGATAGCTTGATATACACTTTACTGTTTTTGTAGAAAGATGCACACTATCCCTTGTGATTAATCTCAGTTGTCTTCTTCTTCTTCTTCTTCTTCTTCTTCTTCTTCTTAGCATGACCTTGGGCTGGTCCCCTGTTCTGGATGGACTTACGGTGGAGTCTTCAGGTGATTTTTTTCCTTGCCTGTTTGGGAGCCTACCTGTGCCCTGTCGTAGAGCTGCATTGTCCCATCTTCCAAAGAAAGAGGATTTGGCTCAATTAAAGAACTTGAGATCCGTGGCACTCTTATGCGCAGATTATAAGGTGTTGTCCAAAGTGCTGGCAAATAGACTGAACAGGGTGTCTGGAAGTTTTAATCCATATGGAGAAATCAAACTACTTCCCTGGCCAATATGGATATGTGAGGAAATGACAGTTTTCATTTTGGAACGATTTCACTGAATCAAGAGGTGTTTGATAGAGTGGATTATATTTTTTTATTTTCTGTAGGTTTGGGTTTGGTGATGAATTTATTTCTTGGGTTCATTTACCTGGGGAGGGAGATAATCCTTCCTTGGTGGTCAGTACCTATGCTGATGATGTGACTGTGAATTTAAGAGAACAGGTTGATATAGAAGTTCTGATAGGCTGTTTGAATGTATACATGGAACCATCATCAGCATAGGTTGACTAGGAAAAGTATATCAGGTGGGGGAGTGGGGAGGGAGGACACCTCCTATTTTGCCTGGGAATTTGACTTGGCTGAGGAGAGGGGTGAAAGTCCTGGGAGTATGGCTTGGTACTGAAGGATTTCTGAAGAAAAACTGGGAGGGTGTGATGGAGAAAGTCGGTGTAAGGTGTCAAAATGAAAATTGTTGCTTCCCCAAATGTCCTACATAAGAAGTGTCCTGATTGCCAACAACCTGGTAGCCTGGATGCTTTTAGATAAATTTATTGTTCTTTCCCCTCCTAAAGACTTAACTGAGAGGGTACAGCACATCTTGGACTTTTTTTTTTTTTTTGGAGTGAAAAAGTGAAAAGTAAAAAGAATTGCATACGAGTGCCTGTCCTTTTCTTGCCAGTTGGAGAGGGGATCCAAGGCCTTATTGACATCATGGCCAGAACAATGGCTTTTAGACTACTGAATGCTCAGATAAGCACTGATGCTGGTTTTGTAGTTATGTAATGTGATTATGAGATGAAGTGGGTCAGTGAAGAACACTTTTAAATAAAAATTAAAATCTTCTCCTTCTTCTTCTTCTTCTTCTTCTTGGGAACTTTGGAGTTTGTGTGGAGCACACAGGCCCATATAAGTTTAGCTAAGCATGTGCATGTATGATTTGACCTTCAACCAAATCATCTGGGTGTGTTCGTCTCTCTGCACTTGAGTTTTGTACAGTTTTGACTGAAATGTTTAAATGCATTTTAAAAGCACAAATTTTATTTTATCTCATCATGTAAACATGCTCACAGATAGACATAAGCTGTGTCCCAATTCCAGGTCTGCACACTTCGGAGTGTGCAGACTACATAGGCTATGGAGTGTCCTTCATAGTTTGTCGTTCGTCAAATGGGACAGCCTACCTAGCCAACATGAATTTTCCATAGCAACAACATAGGACGTTGAATTACTTAAACCTCTGAAATTACTATTTCATAGTAATTTGCATGTCATAGGACCCTTCAGTGAACATTAACACAGAGTGGGTAATAATGTAAAAAAATAAAACAAAACGGTCTGAGGCTGTTGTTTTCCAGCCAGTACACACTTCCTTAACACCTTAAGAATCCATGAATATCAAATATTCCAGAATTTTAATGTCACCATTTAACAAACATGTTATTAATGTTCTTTATTTTCTCACATTTCTACTAAAGTGTAGTTTAAAAAAAAAGAGCTTGGTTGCTCATTCACCACCGTCTTGTGTGCAATGAATTCTGGGAGAAAAGAGGCCACGAAGTGCTGATTTGTAGGGTGGATTGGGAGGTTCATTCGAATTGGGACAATGCACCACGATGACGTACCACTTCAAAGTGTGCAAACCCTGAATTGGGACGCAGCTTTAGATGGACTGTGATGTGATACAACACAGAAGCTTTGCGGTTAGAAAACATATGATGACAAAGTCAACAGATGAAAAAGTGACATTGTGTAAAATCCCACTGGTGGCTATGAATTTTGTTGAGGTTTGAGTTGAATAAGGTGAAAAAATGTCTCTCCAGTGGTGGTCTCGGTCTGAGTAGCCATTAGCTTGGTTAGCCTGTCAGTCCCCATCTCCACTTTTGCGGTGAGTGAGCTGTCACCGCTGTCTACTCCAGATAAGAAATTTGAGAACTTGTAAATACTTCATACAATTCCACTTAAAGAAAAAGAGGGGGAAAAAAACTCTGCACAGACCCTCTGCTTGTTTGCTCTAGGTATGAAATCAAAAATCAGACTGTCGAATACATTCATTGTCCATATTGTGTGCTTAAAAAGTTGTTTTAGATTTTAGATTTACATCTGCAATGATATTTGGTAAAAGTTAAAGTTTGGAAACACCTGTCCATTACATTTTAATGAGTATGTGTATCCAAACGTTGGACTGGTACTGTTTGTGCTTTCACTTAATAACTAAAATACAACAAAAATGTGCAATTTTTCTTCTTCCTATCTTACTTTACATAATGAAGGAATTACATTTCTTCTTGTTAACTTTTCTGAGTACCTGACACCAGAGTTTATTGGATGTAGGTGAGCTGTTCTTTAGGCTAAACTTAGCTAGCTGGCTACTAGGTGTAGAAAATTTTCTTAAAATATCCACCTACTAAAAGTTAATTCACCTTTTCTTTTTTGTAGACAGGGAAATGGAAATGGATTATTTTTTAACAATCCCTATGATTAGATTAATTGAGGAAAGAAAAAACAATGGATGCCCATTGTGTTCACATCATTACCTCTAAACAGCTCTTCACTGGATTCTTTTAGAGGTATATTAGTAATGTGAGAGGTAAGTAGTCTGGGCGTTTATTTCAGTGTGAGCCTGAGGGGCTTCATCTCCGGCACTGGGCAGCTCTCCTACCTGTGAAGCCCTTGCATGAGTCACTTCTTTTTTATTTATTTAAATGCTGCTTTTGTGTTGTTGTTTTATGTGTGGCACTTAGAAATGATTCCCAACATTAGAATCTTTATGGCCCAATAAACTTGAGAGAATCAGACCAAATTGGCTGGCCATATTTAGTAACTTTATAAGGAAACATACTAAGGTGTAATTGCTGCAGGGTAGTGCACAATTGAGGAAACGGGCATAGGTGAGGGCTGCAAAATCGCCGTTACACTCTAGAGGGACACTGAAGTTTTTGTCTGCGGCTCAGGCGTTTCCAATCACCACGAGGAAATGTGGAGCATATTATAAGATTTTATACAATAACTTCATTTTATTTCACATTTCCGAAAAAATGAACTTTTACAATGTGGTGAAACGTAGCCTGAAATAAAAAACATCTGTTTGGCATTTAGCTTTGCCAGCATACGGGATCCTCTGATGACAATGATTGAGGGTGGAAGAGAGGATCCCCTCGAGTAATGAAGAACAAAAGTATGCGCACAATGAATGTTTTCTCGCTCTTATAGATTTTCAGAAGTGTTACACAACAAGCTTTCCCATCTATGTGAAACAGATTTCCTGCAACACCCGGAGTTTATAGATGAGAATTCTTACCACTCCCACCACCATTGTGTTTAAATCTTGCATTAAAACACCAGATAACGTGGCCATTCATATTAATTCTTAAGGATAAATTCAAATGTTCACATTGAGCTCTTTATCTGTCTTGAGGGAATACAAAAAAAATAGTCAAACAGATCAATTTTCCTCTGTGTCCTAAAAGAATCTCTCCCTCTCTCCCCCTCTCAGGAAGAAAGTTCATGCTACTGCATGTTTTTTTTCTCCTTGCCAGGGTTTGCAGCAGTATAGCATGGCACAGGCTCACTGAGGAGCCTTTCTCGGGCTTCATCCGATACTGCTGTGACTTGGAGTAAGAGCTGCGCTACAGGCCGGGATTGACACACAGGTCAAACAAGAAACTAGTCTTTCCCTAGAGTTTGGAGGCTGGGTCAGACTAATGTGATTTATCAATACAACACATAAGCAATTCATTGTCCTTAATGGCAAAGATGACCGTGGATGTGATAGGTCAGGTAATTGGGGCTAGTCGGAGGAGGAGGAAGAATATCCATTGTTGTGGACTTGATGTCTTGATCATGAGCACATGCACCTGTCCCTGCACTGTTTTTCCCTATCACACACATACGCACACACTTATGGAAGCTCGGCTGACGGGGATCTGTGTGGTAAAAGACAAGAGTTCTGTTCCTTGACGCCAGAGCTCGGGCTCAGGTCAAGACTCAGCTCGCTGTAATCCCTGTCAGGTGATGCTTGTTCACATTCAGCCGATTCCAGCTGATCTGCTTAAATATGCCTTTCTCATCCCCACTAAAAAGCCCCTGCCCGTCCTCGACCGGCACAACCCTCCGTGGACAGTGAGGGAGGAGGGAGGACTCCTGCCTTTCTGCTGTCAAAATCAGATCAGATGGTGCCTTAACATTTCCACCAGGTGACCAAGCCTGTTCTTCACACGAATGAAATACGCATTTCACTAGTTTTATAGATGGAATGAGAAGAAAGCATCAGGATGCAGGAGCTAAAATGACCTGGATTAGCGTGGCATCATGTGAGAAGGCCTTGTTATGAGATGTGCCATCAGCAGGGCTTTTTCACTTTTTCCAAAGGCAAGAATAGCAAGGCTGGTTTTAAAGCGGCTTCTTGGAGCATTCCCTCTCATCCCCCTAAGGCACTTAATCAACGTATAATATTGCACCGAAGTACCGGGTTCCAACATTAACACTTACACCCACAAACCTGGGATTGGTGTGAGCTTTCAGCACACAAATGCCTGATTTGCAGGCCTTAAAGAGAGGGCACTGTGTCTGAGTTGCTTAACTGCCTCCAAAGATCCAATATTCAAGAATAAAAAAAAAAAACTGCATTTGATTAAAAAGGAATTTAAAACTGAAGCCAGAGTCAATTCACAACAGCCAAACACCTGAAAGTGTCAAATTTCTGCAGTCTTTATGTAATTCTTAGTTGAAATAAGGGCATAATCAGCCACAAATTGGGACTCTTTTGCATCAAAAACGCAGCATTACAAAATGTCATGCATCTCTGACCTCACTCCTTCCGCCCTGTTATGCAGCACCAGTTTCATCTAATCACTTTTGCCCTTTAAAAACATCTGGGAATGCAGCTGAGGAACAGATTACACAGCTGAATATGATCTGAAACATGCTAAGGCCTGCTGGGAATTCAATTTTGTGATTTCTGGCAATATGTGGAAGGGTTAACAGTATCATATGGCAACTTTTCACCACTCTTGACTGTGATTACCTATTCATTACCTGTTTAAACATCTTAGGGCCCCACTGTGCATCACTGTTCCTTCAGGCAGTGCTGGTACTCAGCCTGATTTTATGTAGTCAGCAGGTGGCATCATTAGCCAGAGAATAAAAATGAAAAGTAATACCCTTGTGTCTTGCTATGAAATCATAGCAGGGCTCATTGGCATCATTTTCCTGTTTCTAGTGGGCAGGATACAGGGTAAGGAGGTGTAAATTTAATATGTTTCGTCATCTGTTTTATATTTTAAAAAAGCAAATGTGTACAATTACCACAGTCAAATGGGAGTTTGGGTCATGACATGAAGTGTTTGAGGAAGACAAGATCAGCCCAGAAAAACCACAAAAAAAAGATCCCAATCTGGACTGCGCTGAAGTCACTGGTTGTTTCACGCCTTGACATCCCCCTAATTACGCTGGCATCTTAATCCCTGACACCTCACTCAGTCTTGCGGCTTCCTGCAGCACAGTATATCAATGACAAAACATGCAAATGAGAAAGACATTTGTTGAATAATGCAGGATGTGTTTTGTTACGCTTAAAAAACAGTCACGCCCGGGGAGCAAAGATGTGGCCAAATTGAGTTTCAAACGTGTCTGGGTCTCAATACTCCTGAGTGGTTTTGGATAGTTCCCCATGCATGCCAGATAGGCTGTGTATAAAGCTGTCACAGAAACCTTGCGGGCTAGAAAAATATTCAAACATTTCTGCCCCTATTGGACAGTGATCTCTTACACATGCTTCTTTCAATATAACCGTGATAAATAAAGGAAGGAAGCAAATACCGAAAACTTGGCCAGCTGCCACTGCTAGCTAGAGGGGCACTTTTGGCCCAAAGTCCCCCACTCCACTCCTCTTTTTCCCTACCTCCAAACACACACATACACTTTCAACATTTCTGTAAAGGCAAAACTTGCGGATATTTGCATTGGATTAGTTTGACAAGTGTAACATCCGCTTTGAGAGTTGGCAGCAACAATATGTAGCTTATAGCGCTCAACCTAAAGCTGTTCTTGAGGTCAAACGCGCGAGTTAACCTCTTGATCTCATCTCCAGCACCACCTCTTTCTTCATTCTCTGTCTCCCACCTTTACTCACACACAAACAAAAGTACACACAACGCATTAAGAGCCACCTGAAGACAAATGTGTAAACTGGATTTGCTGCTTTACCTGCAGATATTTCTTTTTCTGTCTGTAAAGATTGATCAGACCGTGACATCCAGTCTCCTTCCACGCCATCTAAGAACACACAGTGCACAGAGGAAGAAACAGGCAGAGGAGCAGAAAGACGTGTGTGAGCCAGTACCCCGCAGTGATTGCCTGATTATTTGCAGATGGGCAGCGGAGGGCTTGCAGAGTGTGGAGGTTCCCCCTGGCACGCAGTGCATATGATTAAATCTGTGATTGCCTAAAAATTTACAAGACCCCTTCTCCCGTGACTTTTTTTTCTACAGAGTTACTCTGTGCGCAATTCTGACACAAGAAAAAAAAACATTTTAAAAAAGCATTTAAAAAACTGTGTCAGTGTTATGTCACAGGTTTAAAGAGGGCTCCGCGGGGGCCACTTTTCTAATCCCACTGTCTCCTCATTCATTCAGCGCAGAGAGGACTATTTACAAAGGGGCTGATCCCTCAGCTCAACTTCAGCGCCTCCGCTGAGCGATTGTTATGCGGGTTTCCGACCAACTGTTTAAAGTGGTTATGAGATCAATTAAAACCAGCTTAAAGGGGGCTGGAGTGGAGATGTGCACTTCATAACTCTCGGGTTGGGAATTCCGTATCTATTCATTAAACAACTTCCCCTCCTCTTCTTTAAAGAGCGACCTGCACCAGAAGCATGTTTAGGACCAGTTATATTTGTGTGTTAAAGACTGGACATGTTCCATGGGCAGATGCACGTGGCTGATTCGGAGCGCACTTTACGCACGAATTATTGTCACTAAAATCCTTATTTGATGTGGAAATTTCTTTATTTTAAGGGTTAATATGTTGCATCAGATGCTGACTGACTGATTTGTGAAGGAATTAGTTCTTAAACGCAGCGCACACCTGCGTGTTTTAACACTTTTCCGTCTCAGTCTGGATACAGATGGTGGATGGACTTTCATAAAGTGTTGCAAACTACCTCTTTCTCTCGCGTGCGCAATCACACACACACACACACGCACACAAAATACACGCTCGCACACAAGCTCTGCCTGTCACTCTTGTATGGTGCTCTAAGACCTGTGGGTCGTAACCTCGCGTTACCTCGCTTGTTTCTCCTCCAGCGATGCGACGGCGCCTGACAGTTGCTGTACTCCATACAGTTCAATACGATGAGGGCAAATGAGAAGAGTCGAAACTGCATCTGGACGGCGATCTGTTGTTCGGACTCCCGATTTAAATTATTTTAAAAAATATAAAAAATAGGGTGGGGGGGACGCACCAACTGGGCGTTTGGATGAATTCTCTGACTTTCCAATGTCCTCCTCCAGCTTCTTTAGTTGATCCTCAAATGTGTCAAACATCAGACGAGATGCGACACGGCATCATGTCGCCGGCTGGAATCATTTTATGGAGCTGCCCTGATCCTTCTGGTCAGTAAAGAAAAGAAAAGAAAAGAAAAGAAGAAAAAAAGAGAAAAAGTGTCCGTTTTGGTGTCCTGCTGGGAGAATAACAAAGGAGTTGATAAGAGAGTAACGAGATCAACACCTTCCTATGATCGTGGAGATGAAAGAAGGGAGCTGTTCTGTGTGTTAATGTGCTTGGACGCAAATGCGGTGCGTGTTGTTCCAAAGCACTCCGTTAACGAGAAAAAAAAGAAACAAAATGCGCGCAAACGGTGCGTAACAGTAGCCCAGAAAAAGAAAAGAAAAGAAAAAACCGTTCCACGAAATAACGTGATGTTGTATTCACCTCTCAGAAAGAATCTGTGTAAATTCCGCTCCAGTCCACTTTTAGGTTCCCTCTGGGTGCAAGTGCGGCTCAGGAACATGGAGCATCCCTCTCTGTGGGAGAAACTTGCGTCTTCAGAGGAGAGCAGAAGTCCGAGGAGGAGGAAAAAACGGTGGAGGGGTTAAGGGGAGGGAATTGAGGGGGGGTGGGGGTTCCCTTTTCCTTCCAGGTCCGTTAAAAGCTCACTTTACCTGCGTTTCCACCCTCTCACGCGTGTCCCTTTCTCCTCCTGTAGCGCAGAACAAACTCATGTGTTTCTTGGTTTAACGCGAAAAAAAAAAAAAAAAAAAAAAAACGAGAGCCGGTGAGTGAGCTTGAACGCGCGCGCTGCTGAGGTTTAGTTGATGACTGACGGACTGACTCCCGACTGGTCCTGATGCTTGCTGCCTTTTTCCTCATATAGCGGAGTGACGCTGTCACGTGCGGAGATTTCTAATTTTCTGTTTCCTCTTATTTAAGATGTTGGCATTTCTTGGAGTAGCCTAAAATAAATAATTAAATAAATAACTAATAAATTTAAAAAAGCGCGCACTCACCCTATTTGGGTCGGTTCGAGGTTGCTTCTGGGTCCTAGTGAGTAAAAAGTTGGAACATCATTAAAGAAAGAAAAGGGAAGTTCATTTTTCCCTTTTTTTCAGTGCAGATGGAATTTCAGACCGTCTGCGGTGGGATTTTAGGTTATATCAACATCCCGAATGCCTTTTATGCGAATTACTATCCAAATCAATCAATACTTGACTCTTTTTTCCCTTATCCATCTCTTTATTTAAGTCTCAAATCAAAGTTCTCAGCTGATGATCAAAAGAGCAGCTGCCACACAGTTGATTTAGTTACCATCTCGGTTCAGTTTCCATCCACAAAAAATCAATTCTGTGTATAATCTGTGTTGTGACAGGGTCCACGGGTCAACCATCTCCTGACGCCTCTTTAATTGCACCATTACCCCCCTTAAAAATAATAATCATCATCAGGATTTTTGCAGAGAGCTTTAATAAATCTTTCAATAAATTCCACTTTTTTCCTTCTCGGGGATCTTTCATTTTCTGCCGACCCGTGTGACCTCATCAGGGGACACATCTGAGCAGGTCAGCAGAACCACCTCACCTTGTCGCGCGGAGGTCTGGCACTCGTCCACCACATTCAGACTGCTCCTCAGCTCAGGGGATGATTACAAATCAAGAGATGGAACCAGTTTGAGGAGGGAGGAGACAGGTAGGGGAGCGGTGACACGTAAAAGTACAAATCATTAAAAAAAAAAAAAAAAAAAAAAAAGTGAGGGAGGGGGCAGTTGCGTGATCGTTTCCTCACCTTGTGGATTCCATGTTGGGAATGCTCTACCACCTTCAGCCACTAGGTGTGGCACTTAATCTGTTATTTATTTGGGGAAATTATTTTCATGAGAACAACGCTGTCAGAGAATCTACAAGTGTGAGGGGAAGATTTATTACTCAGCTTTTCATGAGGAAGATTTGAGACGTGACCGAATCTTAAAATTTCATTTACATGCTAAATGAGTTGAAACAGCACAGAAAGCTTCGTTCTTTCTTTCTTTCTTTCTTTCTTTTCTTCTTCTTTTTTAAGACCCTGGTAAAACATGATCTGAGGGAGGAGATCTAAAAGGTTTGCTAAAAAACCTGCAGTGACCTTTGTCCTGGCTTTGTTTATTTATTTCTCCACAGAGCGGTGACAGGGGCTGGATGGCCGCAAGCAGAGCTGCTGGTTTGGATTCTTCTCTACAACAACATCTAAGTTAAGGTGAATGTGATAATTTAGGCCTCTGGCACTTTTATTTTCATGATGTGTCATGGAGAAAAGAGGGCCAGTAAACCAATCACATTACCCCTTCCCTCCATCCCTCCCTTCTGCTCATTGCAGTGCACACAAGTGGAGGTGACGTCAGCGTTTGGATGGTCTGGCTCAGAGCCCTCAATGCTATAACAGCAATGAGGGGAGTTGCTGTGCTCTCTGCTCATCACAGATCCAGGCTGGATGGTCTGCAGAGAGGGGTTTCGTCACATTCGCCTTAATTGAAAGAAAATATAAGAGAACAAACCAGAAAGAAAAAAAAATCCCTCCACAGTGACCACTTAGAAGATAGAACATCTAAAGTGTCAAAGATTCAGAAATGATGTAAAAGTCCACATGTGAAAGCACTGATTTATATCTATAAGTGCTAATAAAGATTAAAAGATTCACAGCAGTCACTAAATTAACCTTTTGGGCAGACAGTCTACTTCAGCTAATGAAGACCCTGTATTCATTAGTTGAATACAGGGTCATAATTCACATTTAGGGAAATTTAAGCTGTAAAACCTGAATTCCAAGGCTTTAAAATGGCATGTTTTTTGCTTCTGTTGAGAAAAAAAGAGGTTTAAAAGTAACCAAATTATCAATAAAATAATCATGAATAGTCCACCTGTAGGATAAGAATTAACGATACTTTAAAAGTGCTGAAAATCTGCTTTCTCAACCACCTAATTAGTTATGTCTGGAAATATTTGGGTACTGGTACAGTTTGTGTTGTTTCAGTTATTCATCCACACATGTTGGTCCTTAAGAGCAGCCTCACCTCTAATTTAGAGGTGTTCACACTCCAAAGATTTTAAGAATTACAGCTTTCTCTAAATTTGAACCTTGTATTTCGTGTGTCTTTGTAATTCACCAAATGAACTTAATAAATCATTTTTAATGCTTGGCAATGGGGTGGACAAACATGTTAAAAAAACAACTGGTGCCAGTTTGGATCAGTTCTGGTTGACACTGCTATAGTTTACAACACACATCAGACCTGACCAATCAGTTGCCATCTGAATCTGCAAGTTTAAGCACCTTTACTTTGTCTCTCACAAATCAGATGTAGCTCGGATGAGTAACTTATTCCACTTCTTTTCCTTAAATAAGTTTTAAGTATGTTTTATGTCGGTGTCCATGAACGCAGTGAAGCTCCATTTAATAAACTTTGTTGTATATGGCTGAAACTCTGAACTTTTCATCCTTTTACACCTCAGTACATCATCAAAGAATCTCCGGGGTCTATGTGCCATCACAGTGTCCAGGTTTTTCAGAGGAAGTCGTATGCTTTGGATCATGAGCCGCTCCAAGTTCTTTTATTGCCTCCCATCATTCTGTTACATGTTGATCTTAGTTCCATCAAAGAAAGACCTTTCAGAACTGCTCTGGCTTTTTTCATGTGTCATTTGGCCCAAGTGTTGTCTGGCCTTTCTATTCTTGAGGCTTATGACTGGTTTGCACCTTGTGGTGAACCATCTGCATGTGTTCTTGTTAAGTCTTCCCTTCATGGCAGACTTGGATAATCATACGTCTACCTGCTGGGGAGTATTCTTCTTTTCTCGGCTAGATATTACTTTTTTTTTTTTTGTTAACAGTGGAAAGATTCCTGCAATTCTCCTAAGTTCCTCTTAGATTTCACCAGTTTTGAATGCTTAAGCTCAGCAAGGTATTATATCTTGTAATTTGCTTAACTAATCACTAGTGGATTAGTTTATTTAGAATACGGTTTTTGCTGGCCTGTTCTCAATTTTAGTATTCAAACTAAATAAGTGTAATAATTTAAATTCCATTAATTTCCTTTTAAATATCCAGCTATTACAACAGAATATATAAAGAAAATCTGAGCTGAATGGCTGCATATTAATCAGGTAAGCTCATCTACAAGTAAAACAAAGCAAATGAGCTCTGTATGGAGCTCACTTGCTGTCTCAGTAGCTTTAAATGAATGGTTTTGAGTTTTTCTGGTAAGAGTGAGACAATATCTTCATGTCACTTGTTCCATTTAAACAGGATACTGAACACATAAATCAGGATATGATGTATACATGGAAAAATGACTGAAAAAGTTTTTGTAGTTCACCTCTATTGTCCACAGCGTACTTATGTTTATCAACCCAGCAGCTCTGAGACGCATTACTGGAAAAAATGAAATAAAAAGAAGGAAAGCACCAATTATTGGTCTGTCCAGCTTCTCCTCCGGATGGAACAAAGTTTGGTTATGTTTGGAGGCTGAGCAAACAGGTGATGCAAAATGCCTTGCACTTTCCCAGACTTTTAATTTAATCTATCAAAGCAGGTGTATATTACATCAAATCCTTGTTTAGTAGTTAAATTGCTCATAGGAGGAAAATTACAGGCATATGAAGGAATGACAGCCTGTTGTGAGCAATAACGGGGGAGGAAGAGGGAGTCAAAGCTCTGAGTTATGAGAAGGTTAAAAGCAGAGAAAAGAGGGGGTTGGATGGGACATTAAAAAGATTGTGTCCGTCTGGCTAATGGTTCTTTATGGCTCCCTTGTGTCCTGAGATGGGCAGGATGACTGGCAGAGTGTGTGACCACGTCTAACTCTACATCACCTCTGTTTGCCCCCTTCAGATGACGTCCCACTCGGCGAGGCTGCCTGCCACGCTGAAGTGAACCACTAAAACACCATAAAACCAACAGACTAAACAGCCATTCATCATTACTGTGCACTCATGAGCCGCATCACACGCAGCAGTCTTAACTGTCCCACTCGGTGCCTCAATGTGCACATTAAAACTTCATCAAGTATTACTGATACAAAAAGTCTGACCACTCAAACCTCAACCGCTGTTTGTAATGTCCAGAAATAAGGCAATCATGGGTGAAAATGGTTTTGTTGGCCACTTTTATTGAACTGGTGATGACTCGAACCAAGTGTAAAACAGGGCTGTGCTCTTTGACAGACAAGTGTGGGGTTATAAAAAAAAAAGGAGAAAGATGCAACACATTGAGGATGACCCATCTTCATCGCGCAGACTAGAATCCAGTTTCCTGACCGGCCCAGCTTGGCGTCTGCAAAAACAAAAAGTACAGAGAAAACATTAAGATGAGACCTTCTGCCAATAACTGGGACCGATCACAACTCATTTTTGTTGTTGATTGTGGGAAATGTGAAAAAGTAACACACACGTGCAAGCAGTTAAATGCTGACGTTTTCCTTGTCGGGAAACGTGTGTGTTCTGCTGGTGAGCGCTGGGTGGCTGTGAGGGCTGACAGGGACCCCAAGCAGCCGGCGCAGATGGAAGGCAGTAAATGTTCTCTGTATGTAAGTGATTTGTAGCCTTGAGGACAGCAGGATGTAGTGGTGCTCTGTGAGTTGTTTGCAGCCTCTTTTGTCTAATTACAAAAACTCCTTAATGAAGGGAAGGGGTTGCATTTTTTTTGCTTTTACGGGACCTGGTTATGGCAGCACTCCTGCCGCAGATAATCAAACAATAGGGAGGAGGGCTAATTGTGCACATCAAAAGCTACCCAAGAGCTGCAGCTAAGGAGTGAACAGTTAACATGGCTGCTGAAACTCCAAGGCCATGGTGACGTCAAGTGAGAGGTCCAACCCATCAATCGGTTTTTATGGACAGAGCTGTATGAAGGAGCAGCTCCAGCTCAGAGTGTGTGCATTGTTCAGAAATTCTGTGAGTATTAGGTATTAAGGTAATCAGCTGCAGCCTGAATACGCTAAGTACACAAGGTTGACATCAAAAACAGACTTTAAGGGGATGACTGGACCCTGATCCCGACATCTGCAGCAGCTACTAAGTGCAGGGAACTCCCGGTTTTGAGTAATGTTCACCAAAAGCCAACATGAGCGTCCACCTTATTTACGTTGCTGAGCTGAGTCACTGAGCTCAGGCCGAGTTTTATGGTTGTTTGGGATCTACCTTGTCATTAGACCTTTGAAGAGCAATAGAAGGATGAAAGCATTAGCTCTGTTAAACTTGCTCTTACTGGCTTATTCCGTGTAAAGAGAGCTTTTGTTGATGGTTGTTCATCAACATTCTTCAGCCTTGTTCCTTTGAGCTGATCATTTCAGAGGCTTTGAACTGCCATGAGTTGACCTTTAATCTGACCAATTGAGGGAGTTATGGGTTCCCTACAGCGCCAGGCTGGAAGTGGAAGTTTTGGGTGGATTTTGAATGTATAGTGTGTGAATTACTCGCCTCGTTTCTGCTGCTATGGGCCTGCTTTTTCTCAATGTTCATGGCCAACATTTGGCTGCGGAAAGAGAGGCTCTTGGTCTTCTCAATCACCTGCTGGTAAGGCGATATGGCATTGTTCCCCATGACAACATGGCCCTGGAAATATGGAGCAAATTGGACAACACAGCCACGTTAATGCAAAGAAGAAAAAATAAAGAAAGAAAATAAAGAAAAGCCAATCGCATTCGATTTTGCAGACACGTCATTTTACAATACACCAGACAGAACTTGTACTGGTCTTATACAGTCCTACTGCAGGCATATCTAGATAATTCTATGTCATTCTGGAGGACTGGGCTATGATTTGCTGATTACAGACAGCCGTTGTGATGTGTACGCCATAGCACGCAGCTTCAGTCTGAAGCCCCACAAAGGGAATGCAACAAGGTGAAGATATTGTAAATACAATATAGTTAAGAGCATACGCTTTGAAGTTTTTTCATCATCACTGGTCTGCTTAAAAATGATTTGATTAGTTAGTTTAGCGATGAACCGACTGCAAAAGAAAAAGTCTCACCAGTTTGGAGTCTATCTTGGCATCCAGCCTGGCATTGCGGATGAGGTTGACGATCCATCTCTCAGCTTCCTCAGGACTCATGTTCAGCTTATCTGCCAGCATGCTGCTCAGGAACAGAGAGAAGAAGCTCTGACTTTATTTAGTCAAGACTAAAATATTCTAAATGTCTCAGATCGATTGATTAACACTGAGTATAAACACACAGACTTCCTACATCCCATGTGAGCCCTCAGGTTAGAATTGAAATGAGACAAGGCAGCATATCTTAAGGATACTTGTGAATAAAAACAAAGTGCACCTGGAATTACCATGGCAACCGTACCTGTGTGCTTGCCAAAATATGTGGGGAATCTTCTGGAGAATTTTACATTTTCTCTGCAGTTGTTCCCCAGGTAAGATTTAACCTTTGCAAATGATCACTTCACTTGCACTAAGCTGTCTGTGCTGATTCATGAATAAAATATGCAACAGCACCAAATAAGTCTTGGTTATCACCATCCTATGATATGATTCATTCAGCACATTAACTTCCAAATAAACTGCTACCATTTGACAATGTTAGTAAATGGCCAGCATATTATGCTTCAGCGAAAAGAGTGTAACACACAGCACACCCAAACAACACCTCTAATGGTTCTCCAGCTGGATTTACAGACTTGCACCAATTACCTAATTAGAGGTGCAGGGCATTTCAATGTTGGAAGTATCTGTGGTTGCTTAACCAAGACACACACTTTCCACCTGGCTGCTAAATGTCCCAAGTGAGTGACTGTCCCTTAAAATAAAAGCCACCTCGGACACGGACTTCTCTTTGATACGGCTGGAGGTAGATGTGTCACAGCAGAAGGCAGGAGGTGGAGGGTGGCTGGCACTCTTTGATCCAAAGCTCCCCTTGCTGCAGCTGGCCTCCCTTGTGGCTTTCAAAATAACTAGACCCTCTTGATACCCTCGTCTAAACCCCCTTCCCCCAACGTTTCCTGCCCTTTCCTCTTGTCTGACCCCCACCACCCTCCACGCCTACCACATTTCAAATAAGGGGCCCAATAAATATCCTTAACCACTTTGTGCATGGCTCAGAATTTATACGGAAACCTCATCTCAAAAGCCAAAAACCAACTCCTCCCACTGCTGCAAAATTGGACCTGTACACACACTGTAGGTACAAATTCGTCACCATCTCTAGTCTGTGTGACTTTTCACAAAATAATAGGGGTTATAAGGCCAATATAAAAACAATTTACTCCACTAATTTTCACTTCCTGGTCCATTAATCACACTTTGAGACTTTTTTAGCGTAAGCTAGAATCTTCCCAGACCACAACACTTCTCACGCCATGGCTCTGCAAACAGATCCCACCACCATTATAGATTTCAACCGTTGCGCTGAGAGTCTTATTCAAGACATTCCTTTAGGGGGAAGTAATCTTATTTGGGATTTACAATATGTCTGTCTTACCTCAAGGCTCAAAAAGAAAAGTAGACTACCACTTTCTAACCCATGAATGTTGGTCAAATGGTGGCAAAACCACATGAAGAGGGGGAGTGCAATGACATCAGTGTCTGGATGGGGCATAAAAAGCATAAACAACAAATAAGCAGCATTAACTCAGCATAATGAGAAAAGGAGGATTTGGTCTGTAGCTGACAGTGCACATCTCAACACTTCCACCACAGTGAAGTGATGGAGAAGGTGGATAACACGTTCAAAAAGCACCAGCTGGGAGGAGATATATGTCCATGTCGGCAGCCCAGAGGATGGAAAACAATACAGACACAATGAACTTGTCATTTACACCTACCGACTTTGTTACATTAGTTCTGCTCGACAGCTGATTACGCATCGGCTCAGCAAACCTTTGGAAAATGACTTGTGACAAGAAAATTGCTCCTATGGATCATTATTGGGAACCTGACAAGTTCAGAAAAGTGTTGGCTGTCTAATGATAGAAGTTTAGGTTGTGATGGGTAACACATGTCGCTGATGCACGGTGACACAACCAGCACCGAGGATTCCAGTCCGCAGGCCAAAATGTTGCTAATGTAAAGCAACTGGTACACTGAATACATTCTTCATGTCTCAGTTTCATAGCTGCAAAAATAAAATGTTTGTCAGAGGAAAAAAATCTAATTCAAACAACACAGCCATTAATATTTCAAAATTTCAGGAAAACTCAGTACTTGCCAAAGTTTGGATCAATTACTCCGAGCTGGGCATTACAGTGAACCACAATGATGGACGATGACTTAGGAAACTGTTTCTATGAGCCAAGAAAAGGGCAACATCTCCCCTTGGATAAGTAGCAAACCAAGATTTAGCATATAGCTAATTTATAATGAATTTGTTTCCTACATGTTCTTAAATAGGAAATCACTTTATTTATGTAATTCCATTTATCTATCAATCAATCAATCAGATACCATTATACATGCACATTACCAAAATTGTTGTCTATTTCCTAATAAATATTTAAACTAAACTTGTTTAGACAACAAAAAAATATGTTTTTACAACCCAGTTAAATCATCCATTTCACCACACAGCCTGACAAACAGCAGCAGTACCGCCGACAACGACCTACAATAATTAAACAATCCATTTTTATGTCAATGAAATCTGATTTAAAGCCCTTAACCTTTAAAAGTGGCAGCACATGGCTCACTAGCTCTGTGCAATCATTTGATGAACATGTTGTTAAGCTTCCTTTTTTCTGCGGCTACCCAGCAATTAAAAGGTTTCCTTTTCATTTCAGCTGCTTCCATGGCTGTCTATATAATCGGTAATATTACACATAATATGCTTACAATGAACGTACTCATTTGGCATAACTCCGACTGGACAATTTCTTCAGCTACCAAATTCAACTGGTGGACAATTACATGTTATACAAGCTTGACTAAGCCGAACCACTGTTTATATGCTGATATATAGACGTGTGCATTACACATAAGATAGTTTCTGAAACATTTCCACAATATTACATGTCCAACATTCCAGGATATCTATGGACATTCAGAGATGCTACTGTTCAACGAACAATCAGATAATCCGTGGGAAATTTACAAGAAATTTGTTAGTGGTTGCAATTTTACCCCAGTGTTTAAGTGATTGCTGCACGGGGGTACTGTGAGTGTTTTGTTTGGCAATACAGGAGAGTGGGGGCATATGCCAGTCAAGTCCAGGTCAGATATGGTGATCAAAACAAACATCTCCTGGTTTCATCAGCAGGGACTGAGGCTAACCCCTAACCTCTGTCAACATGCTTGATGCAGCAGAATATGGGACCACACAGTGCCCCAAAAGGCCCAGGACCTCGGCCTGTACCAGCCCAAGTCCTCTAATCTAATTTGTAACATAAAGTCTGGCATAAAGTCTTTTCCTCTCAGGAAGCACATTTCTATACATGGTCAGGGTTGCTTTACCTTATTGTCGGCTTAAAAAATAGCCCTATCTAGACCTCAGACAGAATTAAGGAAGAAAAAATAAATAAATAAAGAAGAAGAGAGTAAATGTGGAAGATGTGAGAGGGAGTTGGGATGGGGCCGGAATTAAACAACCCCCAGTATTGAAATCATTTGGCCCTTAAGCCAAGCAGACAGCCTCCAAGACTGGTTTAATATTACACAACCATGATCTTGTTCCCTGGGGGACACGGATCACTTTCGCTTCGACCTCTTACTCACTCCGGCTCCTGAGCTTTCGACTTCAGGCTAGGGGACTCCTGTGAGTCTCAATACCAATCTCACACTTGAAGACAGGGGTCAGGATTGGGGTCTAACTAGGTTAGGGGAGAGAGAAGGAAAGGGGGATTCTTCTCCAAAGTATCCTCCTTCTTAACATAACTGGTCTAAAATGAATGCATTGTTAAACAGCAACATATGATAGTGTTCAGAAGACTACGAGCCATTTGGAGTAGCCTGACATTTGGATTGGGGTAAAATAGATTTTTTGGAGGAACCAAAATGATTGTGTGGTCTTTTTAATGACTTAATTGTGAGGTAAAAAGACTTTCAGTATTACATCCAAATACACAAGACACTGCATCCAACTACCAGCGAACTGTTGTGTACAAATACGATCTAGTGATACAGGCAAAAAAAGAAAAAAACTGACCAAAAGATTAAATATCAAGCATTTAATCAAAATGTCAAAGGACAAATGAGCAGCTGAGGTCAAAGAAGGGTCTTGCCACTGAAACATTCATGGAAGAACAATCAAAATAACGCCTATAAATCAAACCAGGAAAACAAAGCTAAATCAGAAACATACAGCTGAACATGATGTGTGTGTATGCAATTAGGAGTGCAGGCGAAATCACAATTTTCTCTGCCTTCAGTCATTTTTAAGGCTCTGTTGCATAAAATAACCAAATTACGCCAACTTCTGCATTTTTGGGTTTTTTTTTTTGTCCCAAGCTGTGGGCAAAGGCGAGCTAAGTATCTGTGAAACCATCATGGCCAACAGCTGTAAAAATGTCCTCATTAAAAACAGCCATCAAATTCATTTAAATCCACGCTTGGGCGCATAGAGCTTCTGGGTAAAGGACTAGTGACTTGGAAGTTCGAGTGTCTGTCAAAAATAGACATGTTCGGTCCATCGTCACAACACCCACCAAAATAAACACGGAAATCCTTGAAACTTGCTCCTAATTTGTGTTCCTGCATCAGAAAACCTCAACAAACAGAAAGCAAGGGACAAAAAACAAAAAAAAAAAAATCACCACTCAACTTCCTCTTTCAGTGTTACCACTAACCTCTGTGGTCCTTAACAAGAAAATGGATCCAATTGCAGTCAGTCTGCCAAAAAGAACCAGGACTCCTAATCAATTCCAGACAATCTGCAATTGGAGATTTTGACAGGGCCTGATCATGTTCCACAGTTCAACCTTGACTACAGACCTCCATGGCTCTATATAGCAGTCAATGCAATATATATATATATATATATATATATTTATGTCAACAGAAGTAATTAATTACCTCTTTTTACTGTGGACTTCTTTCAAATCTTTAGCATTCACAACATGCCTGAGGGGCAGTATCTCACTTCCTAATAGCAGCAATAAATTTACACAGTTGTGAATAGGTTAAACAATGCATATGCACAGCTGAACATCAGTGACTACATACTCATAAAAGTATGAGGATAAATCACAGAAAAGGGTGAATGCTGTCTTTATCTTTAACACTCTCTAGAAGTGATGTAAGGCAGCCAAATCCTATAATCTCTCTTAATTGTATACAATTAAGATAATCTTTTTACTTTCCTCTCCGCTAATGCTATGATTAGCATTAACTAAATTTCTTGGTTTTGGGGAAGCATCCAAGGTCAATTGTATTTCACTGTAACTAAGCTGAATTTCAAACTTGTACTCAATTGAGACCTGCAGAGGCCGTTTGACCTCCATTTACCCTACAATTGCGAGCTGGAATATCTCTGTGCATTGGAGCAGCTGGGAACATCTAAAGCCGTCTAAACCTTGACCTCTTCCTGGAAGAAAACTGTCTGAACTGGCGTCGGACAGGTGGTCTCAAAAGCCCAGCAAGCAGAGCAACCTGAGGAGACCTGGAAGCAGTTAAACCACATAATGCATAATCCCCAAGATGTGTGGGGACAGCATGGCTGTGTGTGGACGGGGCAATAAACACTTATCTGTGAGGAAAATTTCGCTAATCACAAAGCTAACTTTCTTACTTCCTGTTCTCCGACTGCTTACAACGTTTAGTGGCGTTAGTCTTTTGGGACGTCTGTCGGACATGGCCTGTCCAATACAGCTGCTCTAATGAGGGGTTCAATGCTTGTAAAAAGCGTTGTGTTTTGATTGGATTGCATAGAGAGACAAACCTGATGCTAATGCACTGGTGAATTCTGCAGAAGGTCTCAAAGATGAAGAGCCTGGCATTCTCAATGAAGTCCTCCAAGCAGGCAACCAGGAAGAAGTCATTTACAAGAACCTAAGAGACAGAAAACATGTTATATATGAGCACAGCACAGTAGATACAGAACCAACAAACGCTCAGGTTTTCAGTTGGTTGAAGAGATATGCACACAGATTGTCTGTGACTGATGTCTAACTGAACTGATGGGGAAAAGAAGTGAAATAAATTAAACTAAACCAGATTCCAATCAGTTTTTGCTATAGCAATGGTTTACAGTGTTAAGGGGTCAGATTTTTTTTAATCTTTTGTAAGCCAATGGCTTATTTTGGCAAAGTTTTTCTAAATGAGTGGACGCTGTAAAGGTCAGCAAACCCAAACCCTGTATAGTACATCAACCACATATCTTCTAATTTCACCGCCCCACAAGCAGCGCAGCAAAAAACAGAGTTGGCCACAGAAATAACCACACTGTCAGCAACTTATCACAGTCATCTGGGCTGGTGGTTCAGTGTCAGCTCTCCAAAAGTTGGACCACCAATCTGACATCAACCATCATCCAAAAACTGCAGTGACACCAGTCCAAATAAACTTTAGATGTCAGCGAAGCTCTGCAGTGATTCATGTACACCATCACCTGTGCCTGGTTACAGTAAGAATTACAGCCTTGCTTGGACTCGTTGACACTTCTGCATATGGCTCACTCATGTGCTTCATCTACTGCAAATGTTCGTGACCCAGCTATGGCCCCAGAGGTACCACTGTGTGAAATGCTCACATTTCTCAGTGCTCGCTGCATTACCTCTCTCCAGTGAGAGCCATTTCACATCACAGACTTTCATCTTCAAAAGTTCTTGCAGAATTACCAGCTCTTTGTTTGCTTTAGCTCAGAAACCTGTTATCTGCCCAGAGTTCTAGTTGAATAAATCCAAACTACATGGCGCTATCAGGCAACACATATTTCAGCTACAACAATGCTTGTCTAAGGCTGATAAACTTTGAACAGCTAAGTGCCCTAATTACTGTCATCTGGGATTTAAACCACAAAGTTTAAATAAATTCTGAAAGGGACTTTAAGAGCATATTTATGCACAATCCAAGGCCTCACTATAGGTAGGCTTATAGTTTCCTTTCTTTGACATGCATGCATCTCACATCTGACAGTGATTCGAGAAGTGGGCAGAGTGGGAAATGAACAAAAAAGAACCTGCTCAGCCTGAACAGGACCATTTAATCCTAGCCAAACTCCTCGTTTGAAGGCACTTGGATCAAACCATTTGACAGCGTACAGTAAACTTAGGACAGGAGAGGCTGAAAACGATACCTATATCTTGCTATTATAGCAATCAGCAAATAGATGGGTGCCACTCCTCTACTGATGCATTACAAATGCTCATCAAAATGAGAGCTCATCCCAGTGGTGTATCCGTTTACCTCAATTGCTTGATGGTCTGCGAAATGTCCCTCTTTTTTTCTTTTTTTTTTTTTTTTAAGGCCTGGGTGTGAATTTCTGGAGGTAAAATGTGCTTTACATACTTGAAACAAGTCTGTTTTGAGAAAATGTTAATGTTTACAGGCTATCACAGGTAATGCGTTAAAAGTTGCAGTTAAACATTTTTGGAAGCACCCATCGCCTGACCTGCTTGTGAACTGGAACACGGTGTGGTCAGTGTGCCTACTGAAGGCAGGCTGATAAGTCTGAGAAGACAAACTTGAGCTCGGACCTAAGACCTTGTTGGGTTTAAGTCTGTAGACAGAACTGCATGACGTGAGGTCAAGACCAACCCACAGAGCTCCTAAAAACTATAGATGTTATTAAAAAGCTCTGCGATTGAATGTGTCATGTTGGAGCAGAAATGGGATACCGCTTTAATATTGTTCATTACAAAAATCATTATTTCGAGTTTGCACAGGAAAAATCAGATTTTCACTTGGCATGTGCGTTGGATTTCCCTCTGACCACTTTCTGAGGGTATAACTAAATATAAATAAATTTCATTTCATTTGTACAACAGTGATGTACTGATGGCATTATGTATTGGAATAAAAAGAAAAAATAGGTTGAAATGAAAGTGAACCCTTAGTAAACAGCTGACATGAGTTATAAACATTTAGTCCTGGGAAACAGCTATTTCATCAGACCAGATGTTTTTCATTTTGAAGGTTTATCAGCAAGAAAAGATGAAAAGACGACCAAATAACCCCAAATTTAGCTTTTGTATTCCTCTGCAGCTCCAAATTATCAACTCATCTGGGAAAGGCAAATTACAGTGCACATGCAAAGGATGATCAAGTTACACAAAATGTAAATATAGCACAACAATCCAGCTAAGACACCTGCTCCTTAAGAAGCTAGGATGAAGACATGTACAGATAAAATCTGAAAATATACATCAAATGTATGGTTACAAATCAGATCTGTAAGTGTGCAAAACACAAATCATTAACATGGTTAAATTAAAAACAAGCATGAAGCCAGATGTTTATGCTTTTCAACATAATCTACAGTTTAGATGCGGACTCTTTGCGACTGTTGCACAGTTAAACTAATCTGATTTGAGGGTCAAACAGCATTTTTATTGGGCGTTCAGTTAGGCCCATTGTACTGGCAGACTTGCAGATTTGATATGTAATCAGAAATGTGATCAGCACATGTAGTTTTATCTGTACATGCAGACATGTAGATTTGATTTCTGCATGTACCACCTCAATAGACTATAAATGTATTAACAGTGCAATGGATGTGCCCCAAGTTGTCCTGCTTTGGTATAAACTATCAATGCAACACCTACTTTTCCATGAACTAACTGTGTGTTTTTTTTTTTTTTTTTGTTGTTGTTTTTTTTTTTGTTTGTTTTTTTTTTTTTTGGTTGACCTTTAATGCTGGCAGGAATAAAATTACAAGTTTGCATTGATTACTCAGTTTTAATGCTCTGCCCAGGCAACAGTTTTGAACAAAGCTGCATCTTTTTTGTAATGATAAAGTTAAATGCTTCCAGAAGATCCACGTTCTCTTGGTAGTGCAGTGAGAGTTTCAATTTTTACCAGGTTCCCATTTTCTTTTCTGCCTAAAGCCTGATTTATTCTGTTAAATACACATAGGAACAAAGACTTCTGTCCATTTTCTGCATCCTTAACATGAGTATTTCAGTCCGTTTTCAGAGAGCTTGTGGATGCGTAGCCAGATGTAGCAAATGTGAGGAAAAGTTGTGCAGTTGAGCTTGCATACAACCAACAATTAATAAATTAATTAATTAATAAAACGAAGAAGAAGCAGCCATGACAGATTTAACGGCTGTGCAGACTGCCATTGTAAGGGATGCATGGGAGTATGTGGGCAGAGAAGCTCAACAATGTTTAACACTGATGTCTATTTACATACGTAACAGGCTTTCTAAAAACACCAGTTGCCTAACACACAGTTATATCAACTAGTTCCACATCACTCACTTGACAAACAGGTGATTCATTGGTGAAGCAAACAAGTGCACTAAAGGCAGCTGTTGGGTTACACATACTCACTCCACCAATAGTGTATTAAAGGGCTATTCAATTCGGTCCCACGAGGGCCGCAGCCTTTCAGGTTTTCCATATTTTCCAGTTTCAACCCACCTGACTCATTGTGCAGAACTTCATAGGCTGTTGGATCCATTTAATTGGAGTCAGGTGTGTTGGAGCAGGAAAACATTAAAAACCCGCATGACTGCAGCCCTCTTGGGACCTAACTGAATAGCCTCGGGTTTATTAGTTCCACTTGACTAAAGCTAATTAAGTTTATTACGTAAACAATCCTATTTGTTTACTTCATGATGCTTTTTAAGTCAACTCTCTGTTTCTACAAGGTTGTGATTTTTTTTAACTAGGTAAACAAAATATTATACACACAATGGGGTGGATATGATGAGCTTGACTAAGTTGACTGATTTTTCCTATACATTTGTGGACAGCACAAAGCAGACTGATGGCACAGACCTCAACCAGAGAGGCACTCAAGAAAATAACAGGTAGTTTTCCTTCCATAAAAATGCACCAAATCGTAGCATATTTGACACGTCCCCCCCCAAACAGCTGTAAAGATCATCTCATTATTCTGAGTGTGTTCAGCTTTGTAGTCAACATACAAAGAGAACCTTCATTGTGTACTACTCATGTTCTATTTTGACATCAGGGATCATGATTAAGTTTAACCTTTACGAACCAGAACTGAAATAAACACTCCAAAAAGAGATGCTCTGACAGATCTCCTACTGGAAACAAGTGTCAGCACGCCTCTGCGGAGACTTTTGCTTATAAAGCTTTTACTGTTAACTACCAGCCTGATGGGTCAATTACAGGCCATAGTAAAATCTGACTGAGGCCTGAGTCATACAGCGTCCAAAGAGACTTCTCTATCTGACAGGGTGAAACAAGGCCTAGACTATCACTGTTCTGTCTTCACAGAACTCAGGCAGAGGGTCAGACAGATCACATGATTACAGACCATATTAATCACAATGCTCTGTGGGAAAGTTCAGAAGCATGACCAAGAAATCAGATCTCCTCGGAGGACCTCTATATTGTCACAGAGAGGCCCAATAAATCAAGCCTAAAAAGACGAAATATAGGATGGTAACTCACCGACTCACACTCCCGGAGTTTCTTCTGGGCGCTGTCAAAGTCAAAGTTCACATATAGGCACTCCACAAACTCAGTGATCGGATCTTTGTAGGTGTAAGACTCCTGAAAAAATAAAATCAATAATTGATTAAAATGGACATGTATATATATTTAAACCTAAATGTAGCTAAATCAAATGTGACAACATCAATTTTTTCAAACACACAAAAAATACATAAATCCAAGTTTTGGTCAAACTGCTGACATTGATTATGTAGGAAAAGTGACCGCCTGCAGAGCACAATACCTCCATAAACATTTTAGAAGGGCTGGAGTGAAAAACCTTTTCTGTACTCCAAACAGCTCTATGTCATACTTAAAGAATGACTCCGACCTGACCTAAGGCCACAGAGAAGAGAGCCCCGAGTACATATTTTAGCAATTACTAACAACCAACCAAAACAGCGCTCAGATCTCTGAAGCAGCTACTGTCACTGGTGGAGAAGATCTGGCTGTGTAACAGTCAGTTTACTCATCAGAAGGAAAGGTTATAAAGCTTCTCCAGCTGGGCTTAAACTGTAATATACACCTGATACACCCGCTGAGCTCAAAAGAAGTGTTGCCACTTACCTATCCTTCAAAGCCTCATAAATGTACGCACTTTATAAACATGGCTGCTTGAAAAATAAACTTTATTTTTTTTACCTGCTGAATGACTTTCACCAAATCCTTCAGAACCTGCCGGCGCTTACGGACATCCTTGTTTGTAATGACTGCTGTGGTTAGGTAACGCAAGATGTGGGGGCACATAGTCTGGATAGCATTGAGGTATCTGGAATCAGGGAGGGTAAAAGTAATCACTTATTATACCAATGTAAGCAAAGACAATCTTTACAAAGGCACATAATATAACATTCTGGCTGCCCATCAGGCCCCTGGCATTTCACTTAGAATAAAAGGCTTTGCAGCTAAACAGATGAATGTCCCAACAGGGCCTTCATTTCCACACACAGGTTCCAGCTTTAAGCCGTCTCTTTCATTAGAGCTCAGTGAGAGGGGGGAGGAAGAGGAAACCCTGGCAAGATATAGATCAGTGAGCAGGGACCTGCCCAGTAGCCTGAAACTCAATCCATGAGGGACTGATGCTCCAACCACAGGTCAACTTGCAAAGGGCTGAACACAAGAGACACAATGCTGTTACAGCCTGATTCTGATCCCACACCGACTCTGGAGACAGTGTCATGGAGAAAAAAAAAAAAAACACAAAAACAAAAACATGCAAGCTCACTTTCCTCGTCAAGATAGCAACGAACTGACATTACCTGCATCACCAAAGAAGGTCACTAAACATTTATCTTTAAAGTCAGTCCCTCAAGAACCACATCAAATCTGAAAGGAGGAAGTGGATTGGGCCCCTTTGGATCTCCTCAACTATGACCAGAGGAACATATGGTGCTTGGAGAAACAGCGCTGACAACAGTTTAATTAACCGAAACAATTAAAGGGACAGGGGTCTTGTGGCAGCTGTGATGTTGGATCTAAAAACAGTAGTGGGCTACTTGGCAAAGCCTGCTGTTGGCCTGCTTTTAGGAGAACTTCTTCCCTCTCTTTGTAGTTGTTTGACTCCTGTGGGAGACCGCAACGCTTCATGCTGTGTTCCTGATTAACTTACACCTACTCACTCTCCTGAGGGGCTCCTATATCAAGCAATCTCACAAGAATCCCTGTACCCTATATTTCTTGGGGCGTTCACCCAAGTCTACTTTGAGTACAACAAATTTTGAGAAAAGATGCAACTGAGTACTACGGTGATTGTGAGTTCCAATTTCCTCTGTTTAAGGGGGCTACATGGGAAGGGCTCATCTGGAAATTAACATAATGAGTGTTTTTGACAGCAAAAACTTTTGGCATACACTACTGCAGTGATATCTGCCCACTCCTCACCTGTGATATACTACATTACTGAATACCATTTCTCCTGCAGCCTTGCAATCTGTCAATAGCATAAACAAGGCTTTGGAAGAACATCTGCTGACTGCAGGGGTAAAAGAGGTCAAATGTGGAGCTGAAGGCCAGCCACTGGTCACCTACTTCAGCCAAAGGAAGTACTGGTCAAGAGATGGGAAACACGAGCCAAGCCAAGCCACAGTGGGGAAAACATGAGGTTTCTACACTGTGAAAATGCAAAGCACACAAAACTACCTCAGTTTGTCCAAACAGATGGTTGGGTGAGCTTTTCATGAGTAATTATTGGGCAGGCCTCCTTAATCATCCACAATAAAATTAAAAACTGAGTAAAATTCAGGGAACCAGACATTTGAGTGTGCTGTGTTGTGGTCGCCTGTCATACTGTCTGTGGAGTCCAATCATCTGTACAATTATACAGGCCTGCAATCAGAACAGAGGGAGGGAGCTAAGACATCAAAATAGGTGGTGTGCAAATTTTAACACAGTGTATAAAGTTTCCGATCTGCGATACACATGGCCCGCTTCTCGACTTGGAGAGTAAACAGACCACACGAAAAACACACACTTCTGAAACCACTTTAAAAATACCAGCAGGGTTCACGAAGAAGCCCACCACCCAAAAGCGTCTTATTAAAGCAAATAGTTTACTCTAAATCAACTTCATGCCATAAAAAAGAAACAATTATTTCGATACGGCACAATTTTATACATTCAAACCACACCTATATAAATTCAAAAACAGTCAGCAACAGCTATTCTGAAAATGCACAAACCAGAGTTGCTATGCATTATATCAAAGAGTATAACATGACAACAAAACCACTTCATGCCACTTTAACTGTATTTTAAATGGCCAACAGGACCAAAGCTTTCATTCCTTAGTAGAAATAAATCTTATCTTTAAAAGTACTTCCTGGTACTCTCTCAACAATTTTTAATTTCCTGGTGTAAAGACTGAAAGAAAAGTGGAGGGGAAAAAAAGGAAAAAATAAATTTACTTACTGTGGTTGATACAGAAAAAGCTCAATAATATTGTCTCTGCCTTTGGGGTGGTTGAAGAAGACAAAAAGAGACCAGTGAATGAGCCATGTCCTTTGCTGGAGAGACTGGAGAGGGGAGCTGACAGACTGGACAGGACCATGTCAGAAATCCAGTTGAACAGGAAGAAAGAGGAAAGAAAAAGAGAAAGAGGCAAAAAAATAAAACAGAAACATGTAAAACAGTGTTATTCTTCAGTAAGGTACAAGAAAAAAGAAAGAAATGAGTGCTTGCCCTCTAAATGGCAATCAAATACCAACAACTCCTTCATACTCAGATCCAAGTTCTTAAGTAGTCAGATGAGTGCATGTGGTAAGAAATAAAATGCCACAGCAGAGCTGTACTGCAAGTGAAATGTCAATATGGGAGTCTATGTAAGAGAATCTAAATGCAGTATCAAATTCTGAGAAGTGGGGCATTTACATTGTTATCAATAGTCTCTCTCAGGCGGGTGAGGTCTTCCATGGCTGCCTCCCAGTTCTGCATCAGGATCTCAGAGGCCAGCTTGCCCCACAGTGAGTTCAGGGCATTCCTGTCTGTAGACGGGACCTTAGAAACACATGACATAAAACACTTGTTAAAACATGAGGATACTCTCAGACAAAATACATGTTAATCCATGCTATTTGACAGAAAGAGTGACATCTCCATCTGAATACAATCCCAGGGTTCGTCACCATTTTCCATCAGCAGCACTGTTGAATGTTGCAGTGGGTTTTCTTATTTCTACATCACAGGTTCGGTTACACCACGCTGGATGAACAGAGCAACACAGGCAGGAGAAATGGATCAGACTGCTTAGGTTTTCATACAATCAAATGTGCTTCACTTCAAGGTGAATTACTAAATTAATGAACATTAAAAGCAGGTGCCAGCACTATTCTCTAAATAATTTAGCAGAAATAAAATGGTTTGGTTGAATTGGATAATACTTAAAGTCCAAAGATCAAATTCACTTACAGGTTTGCATCACACATCACTGTATGAGACTAAAGAATAAACTTCGACTGCATTGTCTTGTGTGCAGTAAGGAGTAATCCAGATTTAATGTTATTTAAAGCTGCAGAAAATAAAAATTGCATTGAAGGGATGTACAAATAAGTTTCTTTACAAATGGCACCTTTTAATTTCCCATTTTATCAGATTACAGGTATTGTCCCGTTAAAGTGTGCCTGTTGTTCCGGGAGATGTACAGATTAAGCTCTGCATGATGGATCGATTGAGCCAAACTGCAGGGTGGGGTGTTCTTGTTTTTGTTGCACTGGTATTTGTGACTGAATATAAATTTTATATATGCATATGTTTATTTTTATAACCAAAACATGACCATGTTTATATTTAGTAATATGTATTCTTTTCAATTAAAAAACAAAACCAAAACAGCAGATTTACTGTTATGGAAATATGAATTTAGTTTTTCTATAGCTTACATCACTGTAAACTGCACTTTGAGCATTGCAATGAATTAACTAGTGTAACAATTAAAATAATGTGACAAGTTGCTGAATTTATAGTCCACATAATTTTATTAACTTTGCATATCAGTAAACTCTCCTCTAAATACCTACAGACAAAACTGACAGGTTATGGACAGAAATTTAACCTCAACATGCACAAAAATGTCAGCGAAGTGCATTTAGCGACATCTGCTTTGTTAACATGTTGCAAACTTCTCCCTGGTTCAAACAGGAGCATGATAATTGCGAAAATTCCCAACCATTACCTTCAGTAAATCTGAACAACTCTGTCTCAGATTAAAATTAGGCTGAAATATGAACTGATGCTAACAAGTAACATCTTTGAGGGGATAATTACTCTCCAACATGGTGCAGGCTACTGTTTCTGATTTCCAGAACAGCCTAAAACAAACAAGGAGGAATCAGGTAATGAAATGCAGGTTGAGAACGCCTCTAAATCGCAGCAGTGCAATCACTGTAGTGGATGTTGGACAACACCCAAAGGCTCATGGGAAACTACGCTACAGGAGTTCATGATAACACCAAACACCAGACGCGGTGACATGAGTCAAAAAGGAAGTCAGGGTGGGTGTCTGCTGAGCGTCCAGAGAAACCTAAATGCTGACCACACACCCCTACGCTCCATCGGGCAGCTGCTGTAGTAGACTGTGAGACACAACAGATGTACAAGTAATGGAAACACCACAAAAAAAGAGCTGGTTTTCACATGGGCCATGCAAATTGGTGAAGTTATTCTGATATAAAATGTTTTTTTGGGGGGTTTTGTTAAAACATTTAAACGAACTGCCAGCATATGGATGCTGACAGGTATGAAGAAAATATCTACGCAGATATTCCCCCACAGCAGAGGACCGTTTGATGGTATCTCCCTCCATCCAGTCAGAGTACAACTGAGATCTTTAATGATTTTTTTGCAGAAGTTAGAAGAAAGCTCAGAATTGTAACTCGGAGAGAAGAAACTGGCTGTGCTGCTGGTGTAAAGGTCAACGCTCCGTCTGTGTTTTGTTTTGTTTCCTTTTTTTTCTCTCTTGGAAGTCCCTGCCTGCTACATTTGGCTGACCTCCAGGTCATTATGGCAGCTTTCTACACACAGAGTCTGGCTTTCACTAGTGGCCACGCTAGAAAAGTTTCAATACCTGGGTTTTTCCAGCAGTTACCTTAAGTTTCCACTGGTTTGTGAAATGGGCACATTTTCACTGACTGACCAGCAACAATAAATTTACTGTGCTGGGGATCCGTCGGGATACTCTATCTTTATTCTTAACATTCAATCCCTGCATTAAGTGATGATATGAATAAGTTGCTCTTTTCGGGCGAGGCCACACTGTAACAAGACCTGAGGCATGGATTTTGCAAGGCTGGCTTCCTTCGTTTAATTGACTGGGTTTCCCACGTTAAATGACTTTATGGAGCCTCACTTCTCCCATACGGGGGAGGGAGAGACAGACAAGGGGCTTGTGAGGATGGGAGGTCCACAAAAACACTGAACAGAAAGGAGGGGGAGATCAGTACACAGACTCCATCTAATGAAATCCATTTCTAACCCCCCCCCCAAAAAAAAAGCCTCCTGCATTGTCAAAAGTAAGCAACACACATATAGTTGCAGAGTCTGATCTGGCTTAAACTCAACATGAAGGGTTTAAAAATCTGAGGGGTAACAAAAAAATTTAAAGTCTATGTCAAACTTTGAACAACTCTCCTCAATTAGAGCTAATTTGGTTCATATCGAATGAGTTGCAAAGCCATAAATAATGATAATAATGGACCAGTGAGACATGTATATTGCAAGGTCATAAAGACCTTTCTTGGATGCCTTTATCCTCCCTTGCACAGATTACTTGTCACTGTGGATGCATGTCCTCTACTCAGATGCTTTGGGTTAAGAGGGTTGTTTGTAGGGGAAAAGACTCATCACTGTTCATAGCCACTGCCAAGTTTTTCAGGAGGGTACACTTCAGAAATGTGCATGATGAGTAAATGACAGGAAAAAAACAAGGGACAAAGCAGTGCAGTCTTAAATGAATATTACAATAAAAGCAAAAGAAGGTCTTAAAAGTTATTTTCCCCCACTCATGAATAGAAAAATGTTGATCTTATTGTTGCCCATTTTCTCAGTGCTGGCTTTGGCAAGACTGTTCGCTTCTCCACAAAGCTAGACACTGAGCCAAAGTCAAACCAAAGTTAGCAGACAAGTGAATGACACTTGGAAACCACCAACAATGCAGGCTGGTTCCACTGATCATTAAAAGGATCTTTAGCTGAGCTGAACTTACTAATACTTGATGTGAGATAAAATTAAAGGCGTCACAGCAGAGCTACATCTTTGCTGTAAATGAGGTCAACAAAAGATTTCCTGCAATCATGGAGATACTAAACCTGAAAGACCAAAACGCTTGTTTCAGAGTAGGAAATAGCAATCTCTGTGCAACGAAAACCTCTCATAACCCCTGTGATCAGTGGTTAGAAACTCCTTTATTTAAGATCCCATATTATGCAAAATTCCTTTTCTAAAAGTTTTTTAACAGTTATGTGTCCTCATAGCCTGTATGAGGCCCAAAAATGAGAAAATTCTGTCTGCATTCAGATTATGTGTGCAATAAAGCTCATAGTTTTGTCTATTCAGTTTACACAATTCAAAAGGCAAAGATGGGTGTCAACGGGTCTGCCCCCAGGATCTAGTTTAACACCTTCCCTTCATGTTGTAGTTGCAGGTTTGTTCCATAGGAGTTTGAGGTAGGTTCTCAACTAGTTTTGAATAAATCATAGCCTCTAGAACACCGGAGTCACGCTAATATTGGCAATGAGAAAGGGTTTTATCAGCTTGTTTTAAGTCGTTTCCAGTATGCTTCCTTTGGTGTAAAACCTCAACAGTAGCTCTTTTCACACAGTCGGTTTCAAGCACTTTGCTCTTTGAATGCACACTGATGCAACGCTGAGCCACCTGTTCGCTGTGTATGATTTCCTGAAGCGAAGAGTAGAAGCTTAACAGTGAAGTCAAGTTGCAGCCAGCCTCCTTTACTGACTTATTACCTTTTAGTTATCTAAAGGACAGAAAAGCTGTTTGTCAGAAACCAGGCAGAAGGAATCAAGAGGGCACATAGGCACTAAAAAGAACACCATGTCCATTCTGAACTGTTCCTTTCAATACACAGACTTGGGTTGAAGTTACTTAAAGTATTCCTTTGGAAAACCCCATAATTTCATATTAGGGAAAAAGCAGTCTGATGATGACAGTTATTAACAGGGAACATATTTTGTAAATTTTGTCTCCTGATAATTAGCATACACTCTCTCAGAAACACCTTGAAATAGGCTGAAACCCCCTCTCTGTGTGGACTCTGTGACCACAGCTCTAAAAATCAATAAGCTGTCTGGTTAGGCCCACCCCATGAGGACACTACAGACAGATTATGCAGCTGCCTGCTAAACACTACTCGAGTCCTCCAGCAGTGTCCTCCTTACTCAGAGAACATGAAAGGAAGAGGCTACGACGCAAGCTTTTCAAATTCAATTACTTCCAAGTGCTCTTTTTCCCTCCCACGAAAGAAAGATGTTTCCTGCAGAAATTTGGCAAGATACTGGACCAATTATCTTGACAGAATGTGCATAGTTGAGTTAAAAGTAGGACTGGGTATCGTCACTAATTTCCTGAATCAATTCACAACAGCCAATTTTCATTCAATTTTGATTCAATGGGATTCAGTAACGATTCATTTACAGCTAATTGTGTAACACAACCTATTTTTTCTTGAATATTAAAGACATTCTCAGATAACTATGTTTATAAAAACACTGATTGCATTTACTTGACAATCAAAATCAGTTATCTGGGAGTAATCAGATGCTGCTTCTTTCCTCAAGTTGTTCCGTTAATCATGACGGCTGTCTGAGATCAGCTGATCGGCTTTTCTCTCTTGTCGTGTTTTTTTATTATTCAGCTGAGAAGGAGGAAACTAGCGATTCATGGTTCACACTATCACATATTTACCCAAAAGTATTGTTTTTGGCAGGACCTTTCTTTTACACAGTAGTTGGCTGGTGGTAGATGGGGTTTATACTTCAGCTATGCAGGGGCGGGTCTAGAAACGTTCTGATGGGGGGCCAGGCAGAAGCACTGACCAGAAAAGGGGGGGCACAAATGAGACCTTTTTTTTTTAGGTCTGAACTGAACTGATTATTACAACTAAAGTGATCATATAATGTAAAAATGTAAAGAAAAAGTAGTAAAACAAACAGCCGATCTAGTTTACCAACAGTTTTTACTTTGGGTGATGCTGCTGTAGGACTTTTATCACTGCTGCACAAACACTCACACTGCAATGATGAAAGAAAAGATGTGTTTTTATCTAGATCATCAATTTTATCAGAGTTTCTTCATCAATGTTGGCTGTTTAACTTCAGCTGTCACATCTGGTGGTTTCATCACAGAAAATTTCACCATGGAGACAGTTGGTGAGATGATGATATATGAATTCTGAGTTATGATTTAGAAAATTGTAGAGATGATTTAGAACATTGTAAAGAAGTACATTACATGCTACATTCACTGACCATTGGACATATGAACTTTACCCAGGGAAGCTCAGTTAACAGTAAATATTTGTAGCATTGGCTCATTCTGTTGATGCAATACAGTAAAAATGAGCAACAGGCACAGCTTGTTCAGCTGTGCCCGTTGCCGTGACGACCATGACGCTATCGACGTAACACCGTGGAGGGAGAAATACTCCATCTGCTCCTCGCTGAAGCAAGATGCTTCCATCTTCACCTGCTTGAGAGAATTTAGAAAACTAACTTTTTTTTATTTTCAGCTGGTTGATGTGCTCTTACGAAACCTGTGTGTGCGCGCATGTGTGTGTGTGTGTAAATGACCATGTACAATTTATTTCAAAGTACATAAGTGCGTGGTGACATCACTTCCTATTTTGGAACATGGCAGTGCCCCAGGTCAGTAATACGCTGCATAATACTTTACAGGTGAATGTAATCCACCCTGGTGAATAGAAACATCTGAAAGTGACAATATCTTGGCAAGAGAAGCTGATTTTGGACCGAGCCAACACAGGAAACCAGTTGTGTCTGTATATGCTTAGATCTCGCTGAGCCTCTGTAAGTCACACCAGAGTAGGGTCGTGTTAGGGTCACGAAAAAAGGACATAAAAAAATCGATCATCAAGTTAGATGAATCCAATATCAATTCATTTAATATGAATCGATTAAAATCTATTAATTGATTTTTTTAAACCCAGCCCTGGTTAAAAGTGTTTTTTCTTGCAAGGACCAATATTTCAGGCATAATGCACACATTTGAGATGAGGATGGGAATTTTGGATAAATCACACAACACTGTACAGGTCCAAGTTTTTAAGTTCTTAGTTCATAATCCGCTGTAGAATCCCTCCTTCGTCACTCAATCCACTTCTTACAAGCTACTAGGTTATAGGGCTGCTCGATTATGGGAAAAATGATAATCACGATTATTTTGATTGAAATTAAGATCTCGATTATTTAACACAATTATAGATAAGAGGTTTGGGGTCCAGGTCCCCATAGCTATTGTTTGTCTCAGACCAGCAGCTATGTTCCGCCTGGTGTGATCTGGAAAAAATAGTCTGGAGACATTTCGTTTTCACGTTGAAATCCGCATCAATAAAATGTAGCGCGACATTTCTATACGGCTCTGGTGCGGCTTTACCACAGGTCCATAGCGGTGGGGAAACATCGGACTGTCCCCACGTCTTTCACAACACCCTCACTACACTCATCATACAGGGAAGAAAGAGACCGTCCACTAAAATGGTGGTGAGCTGGCAGTGATACCGTTTGTCCAACGTGTTGATGAGTTTCTTAAATCCCGGATTGTTCACTGTGTTAATAGAGAAAAAAGTTTTGTTTGTTTATAACGTTTGTCTCTCTGTGACTCTGGGAGCTGGTGGATTATTGAGTTGCGACTCACAAAAATTGAACATTTTTCTATTTTTTTGTGTTGCGTCGCAAGCCCCCGTGTGCACGTCTGCGTGCACGAACGCAACATTTTACATGCATGACTGTCGCCTGTCGCTTGGCTGGAGGAGGGCAGCGATTTTAGCTTCCTCGCGCAAGTTTACATAGAAAATGATGGAGAAGGAGCGACGCCGCCTCCCGTGTGTCCAGGTGTCTGCAACTCGTTCTGAGTAAAACTAAAGCGGTTGGGGCTGTGGGAGGAGTCTGCAGCAAAGCGCTGCAATGACAGCTGCGCTCGATTTGAAAACAGCACAAATCAAAGGACAAAAAAATAATCGGACCATTTCATTTTTATGATCGTTCAAAACCCAGATCGTAATTGCGATTAAAATTTGATTAATTGCCCAGCCCTACTAGGTTATTCTTCAGCAGAAAATATAAATAAAAAATAAATAAGGCTCCATAACATGCTACTACCACCACCATGCTTTACAGTTGGCACAGTATTCTGTGGGTTTGTTTCCCCAGGTTATCCTCCTACCATACCCCAGTGGCCAAAAGGACTGTGTTTTCTCTAATCTTTTTTTTAAATCTCTGTGGTCAGCTGAAAAGCTTGGTACTGCTTGAGCACAATTTCTGCACATAATGACAGATTGGGTTATGTAAATAAAGGACTAGACAATGACTGACTGGGTCTTTGTCTAAACCCATATGTATGCATAACTGTTTGAACTGATGATCTTAGAAATTTTATTTGTCCAGAAATTATACATAATGTTGGTCAGTACAATGAGTGCTGTCAAACAAACCCCTTCTAACTCAGCACAGAAAAGATGCCAGCTGCAGACCAATCATGAACGTTATGGTGGGACATTCTGTTCCTTATTAATTTAAGGCATTTTGTAACTTCCAGAACTACTTAAAATCTATGTATGTCTTTAAATTTTTACCCTGCATGTATCACTTTAATGTGTTGATATATCAGGAAATCAACACAAAATTTTGTTTAGTTTCTAGTATCAAAGATTCCGGTTCTAAGATCAACTTGTCCACAAAAGAAGGACAGCTTTAATACACAAAACTGCTTCTTATGCTTATGATGTGTGTATATAAACTTCCTACCAAAAAAATGGGGTATCAATATAGAGCTAAGACTCTGTAAAACAAGGTGAAGGGTGTAGTTATCAGCTAAGAAAAAAATGACAGGAGTTAACTCAAAAATAGCAGTGCTGAATGTGCATGACAGACTGAAAGCTTACCAGGACACGGAAGAAGTAGAGATACTCTGCAGCTCCAGAGTAGTTTCCACACTCGTACTGGAACTTGGCATATCGGTACAGCGTGTCCAAGTATTCTTGACGAAACTTCATAAGAAATACAAGAGGACATTTTAAATTTCAGAGACAACAAACTGTTGTGAGACCAAATAAAACAACACCTGAGAATATCTTCAATGTGAACACTGTGCTTGCTTTGTAACTGTGTGCAGGTGTGGGGCATTGCAAACTTAAGTTGCATTAACTAAGTTGCATTTTTTATCTCATATTTGTCACTATAACATATTCCATATGTAGCCATATTCTTAAAAGTGAACATAGCGTAATCACTGCAGTACATGTTGTATCAGTGGTGTTTTTTACTTTTTGCCAAATGGCGAGGAATATGTAAATTTTGTTATAAAACCACCCAGAAGGTCACAGAAAACAAAAGGAATGAGTATTTAAATACAGGGTTGTCTTTTTAAACCTTGTCTACCAATGTTTAATTGTTCTTTTTCATCTGGAGTATGTCCGAACAGCGAGCCCTGACGTCAGGCCATTCACACAAATTTTAACAAAACCAAAAATAAAGCCTTTTCTGCACCAGTCTCTGAGGGACCCAGTGTCTTGGCTATGTGGAGGTACACTTGAGGACAGCCTGCAGGTCAGCAGGATACTGGAGTGGGACGGGACAAATGAAGGGGAGGGCAAGAAGCCAAACATCATGGTAAATATAGAACCTCCGGCATTCTTGCGGCTCTATCCACGAGTCCCGAGCTATTCCGTTTATTCTTAACAATTCACCACAGAATGTAAATGTCCACAGAATTTGTGCAAGCCATACAAACCCCGAAAATGAGTTAAGGGTTTTGGGAAGTAATTCTGCTTTTCCATCCTCGGCCTGTCCGTCCCACTTTGCCCCCCCTGAAAAAACCGTGGGTTCACACAAGAGGCATGGGAAACACAGTACAGAAGTGAGATGTCAGCATATCAAGCCAACTTACGTTATGCTTTTCTGCCAAATAGTCGAACAGCATTCGTCCATCTCTGGAAGGGAAAAAAAATAAAAAATCAGTTTTTGTTGTTAGGAGGCATTTAACCCTTACCCTTTAACTTGAGTCTGGCTGTGTTTAGAACCTGATTCAGGTAAACTTTTTCAATTCTGGTCCAAAAAAAAGAACCATACTTCAATGAGGACCATTTCACTTTTAAAAAATGTGATGGGCTGTTTATTACATTTGGTTTGGCTACAACATATTTGAGAGAGCCATGTCTGACAAATTATGCCTGATGAACACAGGGGAGACTGATTTCACAGCAAAGCCTCCATGTCTCTATGGGTTTGTTGAAATAAAGGAATGCACTGGCTCTTCTTAACTATTGTATCCCAAATGCATTTTACTACTTTGCCTTTGACCAAAAATCTATTTATGTGGACACCACACTGAAACTATGCGTGTTTCTAGGATAAATTCGGTTTTATAAAGGGAAAGAGTGAGTGTGCATTCGCTGGCATGTACGTGTTGTGTTTTAACTGAATTTCTCTCAGGCTGAAGTAGGATTCTTCACTGCTTCAAGCCAAGTTGTCTCTGCTTAGAGGTTAAATATGGGCGGTTTCTAGAAGCTCCCATGTTGCTTTCCCTTAAGTGTGGAATGTTAGCCTGCTGTTATAGCAGGAAGACAGATTCTGAAAATTTATTAGTGCATCAGCCACTGCACATATATCATTTCACAAAGACCTGGAACAATGATAGAGCCATGTTTACTTGTAACCCCACAAGACATTTTCATTCTTTTAGCAAATCTAAACAAATAGGACATTAACAACAGATCATCCTTATGGTGATCACAATCCATCTGATCCAATTTATTATTCAGTAAAATATCTTCTGGATCTGTGGAGGGCATATAGTGTGTGGATTAATTAAAGGACTGGGGTTCAGATTTCCTATTTCTAGAACAAGATGATCCTGAAATTTAGACAAAATGAACAAAACAAGCAGCGGTATCAAGCATAATTTAGACAGTAATGGCAGAATAAAGCTGCAGAATGTCTTTTGGCTTTAGAGATGGCTCATCATTGACACCAGATGAGTCTCCTATTGTTTCATAAATCCAGTGGTATGAAGAAAGAAAAAGTGATAATGTGACTGACAGATGACTCCTAATCCAAAAGAATTTTTTTGAGTACTCCGCAGTGATAGCAATCAAACAAAAAATAAACAAAAGCTTAGTAAATCTTGTCCTATCAGGCTTCAAATCTCAACCAACAGCAAATCTGTGGTAACAACAAATAAATGTATTCAGTTCACAAACAAACTGAAAAAGCACAAGAATGCAAAAACAACTTCTGACTGAACATTTTCTCACTGAAAACCAAACAAAATGTTCAAATTGAACATTGTCAAACTATTTGGATGACAGAGGAACAAATATGAGTCATGAATAAGAACTTTCCTTTGCCATTGTTTTCCCTTGCCCAGCAAAAACCCTGAAATACATCTCTCATTCAAGATGCACCAAATTACACCCATATTAAAGGTTTACCAAAGGATTTTCTTAAATATCAGAATTAACACAAACCCAAGAACGATGCAAATTAATTATATGAAATAAAATTATCAGATAAAACCTGGTAGACTGCATCTGCCTCGTCGTCTCTGGGTCCTCAAACATCTTCACAATGGGCTCTGTCTCTGACTGCAGCTGCTTTAGCTGGGCCACGACTTCTGTCCTCTTCTCCCTGAGAGCTGCCAAAGAAGGAAAAAGATATAGTTACAGCAACATCATAAACCAGCATGTACACAGTCATGATCACTGTACTGAAAACGCTGTAAAACTAGATTTACTGCTAAATCAATTCTGAATGGAGTGAGCTGTGTGCAGTGGTAGCCTTTTATGATGTCTATCAAGCAATAACTGTATTTTGTATGTTAACTCTGGAGAAGCAGGAATGAACTATATGTGTACAGAAAGAAACACTTACTATGGGGAATTTCCTTGTCAGGAAAAAGGCTTCTGTACACATCCATGGCAAAGTCCACCATGTTTGTGTCACTGAGAAGATCCAGTTTTCCATGAAGGAGCTCTTGTTCATTGTAAATCTAAAAAGGAAAGCAAATAGAAAAAACTGCCAAAATTCCAACACATTTACATTTCTAGTTTAATATTTATATTAAATTACAGCACATTACCTTGTTAATAAACCTACAACATGCTTTCAACCATTTCTGGTCTTAATATCTGCCCTAGCCCCTCACATGGAACCATATGAACCAACTTAACCAACCAAAACTTAATTTGTCTCTGCTACGGCTATCAAAATTTGCATCCCTCTGCATATACTCTTTTTAAATGTAAGTATTGCGGGAAAAAAAGGATAAGAGTTTGAAGCTTACAAAACACCAGTCCTGAAACTACTACAGTATTTATGTATAATAATATGAAGGTTACAGAGCATGTTGTTAACCCACCGTTACTATGCAAACGGAAAAAGTAATTTACGCTATTTAAATCCAAATGAACTCCAAGGTTAGCTAAATTAAACAGAGGAATAACATTTTTAAAGTTAATGTAAGTTATCCGTCAGATTGAACTGTGGGAAGAGAAAGGGGCAAATATTTTCCAGCCTAATAGTGTCTTTATGATGGCTTTTTGCACCCAGCGGCATAGTGGCGATAACGTGGTTAAAACGAACGATGTTAAACTGTACGGAAGTACTACAACAGCTAAACCTCTGATATTCAACCGTTAAGCTAATTCTGACTGAGTTAAACTTCCCATATTGTCCCTTCAAATTTTGAATTAACTCTTTAGGGTTAAACTAATTTAGGGTGTTGAGTGCATTTATATAAAAATACACACGTATAGTTAAATACTGGTTTTCTTAATTCATATATGTTTTGTCCCTGTATTTCCGCATCGTTGAGTAAAGTTTCTCCTTGATTTTATTTTGACTGCAGGTTTCCTGATTTCCGGTTAAACCGCGCTACTTTACACCTGGGAAGAAAATGTGGCCAATTCCTCCGCGTGCTTCAGCTTGCCTGTGTAAAAACCTACATTTTGTTCGCTGAAAATTGCGGGAAAATGTGACAAAGTGTTGATGTGTTGATATTCTCCGTACCTCTTTAACAGACAGGAACTCCAGCAGAGGAAAAACGAGATGACGGTCTAAAAAGTGAGCTATTTTAGTGGTGAGGTCGTACTCCGCCATCTTTGCTCCGGGGAAAGGAAGGGGATGTATGATACCGCTGCGTATAGAGGAACTGACCAATCACTGACAACCTCAGCATCCCCAATAAGAGGACGAAGAAGAAAAGAGGCGGTGAACACTTTGCTTTATGGGTCAGCAATTTTTTATATTATAATGACTGCCAATTTTTTAATTTAAACATTCAAAAGTTGACATTTAAACACAGTTATTAGCAGTTAAAAGAAAAAAGAGTAACATTATTTTGTGGGACATGCACAGTCTATAATCAACCATTTTTTTTCTAGAAATCAATTAACACAGATCCTGAGTCCCTGTTGTAGAGAAAAAGACTTTTCGTATATATTTTTCACAAATATCTTTTACCTTTTCTTTCACTGTCGTAGGTCATGTTGGAAAGTGTGGATATATCTACTTGTGAATATAAAGTGTGGATTTATCTACTTCACTGGTTTTTCTAACTTGTAAACCTTTCAGAATTTATGTAATTTCTCTGCGGTCATGATGAAGTGAAACATTTCATTTATAAAGAGGCATCCAAGTGAACATTTTGTTGAATATGAAAACACAGGCTTTCCTCCAGACACCGCCGATATTTCTCCTAAAAGCCTGTGTGGGACTTCTTTATGAGGCTGAAACCATTTGAGGGAAAATATAGTCACAATAAACCCCCCCAACACACACACACACACACACACACACACATACACACACACACAGACACACACACACGCACACAAACACACAACTCTTCTGTAATCTGAATGAAAACATCCAGATCATTTCCAGTCATGTGAGTTTTCCAAAAGACTGGAATGTCTTCACTGAGCATCATGTTTTCCCTCATTTTAGGAGCTGCCACATAAAGGTGACCATGTGTTGAACATACCCCACTGACATCTGCCAATGTCAGCCACTAAATGGCCCATCTCTAATAGGTTTCTCTGCTACCGTGTTTTCTCAACAGCCACACTGCGCTGTGTTGTGTCCCCAAACAATTCTCCCCTTGTAGTGCTAGCCTCTCTCTCTCCACTCTAACTGCTCTGTGCAGGGTGAAGGCAGGTAGAAATGAGTCATAAACAGACACCACTCACCATGGCCTGTTGGTGTTTTACTGGGTGCTTCTGACAGCAGGCTTTTACTTAGCAGCAGCTGCAATAAAAAATAAAAATAAAAAAAAAAGTTTTATCTGTTGAAACAATTTTTTTGTCTCCTGCTTCATTTGCAGTGAAATAAGGCACCTATGCAATCATTTGCAAGGATAATTTGTCTTTGTGACTATTGGATCATTCATTTATTTAATTTAAAGAATTGAATGCTGCAGCCAGTTTGGCTGCCACTAAGTTACCTTTATAATATTACAGTACAATACCTTCTGTGTTGCAATATGCATATGCAATAAGGTAAAACATTTTTTTTTTACAATTCTAACAATTTTGAATATTTGGTATGAATTTTTTTATTCTTCAACACAGTCTGAGCCCTCTTAGACAAATGTTCTTGCCATTTCTTTAAGTCAACTGCAGGAAGGACATCCCTAAGCTCCTCTTCAGATGTTGGCTGTATTTTGTTCCTTTCTCTGCTTACAATGATCCCATACTGCTTCAATAATGTTTTAGGGTCAAGCTCTGAACAGGATTCATCATGAATGAGTCACAGATCAGCATTACAGGGCTCTGCAAAATAAAATAAATAGATAAACAAATGAATGAATCTAATTATTGTGAAAATGGTCAGGTACAGGGACTTTGATAAGAGAATCTGACAATTTTAAGGGATTCTAATAAACTGAATTTAAATAACTAATTCAATGACACTTTATTGATCGCAAAATGTTAATTATTTAGCAGCAAAAAGAACCAATAAGTCTTTAGTCATTGTAGAAAAGTCATAGTAGGTTTATTGCTATAGGCAAGAGTGACCTCCTTTATTGTTCTTTGTTGCAATCAATAATTACACAGAAGTAACACTTCTTTTACTCAGTCAAAGACCAGACTTACTATTTGATTGACGGGGATCTTAGCTGCTGTTTAAAAAAAGTTTTACTATTCTCAGCTTTTCAACACAAATTATGCCAGTAAATCGAAGCACCAAACCCTCAATTAAATGTGGCAGCACAAATTGTTTCCCCATTTCATGTGAATAAGAAAAAAAACCTTTGAGGCCTAAAACACATGCATGCTAATCCTGCCTCAGCACAATTCATTGTTTTATCACAATGCTAATGTGGAAGATACAGTGTTTTCCAGTACACTGAGCAGCTGTGGTAATATTCTTCTTTGCAGAATCAGCTCAAAGTGCTTGAGAGCAGTCCCCATTTAGTTAAATGTGAATTAGTTATATATTTAGCCTATCAGTGGTGTTGTACTTTCAGGTTCTTCCACATCAGCGACACATCTGACAGTAATGGGATAAGCTGTCTAGCTCAGATTAGTTTATACCTGTTCTTGTTCATACACTTCTAAAAACATAGAACAATTAAAAGCATCAAGTGATGATATTTTTTAACTTAATGCTCCTTGAATCAAATAATCTTAATAATCTAAATTCATGTTTTTAAACTTTATGTTAACAAGAATTAAGCAAAAGAAGATACAAACTGGTACTAAGTAGTGATAGCAGATGGTTTTGTTATAGAAACAGGTTCAGCTAGGTATGCTAAGCTAGTTAGCCACCAGCTGTAACTTCACGAAATTAACATAAATCTTTATCAGGTCATTCTTGGTCAGAAAGTTAGCTAACTATTCCATTGAAACATAAATTTAATCCATCTCAACAGTGTACTGTAAGTGTTTCTGGATTTGTTTAATCTCCTGCTAAGGTGCTTCACCATTTACCCAACCAAAAGACTGAAGGATCATTTGTTCCTAGGAGCAACCGACATCCAGCGAGGAGGATAAAAAACGTTTAGGCTAAAGGCTTTTTAAAACTTTAAGCAAAGCCAATAAAAGTGGAGTAAATATAAACAGTCATCCACCATTTCTAACTCTGTAAATCAAAGCATGTGTGTGTTTTTGTAGGATGACGCAGTTGCCAGCAGTGATGGCTTGGACCACACATGACATCCAGGTTCAATACTGGGATGCTGTCAGACACAGCAATGCATTTCTGCATGCACAACAGTTATCCATCATTGTACGTGTTTGCCTTGCAGAAAATACTCCTTGGCCTTAATGGGATAAACTCAAAGGGCGCTGAAGTGATGGGCCAAATATTCCATGAAAAACCTCAGCTCTCCCGTTCCCTGAAAGCTTTCTTGGTCAACAAATGAATCCAAGAGAGGGAGAGGAGATGACACTGCCAAAGACACACACCACTGGCCTTGTGTGCTAATATCTGTCAAAATATAAATCAATAGGATCTGAAGACAAATGACTGGGCACTGAATGCTGCAAAGCCCGGCATCCCTCCTCCGAGTCCCAGCACCTCATATGAATTTCAATTATTCCTCTGTAAACTTTTTAGATATGCATCATCTCACTCCGACTGCATGTCAGGTTATAAATCAGCAGCCCACACTCCTGATTCAGCGCCTAGTGCTGACTTCAGCACTGTCCCACTCGATGGCAGTGGGATGGAGGTTATCGACCAGGCCTAGGGGCTGAAAACAATACAAATTCCTTTTGAGGACCCATAGCGGCACATGTGTGCAACACATGTCCATGGCACAAACAAGGAATGACTTGTTCTCACACATCAGGAATATCACTGAAGTCACATAGTTGATCAATATTTGACCCCTCTAATCCTTCCTCAACAAGCTCCGCTCCCAAGTTTTCTCTTCTTGTTATGCACAGTTTCAATTTTAGTCTGTAATTTACTTGGAAAACACAACATTAGAGAGAACATTGTGTTATCTTCAGTTCAGCGGTCTTGGATATTCTTACCAGAAGAGAAATCTGATAACTCCAGAATACGTTGTACAGTTGCTTTCTTCTACATTATGGGGATTGTGGGTAATTGCACTTCTTCCTGTTAATTTTCAGTATCTTTAATATCTGTTATTGTGTGGATTTGTACAGCTAAGTCGAGGTCCCTAAATAAACCCAGAAAGAGTTTTTTGAGGTGCAATATATTCTAAGTTGCTCCATAACAAAAGAGGCTTCTGGAATGAATGAACTCCTTTAGCTGCTGCAGCTTAGGATGGAAATTATGTGATTTTTGGACACATTTGAGAAAAAAAAATTCAATCCTTTTAACCAAAGTTGTCGAAATTGTGCAGCTAAACCCTCTCCGAAGAATCAAAGCCTATTTTTTGCATGACAGTTGTATGAGCTAATGCTCAAATGCAAATTCTTTGGATATTATTATTTTTTGTTAGTGTTTTTATTATACATTCCAAAAGAAGAGATCATTGTCTTCATTAATTTGTGCTATTGTCTGTTGGTGGTAATCTTATACATTGCAATGCACAATTCTTTTTCAGATTTAATGAGGATGGGTGGTTGACCATTAAATTCGATCAAGTAAAGCATTAGATAGAACATGTACTTCTACAATCCACAATAAGCAATCAAGCTACTACACGGGGTTTCAGGGGAGCAGTACATCCTCAGCTTTAAGCTGTTCAAATGCCATCAATTGCCAGTGGGTTGCTGCTCTGACATGAGTTTGAATACTGTTCTTGGCACCAAAACCAGAAGAGCAATAGAGTGAGGAAGCCTTAACGTGATGTGCCATAATTTCTCGCTTGGGGCCTCTCTGTCAGAATATGAGTGAGGTAGAGGGAGCCTATCACAGTTGAAGCGTGCTGAAGTCATCTGTGTGGAGTTGTTGGTGTGAAGGTGAAAGCAACTTTCTCAGACAGGAGCCATAATCAGATTTCAAAGTCAACACAGAGCTGCCGACTGTAGAAGGCTGTGTTCAAACTTTGCTGCTAATTGCATCTGTCTTTATTTTCCACAACTCACCACACAACACCAATGAAACAGAAATCTGGATGGAACAAGAATGATTTCAAAACCACAGACAGCACCTCAGTGTTACCTCAGGTTTTGCTCTGTAGCTGTTCATTTTAGAGATTGCCAACTCTGATTGCATCTGTCAGAAATCAAAACATAATTTCCATGAAGTGTTTCTGCTAGAATTTTTCTTTTTTCTTCATACATGGAGACTGAAAAGAAAAATATATTTATATATATGCTTGTCCTGCTTGTCATAAGTGGGGGCTTCCAAAGCTCGGAAACCTACGTAAGCACCAGTCAAGTAACACAATGTGTGTTTTCAGATGACTGCAACCGATTTACCACATTGTGACATTTATGTACAAGAGAGCTGCTCCAAGTTAAACAGGCACTTTATGTCAAGAGTCTTTTTTCACCACGAAAACATCAAGTTGAATCTCAAAGTTATGGATAGTTTGTTGAAAGAGGACTTTCACCTTCTTGTTCTGAAATCCCAAGAGTCATACCCACTGCATTGTGTTTATTGCAGGTCAGTATCAGGGTCCTGGCTCTCAGTGGTCCCTTGGCAGCCAGTGGAAGCCCTGTACCCCAGAGGACAGTGTGTGATTGCTTTAATGTGGTTGCTTTGGTATTTCATATTCCAGCTTAAAAAAAAAAAAAAAAAAAAAAAGAAAATCCACATATTAACTGACTGCTATGTGCAGACTTGAAAATTACAAGTGAACAGATTACTAAGCCTGAGTGAAACTTAAAAAGTACATTGTGTTATCATCTGTATCACCGAAAGGGATTATGACATTTTATCATTCTTTTTTGAGCTTGCACTTGCCCATTACTGATGATGCCAGGCTGTTATAGATATCAGTGTACTTCAGAAATTCTCACTGCTGCACTTTCACAACAGAACAACAAAAAAATATGTAACAGTAAGATATGTGCAGTGAGCAGGACTGGATATGACATTCAATCTCTGAAATGTCTCTGTAAGCAAGTTTGCACAGATCCACATCAACAAATCAGTAATGTGGTAAGAAAGAAGTGTGTAAGCAAGCACTCAAAGGGAGGGAATCACAGAAGGTCCTGAGGGGAATCAGGAAAAATGGTAGATGTGCTTGGAAAGCACATTTCATATTTTCTGAGAAAATGTATCCAAGGCTCTGCAGTCTGTGCCATCCCAAACTTTGACAAAGAATTGCATAAAAATGAATATGGAGCAGAAAAGAAAAATGAAAGTAGCCTGCTACTTATCACGCTGTATGTTGCTGACCACAAATGACTGTTATGTACTTGCAAGGGCAGTTTAATAGTACACTAGAATTACTTTTTTTTTCTCCTTTTTTTTAGGCAAGAGGATGTCCATTATAAATAATTTTATTACAATAATATGAATAAAAGTAAAGGTAAATAATAATAATAATAATTATTATTATTATTATTATTATTATTATTATATATTTTTTATACGCCGCGCACGCACGCATATGGTATGCCTGTGACGTAGCATCGCGTATGTTGTCATATGAAAAAAAGATGGCGTCTGTATCAGAAATGTATGACGTGGGATGGGAAGGTAAGACAATATTTGCGTTCTCCTCGTGTGTCACTGTGGTATGGTTTTATGTATTTTTTCTTTTTACATGATCGGAGTTTTCTCGTACAGAAGAACCGCGTAGAGTCCTCGATGTCACAGTACATGCGATGAAGTCAGCCGTGAAGTACTTAGCTAATGCTAGTTAGCGTGGTGTGCTAACCTGTCAGTTGTGTGGATGGAGTGGCTGATACTGGCTCTATTCCTCTCGAGTTCAGACCTAGCTGATTATAGCTTACAGTATAAAGCGTTATTTTTCTGGTTAAAGACAGCACTTTATAACTGTTAGCATGTAGCGATAGTTAGAAATACATACGGCTAACGACAGTTGCTACTGCTAATGTTCTGTTGTGAAAGACCTGTTAAAAGGGGAATATAACAAGAGGACAGACAAGACCATAATGTCATGACCTGTATAAAATGCACATTACATGGTGTTAACACAAGTAAATGCGCTTATATTCTTCGGCATTAGTTGTGTGGCTGAATAGCTTTAGCTTTTTACTTATTTTCTTTTTAAACTCTCACCACCTACATCATCTAGTGGAAATTGATAAGCGCTGTGCTGTAGGATAATAAAGCAGTATATAGCATATCGCATCACAGGAAGGAAAAGTGTAATTTGTGGTAAAACGTGTTTTCTTTATAGTGTAACATCTTTGTCCACAGAGATGAGAGACAAGCTGCGTAAATGGAGAGAGGACAACAGCAGAAATAGTGAACAAATAGTGGATGTTGGTGAAGAGCTCATCAGTGAGCATGCATCCAAACTTGGAGATGACAGTAAGTTGGTTAAAACTAAATAAATCACAATATCATTTTAAATTATTTATTCTCTAAGATACAAATGAAACAGACTGTGAAGTCCTTTAATTTTAGAACTGAGATTGTAAATTATGATAATTCTTCAGTTTGTTTTACAGTACGAGGCAGTTATGATCTTAGTGATCAATCCACTTTCTCCAAAAAAAAAAAAAAAAAAGATTGAGGTTTTGATAGTGACAGAAATACACCTTTCCTTTGTGGCTGGTTGCATGAGTCATTATTGAGGTTTGATTTGAGGGTTTTTTTCATTTTAATTCTGAACATAAAAATATTCTGAATTGAGTGGAGTGTCAGGTCCAAAACCTCTGAATAGTCCGGCTTATGTTATTAGCTGACCTGCTCTGACAAGAATCCTAGTTTTTTATTTATTTATTTGTTCCGTGATAAAGGTACATACTTATTGCTGAAAAGATGCTGCAACTAATTCCAAAGTGCTTATTTAAACAAACATACAAAATAAATGACAGAATATAGGGAACATCTTTATGTAGTTTGTGAACATTTTCGTATCTTTTGGTCAAATGAATTGGCAAATTTAGAAGTAAATAAATGAAGAGAGAGAAAAGAAAAATAAATTAATTCCAAATGTATAGGCAGGAACATAGCACTCGTCTATGTGAAATGTGCTTTAGGCATAGTCATGGCTTCTTTTGTAACATAATCTTATAATGGTCTGTTTCCCCAAGTTCTTGCGATTTATGCAGTTCTTATAGAAAACACATACACACTTAACATACTGTGCTTTTATTGAAATTAGCTTTTGAATTGGCTGTGAAATTAGTCAATATTTATTAGAGCAGGAGCTGTAGTCATTAAAGTCACAAAAAACTCAAAGCATTTGTTTATTTTGGCATAACCTACCGGTTTTGAGCGGAGCTGGATTGTTTTTTTCCCTCTTCAATTAATAGGGGGTGTTAATTTGGTAGAACATGTCCAGTTTTCTTGTCAAAGCTTTCTACCATGTTGAACTGATTTCATTAATTAGCATCTGTAGCCAAAAGAATAAACATTTCTTTGTCTCATTGCTAACCACATCCATCAAAATGTGGTGGTATCCAAATAATAGATAACTGATTTTCAGGCTCAGACTTTCTGTTCCACTTGCTGCTTATTCACCATGATTACTAATCACGTGTTAGTGTGACCAAAACTCAACTTTTAAAGTATATGTAAACATGCTAGTCTGAACAAAAAAAGCATGAAAATGAACTTCTCAAAGCAAGGCTAACACACACACCCATATAATGCTGTTGGGAACTGAACTAGACTCAAGCTGGTCTAGGAGCTCTGCCCAAGCCCCACTGTCCTGGTCCAGTACACAAAAATAACCACAGGAAAGAAAAAAATACCCACAGGAGAAAGTGTCCGTACATTTGTTAAATTAATAAATTGTAAATAAACATTATTACGGCTGAATTCCCAGTAAAGCTGTTTTCATTTACATAATTTCAGCTTTTGTTTATCAGACGCCTAAATAGATTAGGAGTTGTGACTAAAGAGCAGTCCATTCAGACTCTGTGTCAAATGGTTATTTCAGGAAGTATTTTCAGACAGTCGCTTTAGGTCATTTAAAGACAACATCTCTGCTGTGAATTCAGCTGTACTTACGATGAGGTAGCTTAGAGAATGTTGGAGGTGGTGCAGGGTCTTGAACGTTTTCTCCAACAGAACACAGTGTTGCAACATTAAATATTTTATTCAGTAAGTGTATTCCTCTAGCAGGTGTTTAAACTGGGACACAGCAGGAAAGTCCTGTTAACTGACCTAGAAGGGCTCTGGTTATAATTGTCCATGTGAGCATACCGAATGTTTGAATATTGAATCATTTTAAAAACTAAATTGTTGTGAGACAATATCTGATGATTTTGGGACAGAATTTCCTCTAACTTGCCTCTAATTTATTGCTTTCCTCATATATGATTACATGTATGCCATCAAAATTTACTGAGATATGATTGGTCAGTAATACTCAGACCTGATTTAGGTGGTACTGTACCAAAAATACAGAAGAAAGAGTGAAAATGGTAGAAAAAATGGTATGTGATTCAAAATATAACATTTGAAAAGGAGATCTATCAGATCATAGTCCAGTATATTTAACTCTCACTATGTCAAGAGAAAAATGAAACACTTTGGAGGTTAAATGCAAGCATAATAAAAAGTCAAATGAAGGAGGAATTTATTAAATTAGACCTATGTAAGAGAATGATAATGGGGAAGCATCCCAGACTGTGTTATGAATGTAAGGCTGCAATCAGAGAGAAACTAATAGCTAAATCAGTGAATCTCAAAAGGCGAAGACAGGAAATACTAAGTAAATCAGAATTAGATCTCAAAGATCTAGATAAAGAACAACTAATCAAAAACAAAACAAGAAATCAAAAAGGGTTAGAACAAGGATAAATGACTTGTTAGCACAGGAGATAAAACAATCTAATGTACTTGAAACAGAGGTATTATATACTAGGAAGTAAATCTGCTAAACTACATATAAATTAAAAAAGCAAAATGGAAGTCAGAATATTTATAAAATTGGGGGCTCGGTTACTAATTCAACAAAAAGACAGAGGAGATGCATAAATGCTTTAAAAGATACTGCAAAACTTTATATTCTCAGCCAAAGATAAATAATGCGATCAGATACTTCTGCTGTTAATTTATTTAAAATGAGGACAGAGGATAAAACTCAGCTCTGATAAAAGAAAGTTTTATAAAGTGCTCATGGAACCATTGATACCTCTGCTAAAAATGCCTTTAACTGGGTGATAAAAGAAGAAGAAATTCCAAGCTCATGGAGGGACACCTTCTTTCCAGGTATTCCAAAAGAGGGATGTCTGTGCTTGATTTTCATAGAATGGGACAAAATAATCTTTAGATGCATTTGGGAGAAAACCAGAGATAAGATTTAAAACTCTACAGCAACCCAGAGTCAAAGGGGGATTGGTCATGTCTGTTTTAAGAGCTGTTATCAGGCGGCACAGTTAAAGGTTCTGTGGAACCTGTGCAGTCCTGCCTATAGGGCACCTCCGGTCCTCGAGGGCCGGTGTCCTGCAGGTATTGGATGTTTTCCTACTGCAACACCTGATTCAAATAAAATGGATCCCAACAGCTTGTTGTCAAGTTCTGGACAACGCTTTTCAAACTGATAAAATTTCTTAAAAAAAAAAGAAAAAAATAATTTACTAGTAATAGTGATATAAACCAACTTAATTTAGCGGTCCAAGCCTGCTTTGGCACTAGAGCATCACTAACTGTAAACAGTTTATTTTTCCTCAAATTGTGACTGTTTCCTTTCATGAAATTTAAAATTTTCCTATCTTTCCTCCATCATGATGGTAATGCATGTCACGCAGTGGTTTGCATTAAAGATGCTAATATATAATGTTCCTGTTTTATCCTTTAAAAACCGACAAAGCCAGCATCTGGTCCACCACTCTGACATGAAAAGTGTGCATTTTTTATTTATTTTTTATTATTTTTTTGCAGAATTTCTTTTAACAAAATGAATACAATTGGATGCATTCTCTTTAATTTTCTGAGTGGATACAAACACCTTTGAAACCACTTGTGTTTGACTTGTTTCAGCCAATGCATAAAGAGAAAACACAGCTGGTGAAGGGAACCTTTCATGTAGTGGTGAAAATTGTGTGTAGAGCCCTCTGGAAACTTTATATTAGATACAGTAAAGCAAAAACAGCCAAATCACCCTCAGGTTTCTAAGGGTTAAACAATATTATCTCCAGTGTTTGCCGTTCATAAAGGCAGCACTGGCTGTTAAATGAAATGGTTTTTTGAATGAACTGGAATCTGGCATACTGGAGTAAAAAACACAGCTGCTGGGGACAGATTCAGAGTTTGCACGTGGAGTGTACAGGTTAATACATCATTTTGTACGTGTTGCATTAGACAGCAGAACAGGCATTAACACTGTCCTCTTTGTCTGCGTCTCTTCTGCCCAGTTTGGATTATTTATGAGCAGGTGATGATCGCAGCGCTGGACTGCAGTCGGGATGACCTGGCTTTGGTAAGTTTTTGAGACACTCCCTCACACACCCAAGAGGTTCGAAACTAGCTGTTCCCTCTGTCGCAGCCAGTCCTGCTTTGCGGCACCCACACTGCCAAATGTAAAAATCAGATTTTTATTTGGCCAAGTAATATTACTCTGTCTGTACTTTGGAAAAACAATTTACTGAGGGTTGGAATTAGAGGGTGTTGCAAATGAGTTGAGAAGTACGCTTCAAGTGTTAGCTGCACTTGGCCAACATTTATGGAGTTAAACATTTTTTCCCCCTTTCTTATTTATTTGCCTTTATAAACCTGCATGAGTTTATATTGAGACATATTTACATCTGTGAAAGTGATAAACTCTGCATTGGATAAAAAGACATAGTAATGGAAATGTTTAATCTTCAATCAATGTGGATGACAATGACGACTCTTTTGACAATCCATAAACCCTGCCACCAGATTTGAAAGCAAAACAAACCAAACAAAAAAAAATAACAGCAGGGTCAGGATTGAAATGATGGAGAGACACTGTGGACTATTCCATCTCATTCAGGATCATGCTGAAAGTGTTTGCAACCGTTCCTTTGTTCTTTTTACTCTGATGTGAACTTACAAATTCCAGCTTTGTGTAGAAGAGGCAAAAATCTTTCCTTCTTAGCAGCTAGTGTGGCTGCACAAATGAGTTACAGAAGAACATCAAATTCTAGACAGCTTCATGACAGCCACGATATCGTTGAATTATGTTTGTCCTGTTTAGCCAAAACAGTGAACAACATAGTTTTTTTAAGCAGCTGATTTGCATTAGAACAACTTTGCTATCTGCAAGAGAACAGGAGTTTTAAAATCCACTTAAATACTTTAATCTATAATTGGTCTCTCTCCTCTGCCCACATCCTTGCAGACCTGTCTACAGGAACTGAGGAAGCAGTTTCCAGATAGCCACAGAGTGAAGCGATTAACGGGCATGAGGCTGGAAGCTCTGGAAAGGTAAGCATTGGGTACCAAAAGCTCCAGAGAGAGGAGGGTTTGGGGGAGAGAAAGTGTTTGCAGATTTTAAGTGGCTCAATGATTTTAGTACAGAATCTGTGTGGGGTATGGTGTGTTTATGTTGGATTCGTTTAGGGGAGGAGGGGATGGGAGAGAGTAAAGATTTGGTGCTGGGTTGTCCTGTGGCCCTTCAGCTTGAGTCAGGGATTCCCGGGAAGGAAGTGGTTGGATCCCACTGTTATTCTTAGGGTCCCTGAGCCGTTTCTGGTTTCTACTCCTCTATTCTTTCCTTATATTGTTGCTCCTTTCCTCTCTTTCTTTTTTTATTCCCTGTTCTGCTCCCTATTTTTATTCTTTACCATCTTGTTTTGGTTTCTGTACTGCAAGCTTGTCTTGGCCCCATAAATATATATTGACATACCACCACAATCAGAATATAGAGCCTGAGGAAAAAGGATAAACAGTTAGTATTTTAGGGTGAGGTGAGCTAAAGTTAGGGTAATTTAATATGTTTATTACCCCACCCAGTTCACCTTTTCTGGTTTATCGGTTGTGTCAGAGTTTATGTGATAATTGAGAGTGATTGCTTCGGCATTGTCAGATTAAATAAACTGCTCACTGGGATCTAATTGGCAGCAGGCAGAGCTACACTTGAATGACACAACTTCAAACAGTAAGGCCTTTCCCCTCTGCACACACACACACACACGCACACACACACGGTTCTTAAATAAATAAAGCAAATCAAAGTGGCTCGTGAGTGGTTGCTTGGTGCCATCTGAAATCTCCCAAAGTGTGGCTGAGTAATAAAGTGAATGTGAGGGAAGCATCAGTGCTGGAAATGGGGCTGCTCATTGCTAATGAGAACCAGAGTTGCTTCTGTCTGTTGTAGGCTGTGGGCGGGAAGATCTCTGATCACAGAGCTGCTCTCACTGCTTTGGATAGTGCTCTTTGTAGCAAAAACGTTCAAGAATCATACGTCGGTGCCTTATTTGACACGACAAGTGAAGTGCACATGCCTCCTATTTCCAGATTTCTTCACTATATGATTTGATATTTACAGCTCATAAATTTCCCTTTAAATGGAATCATATGGACTTCGTCCAGTACTTTGAGCTGAACCATTCAACTTATCTATGGATCTGGACACATGTAATAGTTGTAACTAAAGTTTGTTTAAAAGCAAATCAAATACAATCAAAGGGAAATGCAGTCATCAAAACAATTATCTTAGTTTGTATTGATTTCATGAGTCATTGTGAAGTGATATAAGCCTGTTGCAATCTCAGCTGTTACTGGCAACATAAACTTAAATGAGTTTATTTCCTTCTTTAGATCACCACAGACTTCTGTATGGCCTCACTTTAATCAGAAACCTGCCATGCTGTATACACAAACTTGATTACCTTGAACTCTGTTTGAGTTTCCCACTACATCATTTCATGCATGTGGGAATTGCGTTTGCCTAAAAAACTTATTTGAATGCTTTTCACTTTGTGTGCCGGTAGGTACGACGAGGCCAACAAACACTATGATGCTATCCTTCAGGATGACCCCACCAATACGGTAAGAGGCACAGAAAGGGGGAGAAAAGTCCCTCTGCTTAGCATCACTCTTTGCTTTACATTGTGGTCTCAGCTTTTTTGGAGGGCTTTAAATCTGTCAGAGCACTTTGGTGTTAGCGGTAGGAGTTCGCTAAGTTAAACTCCCCTTGGCCTCTCTGGCCGGAACCACAGTGCTGATCAGCCTATCACCCACACAACTGAAAACTGTTTAAGGGAGGGGGCTGGGTGGTTGGGAGGGTGATTCATTGTCTTAGTCAGTGTTAGATATGTTTGGTGGAAGTAAAACATAAATTAAGGTCTGGTCTTTGAAGGTGGTGATTTATTGGACCTTTCAGACTCCCTAAGCTCCTGTCCCACCTTTGTCATCTGTTGGCTTCAGGTGCAAAATTGCCTCTGTTAGGACCCTGGAAACATCTGGAATAACCCTGATGTGCATATTCTTTTCTACAATGTACTCTTAATCATTAAGAAACAACTTGCATGTTTAGATAGTGTTCCTCCAATCCCACATCACAGTCCTCAAACCTTGTGTACCTGCTGGTAATTCCTTTCACAAAGACATGTAGCTTTGCAAGTAGCTTGTTTTTAAGGTTTTTCAAAAGAAGCCATGAGTTTGTTTATTTTGGCTACATAACCCGTCCTCTCCCCCCAAAGATGTTTTACAAGTTTCACGTGCCAAACTGACATATGGATTGGTTTAGATCTGTTCAGTATGATGTTTTTCAGCTGGCACTGTGTTAGACACATTTTAGGCATTTGGCGTTCTTGGATTCATTACAATGTTAGCTGTGTGTGAAAACAAATGGAGGCCTTACGTAAAGATTGATAATATACCTCATTTTACTTCTTATTGTGGAAAACGTTTCTCTTCTTGTTGCCTAGTTGGTGTTTAGAGTTTGAAAGTTGAATTGGTTTGTCAGTTTTTAAAAACTATTTTCATGGATAGCACCAAATTTTGTTTATACATGGGCTGGGTAATGTGTGTTACATAACTTAGAATTGGTAAGAAATTCTTGATGGTTATAATATTCATTTGATTTTATTCTTCTACTAAATGCCTAGAATTGGGGTTGAGTAACATTTTGAATCCCAAATCAAATGTTAAATTTGGTTGTCATTATCAGATGACCTGCTACTGGCTATTTCTCCTGTATGGGAGCCCCTTTAGGGCTGGAATAAATCTGCTGCTAGTGTTGTGTCCTTGTACGAATCATGGCTGCCATGCAGCATTTGTTTGGCACGTAGGCTGCTTGCATCGATGCGAGGTAACGTGTCGCGTGCGCGAGTTGCAATATTGACTTGAACTCTAAAGGCGCTCATGTGAACAAGAGCATGAACATGACAGGTCAGATGTAAACACAGTGGTGGATAGTTTTGAAGACCGTCTCTCTGAACTTGTCCACAACTACCGGCATCTGTAAGATTTTTTTCTTCCCTATACACAGTGACAAACACTAGTGCCTTAACAGTTGGTAACAGATTGGAAGTGTTTTGGGGGTTGATGCCCCTGAACCGGTAGGTTGACCTTTTCACTATTTCAAAGTCTAAGTATGGTGTACTCCCCCTAGCGGTGATCTCCCAGTATGGCTGCACTGTTCTTCTGTCATTTGCAGCAGGTATATACACAAACGTAGTGGAACATGTGCGCTTTCGTTCACAGCAAGTATATTTCAGCCCTCAAGGCCCATTTATGCTCGATGCAGTTTTGTCTGTCTCCTACATCGGTTACGCATGTAATTAGGTCTATTATCACGGAGCTAATCCATCCGTTGCTTGAAGAATGAAGACGAGGACAACAACTTTAGAAATTGTGCGAGCTTGTGGAAGTGGACTCTGAACTTAGCACTGCCCGCTAGTGGAGGAATTGACTTAGCAACCATGGCAACGCAAAAGACGCATGGAAGTATGAGGACGGTGATGACAACGGTTGAAATGGACATCACTATTTATGTACGTAAGGGAGCATAAACGGGCCTTTATCATCAACATGATATAAGATAACCTGAAACTAACTTATCTATCTATCTATCTATCTATCTATCTATCTATCTGTCTGTCTGTCTGTCTGTCTGTCTGTCTGTCTGTCTGTCTGTCTGTCTGTCTGTCTGTCTGTCTGTCTGTCTGTCTGTCTGTCTGTGTCTCTCTCTCTCTCTCTCTCTCTCTCTTTCTCTCTCAGCAGCAAAGTTAATTTTTATCTTATTGGAATGTATCATTTAAAATTATTCCCAAACTGCTGATGTATGATGTATGTGCTACATGTGGTGTATCCCCTCACCTGCAATTATGCAGAGAATTTCTTGCACACATGAATCACACGAGACACTTGCGTGAATCAGGTAAAACGGGGCCTTATTTGCCTTTGGTCATGTGATGTTCAGGAAAATAATACAGACTTCGCTTCAGGCCTAATTTGGACATGCCCCCTTTACTCGATGCAGGCTTTGGGACTTTTGTGTCAGACTACAGCCTGAAAGTTAGCTTAGCTGGAGATGACATTAACTGAGATGAGATGTGGATGATACTAACATGCACATTTTATTATTTTGTAGAGCTCAAATATTGATTAGATTTATATAAAAAGTTCTGTTATGCTAGTCAACCACCGGATCTGCTATAGATAAGAAACTGTATTCTTTCAGCTTAAGTTAAAAAAAAAGTTCAATGTTTATGGGGGCAGGGGGACGGGGTGGCAGGAAGGGGAAAGAGTTCACCTTTCTGACAGCTTAGTGGCTGAAGCTGTTCATAAGTCTGGTAGAGCGGGGCCGCACACCACGGTACCTTTTTCCAGAAGGCAGGAGGCTGAACTGCTATGCAAGGGGTGTCTGGAGTCTCTCGCAATGCCGGCTGCTTTACGGGTGAGGTGGGTGTTATAAATGTCCAAGACGGGGGGGAGTGAGACACCAATGATCTGAAGGACTGTAAAACAATTTAATGTAATTTTAAAATCTATCAACACACATTCAGGTTTCATTTATCATCATGTGCTGGCAAAAAATCTGTTTTGTTTTATCATTTTTTGTTTAATCATTATCATCTCCTAAAAATCGCTCTGCGTCCATCCACTGTCTTCACAGTGAGAGTGGTAATTTCAGTGAATCCCAGGACACCTCCCCAAATGACACAGATCTAATGAGGTCTGCAGGGACATCCACGGAAAGGGAGTGGCTCGTTTCCTGGTCTCTGTATTCTGGAGACTTCCACCCTTTTAAGCTTAAGCTGTCAGTCAAACCTGGGACTGAGAATGGAACAAAACACACAAATATGCTCCCTGTTCCTGGGACGTCAAGCTTGAATCCTTTTTCCACAACCCTCGCCCTCAGTGTTGATGGAGGGTGGTGCAGCGATATCATGACATCATTTGGGTCACCTGTCTTGGGGTGAGGACAGCCTCCTGCTTACAAGATCTCCACATTTCTCTGAAGAGTCGAGCAGGAGATGGGCCTGAGAAATAGCGGAAAATTGGCGACCACAAAGAAGACTAGCGAGGCATCCCAGCATACGAAGCAGAGATTGGAAACTGAGCTGTTGTAATTACAGGCTGTGGAATAGATGTGGTACCCGTTAACCAGAACTGTTGAATCAACAAAAATTGCTCAAGGTTTTTTTTTCCTTGCCATGGCTCTTTCCAAAAAATCTTTAAATCTCTTAGCCCTTTCATAGCTTGTAATGTTCCAATGAGCTGGCAAAATGCTTGACTGTGCACATAAATGCAGTTTCTCCCCTTATGTGATTACCTTAGACTATACAGTGTCCACAGCATGTGCATACAAGGATATAACAGGTATGTTAAACATTGATTAGACTTACTGATAACTTTAATATTAAATTCCACTTCTTTGATTAATATAAAGAGCTTGTACTTCTTGAATAAGGCATTTAAGATGGCTTATTCTGAGTTTGAGTCACAGTCATGCAATTACAAATTTATTCTAGGAGAAGAAAGTATATTAGAGTTTGATGAGTGAAATTTGAAGTGTGATAAATGATGAATGTGTATTCTTAAAAACACTGGAATTGTTTGAACTACTGATTGGAAGAGAAATAGTTTAAATGAATCTATTCCTTCTTCACTTGTTTCATCAGTCAATTTCCAGGTGTTGTTGTGATGTTATGTTGTGGTAGGTCATAGCCCAGAGCCAGGAGTGATGTTAATAATCCAGTCCTCACTCTTAAAGTCTCCTTAAAGCGCTAATTAAAAAAGAATCACAACAACAGAGGGATCAGACCCTAGCCAGTTTTTTTTTCTGGATCATTAAGTAGAGAAAGGAGGGGAAAGGGGAGTGGGTTTGAATTGCTGCTCGTTTAATAAAGTGCCGTGTGACTCTTCTGGGCTACCAGCTTCCATATGTTCTTTTGAGCACCAAGTGGCTCTTTATCTGGGAATGAAAACAAAAAACAAGAACGAGGGGAGACAGAAATCTAACTGTGGCAATGGCACAAGTGCACAAATCCATTCATCAACACTTCAGTGTTTCCTTTATTGCAGTTTTTTTCTAACCATTTTCTTCTTTTTTAATATTAAATTAGAAAAAATCCACATGCTTGAAATTTAATTTGATGTTAGAGAGAAATGCCTAAATTCCACATGGCTTCATGTTGTGTTCAAGTCCTTTAAGCAAAACAGTGTGATTTTTGTTTTATAGCCAGCAGGCGTTTATTTACTTTCACAGCTCCTTTTTACTTCATAAGATATTTTAATCATTTTCCCACAAATTTCTGTTCAACTATCCTGATACTGAATGTCTTCATATTCTTCAGTGTAACAGTTTTTAGAAGCTAAAACATTGCTTGCCAGTTGAGGTTGGAGTCTCTCAGCAGGGCTCTGTCCTAGGTTGATGGATAAGTGGATTTCTTGTGATGGAAGTGTCAAAGGAAGCCCAAATTTACAGCCCCCTAGACATGACTCATACTTATCCCTCAATGGCTTTGAATTATGAGTATAGGAGAGGAAGCCCCACTCAATCAAGTGCCAGTCCATAAATAAAATGGGCTGTGACAGGGCAATGCACTCCTAATGGAGCAGCAGCCTCCTGTTAAGGTTTTCACTCACTATCCAAAGGAAGAGGAGGAGGTGAAGGAGGAGGAGGGTAGTGGGGGAGTCAAACACTTGGAAAGTCCGAGCAGCAGGGGTAATACTTTCTAATTCAGATTGATGAGAATCTAATCCACCTTAAGGTCAGTTCAACATCAAAACGAAGTAGAAATGCTGAGCTGATGTAAGTCGGGCTTGTGCAGCTGTAGATGCGTGCTGTGCCGGCAAGAGGACAGGCGTTGGGGTTTGGGGGAGTGTGCCATTTTCCCCACTTGGTAAGAGAATGACTCACCACTTTATCTCAGCCACTGAGTTCATTCCAGCTCCCAAACATTGACTCATACTGTGTGCCCATCTCCTACTAAACATGGCCACTAACTATTTCCAATTATGTCTTGATGGGCATTTAAGTCCTTGATTGATGGCATTAAAAACTTGATAAAGTTAACTTTAATTTAGTTTTGTTTTTCATCCTCATGGCTTTTGTTATACACTGCAGTTCTGGCTACTCTTACGGAAAATTATTCAGCATCATAGCGGAAGTTTAAAAGGGAATGTGGTGCACTGAAAAGACATAACTATTACTCAGGCTCTTCACACACACACACACACACACACACAAACACTTGAGGAGTTGAGTTCCTAATCCTGTTTACTCTCTTTTCTACAGGCAGCAAGGAAGCGCAAGATCTCTATACTGAAGGCCCAGGGGAAGAGCACTGAAGCCATACGGGAGCTCAACGAGTATCTGGAGCAGTGAGTGTTCTACCAGAGGGGGAAGAGGGTCAGCTACCCCCTCCTCTTCATCTCCTCTGGCTTTTATTTTAATTAAAAATAAGTCCACTTTCAGTAGTGCTGGCACTTCTAGATTGTTATTAGTGCTATTATGAGCATTGGTATTCTTACTTTTTTTTTTTGCTTCAATATTTTCCAAATCCTTTTTCTGTTTTGCAAAGTTGTGAGGAAAATAAATTAAAGTAATTTTGTGTTTGCAGGTTTGTTGGGGACCAAGAAGCATGGCATGAGTTATCAGAGCTCTACATCAACGAACATGAGTAAATAGATTTTTTTTTTTATTCTGTTTTTTGCACCATGTATATCAAATTCTACTTGGGGTCCCATAAAGGCAGGAGCCGGCACTGTGTTTTAGCTATTAGACTGAAATGAGTTAGCTCAACTAAAATGAACAGAAACGAGATCCAGACTCCCGCTGAGCAAAATTTAAACGTTCAGAGGATGGTGTTTGCCGTAAACGTTGAGCATAATCCTTCAGTTATAAGTTATTTGAAAACTGAGCAGACATATGTTGAGGTTGTATCTGCCAGTTTAACAGGGATTCACAACAGACTGATGGCTTGATTGCTAGAGGGCTGTTGGATGGCCACAATGGAAGGCGTTAAGATTCCTATCTCAGCCAGGGGTCTGAAAAGAGCTCTGTCCATGTTTGTCACATAATAGCAGTTTAATAGGATTTCAGTCTTAAGCTGCCTCTCCTATGTATGAGAGCAGAAAGACTCTCTGGCCTCCCACTGATATCTCAGTTGCCAAGGAGAATCGCCAGACAGACAAAGGCATCGTAACAAAAAAACATAATAATGTTTGCGTCACCTTTTGTCGCCCTGGGTTTAGAAGTTAGTGAAGCGGTTTCTGCTAGTTTGACTGTGTTTATTGTATGTGTGTGTATGTATGCATGTATGTCTGTGTGGGCATGCTTTACTCTGCGGTTGCTCCGGTAGGAAGGCAGCAGCAGCAGGAATGTGTAGCACAGTAAGAAGGCTACTTATTGGATATTTCATGCTTTTGTCTGGGAGGCTTTACTGTTGTAGCAGCCAGAGGAAATCCAAGGGTGAGAGGATTATCTCCCAGCTTATCCCAACACTCTAATATCACACCATTCACTCCCACAGCCTCCTTATCTACAGGCGTGTCAATTTCTTTGCTTTTTTTCTCTTTATTTTTGGGTTACAAACTCCCTGTTTCCCCTCCACCTCCTATTTCCGGATAGCCAGGCATTATCACCCGCTCCAGAGGGACAGATCCAGAACGCAGAGAGACACTTGTGATGAAATTCCCAGGAGAAGGTGGTGGCGCTCTTCCCAGAAGAAAAACAGAGGTTGATGGTGCAGCACACAAGAGAAATAAACTATCCTCACCTTACTGCACAACAGCCTGGGAGCTAGTTATAAACAAAGCAATGTTTATCTTTCTTGAAGTTGTTGGAGTAGTTGCCAGCATCAACACATGATGAGCGGAATAAATAGCCTCTGCTTTAGCACTGCTAACCAATTCTTATGTCTGATTTTGAGACGGGAGATTATTATTGCTGTTAGCAAGCATTAAACAGAACCACTGTATTCTGACCTCAATGATTAGATGGTCATCCAGAATTACATGCTAAATTGTGATCATTTTTTCAAGCATACTTTCCCCAAGTCTAAATCCATTTTTGTATCTTACACAGTCAGAATGTTGCGAAGCAGCTGCTGATGGTTTTACTAACCTCCAAAGGAAACAAATACAATTCCTTCAGTCTCACACATCATAACAGCTACAGTCTCAAGCTCTGCGGTAAAGAGTGAGCTTAGGAGCCGTCAGAGAGGAGCTTGGTGATTGTGGGGTTAGATGGCTTAGAGGAAGAGTAGAGGAGGTAAGGTTCTGGCTCTGGTACAAGATTCTGGTTGATGCTGATGGAGCGAGCTCTGTTGCAGGCCGCGGCCTCTGCACGAGCACATCTGAAAGTCTTTATGGAGAGGAAGTGGTAATTGTAAGCAGCCCCCCAACCCTTCAAGCCCTCTGATCTTTCCCTCTGCTCAACTTCTTCCCACTGTTTATTTCTTTCTTTCTGTGTCCCCACCTTCCTTTTCTGGCTTTGCTGTTAATCTTTCAACTAGTTACCAAAGCAGGATTTTAATCACACATCTCAGTTTTTCATGTTTTGTTATTGTGAAGCTTTTTCCTCATTTCTCATTTCTCAAAGCCACCGAAAAATAAAGTTTGCTCAGAAATGTGTAAAACCTAGCAAAGCAAAAAATAAAGAAAAAAAGCTTTGCAGAATAAATTAAAAAGCCTCTCAGCTTTCAGGTAGGTTGAATGTATGCATGCAGAGTCCAGTCCCATTTTCTGTTGGTGGGTCTGCATGTGCTTGCCTGTATTTTGTTAGGTGTACAGGCATTTTATTGCTTTGTGTTTAATGATACTGTATCATTGTGCATTGTGGCCAAGTCTTGGGAAGGGAAAAGTGTGTATTAGAAGTGGAATTGCAGCAGATTAGTGTGAGGTCAACAGCTCAGCAGTGTGCTGCTGAGAAGTGATCTCATCTGAGTACAGACACGGTGTGCCAGCTCTTACTGTAGTGCTGACCTCAGGAAGGTAGTTAACTACACATTAAAAGCAGAAAAAACACACAGACAGAGAAGATTGATCCTTAGTGTCCTCAAAGAAGGAAGAATCGCCACACTTGACAGGCTTTACTTTTTGCCAGCTGCCTGTGCTAAGTACCCTTTACTGTCAGCCTGTAAATAAACTCTGTCGCCCGGTGGGTCTTTACATGTTTCTGTAACCTATGTTGTAAGTCTGTTACTTGTAAACTGACCTGTACCCCTAGCTGTTTCAATCAGATTTATACCTGTAAATTTATTGGCCATAGATGTTGGGCTTCACAGTTGAGCAAGCTAAAGGATGACGCATCCGCAGCTGTATCAATCGGCTTACTGTTTGCCTTGTCATTTCCACAGCTATGGAAAAGCCGCGTTTTGTCTGGAGGAGCTGATGATGACCAACCCTCACAATCACTTGTACTGTGAGCAGTACGCTGAGGTAGGTGCGCGCCTGGATGTCCGTCATCAAACCTGGGGGCAAAACTGGCGTGAATGGTGCCTCTTTCTAACACAGAGAGACACTTAACGTCATTGGGAATATATGCTCATGAAAGAAGATGTGTTTACACTGGGTGGTCATGTCTTGCTTATCCAGATGTCACTGCTTGAGTTGCCCTTTAGCACAGCTTATTAGCCGTGTTTAATGCCTCCTCGCACAGGTGAAGTACACTCAAGGGGGGCTGGAAAACCTGGAGCTGGCCAGAAAGTATTTTGCCCAGGCGCTGCGGCTAAACAACCGAAACATGAGGGCGTTGTTTGGACTCTATATGGTGAGTACTACTTTGCATGAAGAAGGAAGAGAGAGAAAGGAGGAAAAAAACAAAACAAGAACAGCAGAATTTTTTGTAACCCTGTGGTTTGTCAAGGTTGAGGTTGGCCACAGTGTGAGTTAAGTAAGACTGTGTGTGCTTTTGTGGGGAACAAAGAAGGGGCTCTCAGACAGGTCAGCTCGCTGCTGACTCAGTGAACCCCAGCATCGGAAAAGTCTGCCCCTCTGGAGTGCTTTATTTTAGCAAAAACCGCGATTTGGTGAAACTTTATGTTTGACTTAGATAAATAAAGAACCAATGGATTTTAAAAAAAAAAAGAAAAACACAAGAACAGTCCAACCTCAGCAGGTATTTTGTCACTGGTAAATTTTCCAATCAAGCATCAGTTTTATTGTGACATTTGCTAAAAATCCCTTTCAAGTACATATTTGTTTAAACAGGGTGTTGTCTGCTTGTGCCAGTTCATTATATGTAAGGGAAACCTGACATAAAAACACAAATAAAGCATTACAGGAAATAAAAGGTGAAGAAGGGAAGCAGGTCTCACACAGAGAAACTTAATGTTTTTCTCCATTCTGCACTGGGATTCTTCAAGTAGTCCAAACACCACATAGCAGCCCCAGACCCTCAAAGGTGGAGGCAGCGAGTAAAAAAAGGAGCAGGGCTAGTTCAAATCCAAGACATTTCCCCTCTGTTCATTCTGATAGTGTAGTTGTGTCTTTTAATGAATAGCTAAGGTTAGATTTTATTCTTTATCATCTAACATCTGACTCAAGAGTTTCAGATTTTTGCTGTAGTTTAAATATCGACAGGTGCAAGAAGTTCAGTGAAAGGGCAGAAAACTTTCACCATCTGAGTCAGTGTGACAGCGGACTTGGTAGCAGCGACCACAGCTGAAATGTGGGTTGGTTACTGACAACGCACGCGTGGGAATTCCCCTCCATAATGGTGCACGCTGTTATTCAGGGATAGCCTGTCAGGGTTTACATCATCTAAACTGAGGTTTGTCTTGAGTTAAAAAGAAAATAGAAATAAAGAAAATGCTTACAAAAAAAAAACTAAAATAATACAGATGCCAAACCATTTTTTAGAAAATAGCAGAGCCAGGTTGATTGGTGTGTAGTTAAAGTTTCAGCACACTGGTAGGGAGGGCTTTGAAGTGCAGGCAGGGTAAGCCCTCTGGGGTTTGCTGTGTGGGGATGATGGCAGGAACATGGGAAAGACATGGGATTTGTGGTTCAGAGGGGAGCTGTCGGGGCAGGCAGAGACGGTGATTCACAAGGCGCTCGTCTCTGTGAGCGTTGGGCCTTTTTTTTGAAACATACAAGGCCCTTTCATCACTGGGAATCGATGGTGTTGAATTTAGGCCCCGTTAAGTGACAATTTACGTATGAAGCATTAAAGCACTCACTTTTTCCTCCCCATAAATGATTTCCCCTGTGTCATCAGGCCAAGGTCTGTTTTTTCTCTTCATTCTGCCACAATGACTGGTGGAGTGGTAGATGGTAAGAGTGGTTGGACATTCATCTCAATTACGCTTTTATTGCTGTTTCACCAAGTTCTGATATAAGAACACTCCTCCTGTTCTCTCCTTTGCTTCTTCCTTTTTTCCCCTAGTCTGCAAGTCACATCGCTGCCAGCCCTAAAGTCAGTGCCAAGGTGAAGAAGGATAATATGAAGTATGCGGCCTGGGCTGCCACTCAAATAAATAGAGCCTATAAGGTGAGCCATATGTTGATTTTTACCTGCATTTTTCTCTTTCTTTAACTGAAGACAAGATTACACTCTTACCCCACAATACTCTTCAATCCCCAGACACTAAAAACCACCAATCAGGCTTGCGTGTTATGTTAAGCTCTCATACAGAATTTGCATACAATATGCAGACATTCTGAAAACCTCTTTATTTGCATAAAATGTGAAAATCATTCACCACCAAATGACCCCTAAATGCAAAGTGGACCTCATGGCTGCCTTTGACTTCCAGTAGTTTAAAACAGCTCAAGTGAATTTCAGTGTGTCCGGGTACATTTACTGTTAATGTGTTGATTTAAAGCCGTAATGTCTGCAAAGACTTTATCCCACAAACTAGCTTCAGAAATGAGCTTTTCAGCAAGCTGATTCTCAGAAAAAAAACATTACAAAATTAATTGCGTGGCTCAGTCCAGTAGGCTGGTCTGAAAAGAATTTAGGAGGTCCTAAGCCTATTTGAACTTTTTATTAATATTTCTGAACTTCTGGTTTCCAACCAGATTTACTGATTCAGTCTTTTCAAAGAAATCCGAGAATGAAGGCAGCAGAATTTTTAACTTGCTACTTCAAGGAATCTGGTCAACATTTATTATGTGTTAACCAGACATTATTAAGGCCACTGGAAATTATTTACGATGTTGCTGAAACAATATTTAACTTGTACTGTTTGTGGCTACAGTATGTTTGCGTGACTGAAAAAAAAACCCCAACAAACAAAAAAACAAAACAACTTAATTATTGTGTCAGAAGCCGTGTTAAACATGCACAAAATTTCTTCGATCTTACAGATTTCGCTTTTTGCTGTCTTACCTATTTCAGTTTCTCCCCTTAAATAATAATAAGTTCTTTTAAAAACAAAAGCAATGTATTTATATCGCGTACCGACCGGTTCTGTTTTGGTCCCTGCATTTTTTTTTTCTACTAGCTGTAATGTTTTTTTGTTTAGTTTTCATTCATACGGTCTTTACAGGGCTCTACATTATTACCCCCAGCCTGCTAAATGTTGGTTAAAATTCAATTTGGCGGGTAGAAATAAAAACTTACTAGAGACTTTGGCAGGTGATGAATAAGTGTTTCGTCTTTCAAGCGAGCGAGACAAACCGACTCCCGTTGCCAAGAGTTTATTCTTCAACAGTTGCAGGGGGTGGGACTTAACTTTGATGGACATACCATGTAGCCCATCACAGAGTTGGATCATACCGCTATGGGAGGAGGGGGTTAGTGGTACAGTGTAGTTGTACAGACCAAATTCAAGGAGCAACAGAGAGAAACAGGAGCTGGATTTTAGTGCAAGCACGTCAGGGAAAAGTGAAAAAATGAGCTAAAACTGACAAAAAGAAAGCATCTCTACATTTAAATGGTATTGGAGACTGAAATGCCATGTGCACAGTTTGTTAAATGAAAACATCTATTACTTTTTTAGATTTGTTTGGTAATGTTTTAATGATAAAAGGAATAAAAGTAGAGCTTTTTGAAAACACAGAATCAAAATTTCTTACCACCACAAAGCATCCGTAATTGCTAAATTAAGCTAAAATAGAAGCTCAGAGTGATTCAAAATGAAAAACCATGAGAGGTGGGAGCTGAACTTATGACAAGAGCCAGACCCCCCATCACTGTGATAAATGAAGCAAATAATTTCCTATTAACACTCCATAAGCAAAGTGCAGCTGAATGAGGGGGTGGGGTATTTAAATGAAGAAGTTTAAAAGGACAAAGCAATAATGTGGTTAGATGGTGTAACAGTTAGGCTGGTTAGTAAATGGTTAGTCAGTTACCTTGTTCCTTGCTGAAAAGGAGAATATTTAGAAAATGTTGTTATTGTTAAGAATAAATAAATTAAAAAAAAGATTATTTTCCCCAAAATAAACATTTGGCTAGTTGAAATTCTGATTGGGAGGTAATTTTATGAATCAGCTAGTGAAAAGTTAAGTAAATTTTCTTTATAATCTCAAACCTGTTTCTAGAGTTCCTCTGAAATATAACGGCAGGGCAAACACTGTACAATATACGTAATTAAATAAAATAAACAGTGCCATACAAAGATGCCACCCTTCTTGGCTGCTCTTTGTTGTGAATGAGTGCTTTAAAAAGGAGGTGGCAGTGACAACAGGTTGATTTATATGTCACACAAACTCTTCTAATTTGTTCTTTTCCTTTCTCCAAAACAATAACAATATAATATAATAATAATCAGAACTCAGAAAAACGCATATTGATTCACATTAGCAAAAAGCTGCTATGTTTGCTTTCGCCGTAGATTGAACATCCTGGTCAGCAGTTGGAAATCATCTTTGGGGTGTGTTTGTGTGCCATTTTGTTGATATGTTGGTGACATGAGGAGACATATCAGGGGGACCTGAAATCAGTACTTGATTTCAGACCCACTATATGGTGAATATTTTAGGCTGTTATCATTGCAGCCTAAATCAGACCTAGAGATATTTTGAATGTCTTTATGAAAGGATTTCTTCTGAAAATGAAATGAAAACATAACCAGTAGGGCTGCAGATGTTTCTTTGCTTAAATGTTTTCTTTAGTGCCAGTGTGTTTGGTAGAAGGTTTACCCACAGACAGGGAACACATCTGTGTTCAGTCATGTTTAAAATCACACACTCTCTTGCATGTCTGAAGCAGTTTAAATTACTCCTGTTTTATAAAGTTGACAACTGAAAAGTGACCTTTCTACATGGGATAAAACATTTTGAGCAAAAACTACAAAGTGCAGGTAGTAAAATATGAAACCGAAAACTGTAATGGAGCAGCAGGTGGCGGAGTTGTTCAGAAACAACACAGGATGAAGAATTCAATGGATCGGCAGCTTGGTGAACTTGCTTATTAGTAACTTGCTTGTTGGAATCGCTGACTTGTTATGTTAACTTAGCCTATTCAGCCTCCCAGGTATGTTGTTTATGCTATTATAAAGCTGAATGTGTTAGGGGTTTCGGCTACATAAATGATCGTGGTGCACCAGCCATGCTTTAATATATTTAAACTTTTTTTTCCCTTCAAATGTTAAAAATGTAAATTTTTTGTATGAATGGATCCGTATGAACACAGACCATAATAAGAGTGTGAAATTGTACTCAGGAAATGCGACACTGCTCTGCAAATAATGTAATTTTCAAAATCAAACAGCGGCGTTTCAACTTCCTGTCTGGTTCTACTTTGGTTTGCTTGAAGTGAAGTGAACTCTGAACGGAGTAAAGCTTGTCACATACTCCACTCGAAGCAAGAACTTTTTTGTTTTTGAGGCCTTTAAAAAATTTAGTTTTGGTCCGGTTATTTCATACTTGGTGAGAAGCTTCGTCCATGATGAGGAGGAAATAACTGTGGGGGGGATGTCTTTGTCTTTATGTGCAATGAACAACTGACCCGGTTATTTCATATTTAATGTGAAACTTCGTCGGTGGCAGGGCAGAGTTGTGTACGCAGTGGTGTCGGTGTCTTTAAATGCCAAATGAGATGTGTACATATGTCCATAATGCCCTACAGCAACCCTGAAACCTGCACACTTTTCAAAGTTTCTTTTTTCATCTTTTTGTTGCTGTGTGACAAGCTAAATGACAAGGTGTGAAGTTGCCTCCATTATTTCTTTGCTCCCACCTCATGTTAAATGACTTCTGAGATGTTTTAAAAGGGAGCAGCAGCGTGGGCCCCAGCTTGACAGCTGTGAGCTGCTGTGGGCTTGTGCTGGCTGATTGATGCCCCCTTTAAAGGTGTTGCTCGTGTCAGTCGTCCAGTTTTATTAGACTAAGGAACCTGGTGATTGTCATACCTCAACGTTGGGAAAAGGTAGGCAGGTGAGTACAAGTGGGAGCAGACATTGCTGAGAGGTCACAACTGACTTAAAAAAAAAGAAAAAAGAAGTAATTACTTTGGTGGGGCCGGCTGATGTGTTTAAAGACTTGGAGACTTGTGGTTTGAAGGTAGAGGGGCTTTAATGCTGGGCCGCATGCCTTGCCCTTTTGCCCTACCTCTCTAAACAAATGCTCTGATTAGCTCTTCTGTCACGGACCACAGGCTCCTGCTGCCTCATGACTCTATTATCAGATGCTCTAAATAGATGTGGAGCTGTCTGGCCTGCTCCTACTGCTGTTGAGCAGGGCAGGAGTTAATGCGGTGGTCTCACCTCAGGCTGCGCACATAATTGACTACTAGGCCCGGGGTAATGGTGCATTAGGCAGCAAAGCAATTAAATGCCCTGATTATTACAGCTACACTACACCATCTCACACACACACACACACACACACATATACTAAATCTAGACGAATGAGTCACCCTTGGAAATTACATAGCCAATTGTATACCTTAGCCAACTGCTCTCTCTAAGTTGGAGTTTGGCAAAAGAGGAAGGAAAAAACTTTTGCCATGGAAATATAGTTTCGGCTAGGTTAAGGCCACAGTTGGATCTTGTTTGTGGAGGCCTGCGCAGGGCCGAAGGTGGAATGAATAAATGTGTCAAATCAATGCAAGCAGTGTTTTTGTTGAGCGTTGTCTGTTATGCTGTGTTATTCTTCAGATCGGATGTGGACGGACTGACTAGCTTTAAGACCTGAACTAAACACGGGGCCGTCTTTGATGTAGACTGGAGATCACTGTGCAGGCTGCTGTGTTTAGAGACTGAACTACAAATTAAACGAAAGTGAGGGACATGCAGGCTCCCTCTGTAAAGTGTTGATCAGAAAAAGTAAAGCAAAGATTTAAAGATCATTTAGACCCTGTTGTTTATTTTAAATTTTATTCAGCAACATAATAGACTGCAATGTGTGATGCTAACAATACAAATCCCACCAGAAAACAATCCCCAGCTACAGATGAAGAGATAGTTGGATGATTCAGTGTACAAAGAGAGTATGAGCATCATATGCAAGGGATCACCACTTCTAAAGACTGATCATGTCTGTAGTTCAAAGATTTGAGAGGATGCAAAGCATGCAAAGACGAAACAAGATTCAGAAGAGCTGAAAACTGCTGTCTTCTTTAGTCTGAGCTTATCAAAGATGAACTGAAGCAAAGCTGAAAACTGGACTGACTGATCAAATGGTCACAGCCTCAGGCTTAAACAGGAGCCAGAACATCCAGCTTAGAGTTCAAAGGCTGACGTGTGATGGTATGCATTTGTTTTCTGCAGTACATGTGTAACTTCCAGATCTGTGTTCACCATTAATATCACAACCTTATTTTTGAAATTCTACTGGAAAGATTTAATAAAGATGTATTTCTGTTGGGGTGATGTGAGGTTTAATTGGACGAATCCTTGGCTTCATGCCCAGAGTTAAGGAAATCATATTTCCTTTTAGTATTTTTTGAGGGGATGCCTTCTCTGTTGCTAAATTAAATTGGGTAGAAAAGCTGTGTGCCTGTATGCCTATGCATGATTAATCCCATACATGTTATGTGGATTATGATTTGCGGCACTTCCTGTGAAACTAACTGGACACAGCAGACATCGGCGTGGGGTGTTATGTACTCCTCTACTGGAGGCCATGGAAGTGGACTAATATAGACATCCCGTCTCTGAGCACACTATCATCAAAAATGGCACTTATGCAACATTTCAAGAAAAATTCTTTGATTGGAGGTATTATTTTACTTTGCATGACCTATTTACCATCTCTGTCTAATGAACACTCAGCCTTCCAGTTTCCAAACAAGGACAAGGATGTTTGTGCTCAGCTGGTGAAGCGTAGTACAGAGTGGACGAGGCATCACTGCCTCTGCGAGGCCATGTTCAAGTGTCTTTGGTTCTCCATTCAGTTGACAGTAGGATCTAATGACATGATTTTCCTTTTTCTTTTCTTTCTCCCTCTCTCTGCCTCTTACCTTCCACTGATGACGAGCAGCTGGCTGGTCGTGGGAACAAAGAGAACAAGTGCTCCATGAAGGCCGTGGAGGAGATGTTGGAGTCCATGCAGATCACCATGTCTTAGATGCACTTGGCCACATTTTCTTCTTTTCTGTTGCAGCAACGCGGCAGCTCAAACAGCCTTGAAATTTGACCAGAGGTGGCTGTCTGTGCCCCCCCTACACAGTTTTTAATTTTATTCTTTATTATTGTTTTTTTTTAACATCCTTTCTAGTTTTGTCCTGGATTTTTAAAAAAAATAATTTCACATATATTGAAGTTGTGTAACCCTCCTGAAGGGATGGTGCAGGAATGTAGTAAAAAACAAGCTCCGGCTGTGATTCTGTTCAAAGCTACACCATCTTCACCTCATCCTACGTCTTTCCAGGTTTGGCCTGAGTTGGTGCGTCTTACTGTCACATCCACATTAACGCTGACGCCACGAGACCAGGAAAGTTATCAGACTGTACAGTAAATGTTATTTATCTCACCTGTTTGCACTGACATCGTCTCCTGTTTGCTTACTATCTGTACATGAAACTAATAAATTTTTTTCAAACCCGACATGTCTTTGAAGAAGTAAAATTAATTCTTAAGTGTTTTTTCTTGAGTGGGTTTAGCATGAGTAGAGCGTTTTCTTTTTTTTTTCCACTTTCCACTTACAGCCATTTTTTCGATTTAAATGTATTAATTACCCAAGAGAGCAAATAACAGGCATTAAGATGGGACTTATTTTTTCTTTATGACAACTTCTAAAAAAAAAAGCCCACTTAAGCAGAGAAGATGGTGAAGATGAACTTCATTTATCCTTGGAGGGTAATTTGTCTTCGGCGTGGGTGCTGGCACAGCTGCATACATAGTCAAATACACACAGTGTACACTGCATAGACATGGTGTACATAAATAACAAAAACATTCGCAGTTACCTTTGGATGGCAAATCAACCACCTGCAGCAAACTGAAATGTTGGGATGAAGAGCCTCTGAGAACATCCCAGCAGGCCTTTTTGTGAATCTGGTACCATTCATGGTTGGTGGGGAAGAGGAATTCAGAAATCTGTTGGAGGCAGCTCTGGTTTTCTCAGCTGTTGGAAATTGTAATTATTAAATCCAACTGGATCCAAGCAATCATCTGAAGTTAGGGCTTCATCTGTTACTCCCATTTCTTTTGTTTATACAGCGGGGTCAATTGTCTCGTAATTTTTCTGTAAGAGTGACGGAAAAGTTGAGTGCTGAGTTTATGGCCTTTTTTCTTCTTTTTGACAGCTTTTAAATTGAGAGGTCAGGAGTGGGGAAACTCATTTTCCCTGGTTTTTAAGCTGTCTCTGGCGTTGGTCAGTGGATGAGTGTCTGCATTTGATTTGCTTTGCCGATCTGGTTTAACCAGTGGAAGATGGGCGACGTTCGAACATTAGTCAAGTGTAAATATTTTTGCTGCTACAGGACTGAGACTAAATGATGCCTTTTTTTTTAGCACTACAGGTTGAAGCTGTTTTTGTATTTTTTCAGATGGAGGAATTTTTCCCTGTTTTTCATTTTAACTTTTTGTGTTTTTCCATGTAAATACTGCTGTTGATTTATCGACTTGTAAAAGAGGAATAATGGTTGCCAATCAGTATGTCCTGACCATTATTATGACAAAATTGGTATACAATGCCAGCCATTCTGAGACAATAGTGCCATCTGTAGTTTGTATGCAGAACTCTTATGGCTTTGGTAAAATCTCTGGCAGTGAGTATGTGCAGCTGGAAGTGGGCTGCAGCGATCATGCTCTAAGTTGAACCTGTATCTGAGGTTATTTCTAGCTTGTCTGCAGCTCTGATTTGCTGAGGAAGAAAAAATGGGCTACATATCATGTACTAGTCATGAACCTGATAGTCTTTTCCTTGTGTTCAGCTTTGCAAAGCTCTCCAAACATATCCTTGTATAGTCAAGAAAAATAGCATGTTGGCTCATGCATGTTTGGTAGCTTCAAACGGAACCACAGCATCACGTCTCACCTCACCGCTCTCACTTCTGACAGACTTCTCAAGCTTTGTCCCAGTGGCCCAGAACAGGAACACAATCTTAGTCCGTACCTTAACAGAAGTGACCCCAGCTCACCAAAGAAAGAGGAAGACAAAGAGAGAATCTTCTAAACCTCTCTACGCCAGTGACTCAGCTTAGTGCATGTTTATAGGATTCACTATTAGTGCTGCCTATAATCCAGGATTCCCTGGAGGATTAGCTTCTGGTGGGGGGAGTTTAGTTGTCCTTGACTTCTGTGCTGCAGACAGGTTAGATGAACAGGATGAGCCTGCAAAGATGAGCTTACACTGCAACAGAGCTGTGCTTGATCAGCCAATTTTACAAAAGCAGAGGTAATGATGGCGATTTAACCATGTAAGACTGACAAAATATAGCATTTTTGCCACTGAAGCACGTCACATTCCTATCCTGTCCGCCTGCAACAAGGGGCAGGTAAGAACCACAATCACACTGATAAAAAGAAGGACTTTGTAAGTAAAATATCTTACTAAAATGTCTCACAATTAAGTCCTAAAACAGAAATTCACCTTGACTTGCATGAATTAAAATAACTCAAAAAGCTGTGAACGATTATTAAGATTTAAAAAAAAAAAATCCCTTTAGATTAGCCACAGTAGAAAAGGTAACACATCAGATTTGTGCTTTAAGTTTTGCTAATTTTTCCAGTTTTTATTTAAAATCAGATTAAATTACCTGAAAGGATCAAATAATTTTTACATTATAAAGTTGGATGGTCCACCATGTTGGTGGTAAGTTGAGATACACCACCTTTTGATCATCAGCATTTAATGTAAATTGTTTTGATGTCATTTGCTTGTGTAATGTTTCATTTATTTTGTCAGATCAGTTAGAGAAAAACTAGCTGACATGACAATTATATACAAAACAGCGTAATGTAAACCAATTTTAACACCCAAACAGAAGAAACTAGGGTTACAGGGGTTAGAGAGAAGCAGTCATGGACAGTGGGTGATTGGATGAGAGTGATTTTAAGTGATGTATGATTGGCATTCATTACCTCTGTAGTCCAGGTGGCCATTTTGGATACTTTGATGCTGATATACTTTTTAGGATGATGATACATTTTTCTATCATGCAAAGAGCATTTACTTTCTTCGGAAAGACATGTAAACTCAATGTCATGGCCAGCAAACAGCCTGGATCTCAGTCCCATTGAAAATCTAGAGGGGAAATAAAAATGAAACAAAGAAAAAAGCCTGACCACATTAATAATTCCTGTTCTCTGTGGCATCACCAGCAGTAAGATATCAACTCAGTGGATGATCACTGTAATAGCGTGCATTCACAGCTTTCAATGGGTGGAGCTAAAAGGTCCTTCGAGATTTCCTGCCATGTGGTTCATGAAGTTGATGCTTTTGGTCTTATTATGGGCTCATCATTATGGCATAGGAGCAAAACTGTGACTGGCTTTGCAGAGCACAGGCAGAGCCAGCATTTGGAAAAAACAGAAAAACAACAAAAAAAGCAAGGAAATTGGTGTGAGATTTGCTGTGGGAACAGGGTTAATGTGAGACCAAGATGGAGATGAAGAGGAGATAAAGAGGGAACTGGATCATGTGGCACCATTCCTGTGTGAGAGCTGTTCCTTGTTTTATTGCTGGACCAACCCTTTAACCATAATGTCTTTCCCTGTTTGCATGGATGAGGAGTCTTTGCACGACACAGAGTGGTTCAGTCAAAGTGTCATAGTGGATGGGAAGCTGAGTGGAGCGCTGATGGACCACACTGGGGCTTGATGTGGGAACAGTCATCACAACTTTAACATAAACACGAATAAATAGAGACGATTGTGGAGTTTGGGAGGTGTAAGAAAAAGCCTAAATTTGTTGTTGTCCTGGTTGAAGGCTGAGGATGCTTGGTGTTTATCTGGAGAACTGATTGGACTGGAAATAAAGACCGTTTAAAAGACAGGAGAAGGCAGACTCTGCATCGTCTAGTTTAAATTTTGTTGTTTTTTTTTTTTTTTTCAAATGTACATTTTTGTGTTAGTGAAGCAGAATCAAAACCAGTGACTCAAATACAATGAAGAAACGGACAAAAACATAAATACAACAACAACAAAAAAGGAGGTGTCTGTAGATAACCATAGAATGGGCAGTACTGTTGAAACAACAGGTTATCTTCATACAGAGGCTTCTTCAGATCAGATGCAGTAAGACCCAATATAGAAGGTCAGTCTGGCTCAGAGGAACAATCTTTCAGCCAGGAGAGGGGACTCCTAAGATGACATTCACAATCTACAAGCCTCTCTATTTTTTTTGGTAAGTATACCACTGCAACAATTTAATTTCCCTTTGGGATTACTAAAGTACTTTTCAATTCAATTCACTAATGGCTGGGTGCAGGATCTGTTTTGCATTTTGCCCAACAGACTGCAACATTGCAGTGCTTACAGCAGAAATAAGCTGGAGGTTTTTAACTCGTCTTGCACCGCTCTCAACCTTTCTGCCAAATGAAAACTAAGCGAAAACATAAAAGTTGAGAGCAGCTTGTTGTTGCAGCCTCTCACACCACAGGAGTGGACCATTTAACAAAAGATAAACAGCTTGGTGGACAGGTCATCATCAGGACAGCAAGCTTCTCTGAGTACCATGTTATCACCAAAGAGGTACTGCAGCTCAGTATGTACCTTGCTTTCATGACTGACCATACCTTGATATGTCATCTGCTATAAATCCACATTCAAGAGGGTCCAAAAACGGTATTCTTAAAAATGACAGGAACCAATGAATGAGAATGTCACAAGTATGTGTCAACAGTATTTTTTAAATTCCTTTTATTGGCAGTAGGTGGAGACAAAAAAAAAAAAAAACAAAAAAAAAAAACTCTTCATGTTTAAAATGACTTTATTTTAAAGTTTTTTTTTTTTTTTTAATAAATACAATAATTTTCACATAGTTATTATCCTTGTTTCCATCACTTTCCCAAGGTGAGGGAGTGAATGAAAAGCAGGGCACCAGCAGAATCTTTTAAGGGGAGAGGCTGGGAATGCTAAAGATGGATGAGACATGCAGTGCTAAATTCTGCCCTGTCCAGTCACACAAGCAAGCCTGGTGATGAGATAATGTTTTGGCTGTAGACGGAAATGGCCTGACCCACTCCCTCTGTTCTGGGAATGGAGATGCAGGAGAAGCAGAGTTGGACAAGTAAGGACGGATTAGTGTAATAACACCTGACACAGAGGAGTCGTCATGCAACTGGCCATTCAGAACTCAACAATCTTACAATAATTTGCAGCTGTGAGGTCTTCCAAATATTTGATAGTTTTCAATTAACTTTGAATATTAACACATGTACAACACAAAGAAATAGGCAATCATTAATTCTGGATTTACATGAATTTGCTTGGCTTGTCATGTCAAATTTAAGCAGTTTACATGAAAAAAATGAAATAAATTTCTGGAAAATTAAAGATTGCATGTACCACAATGGGATATTTTTTATTTTATTTTTATTTTTCTGTCTTGAATAGATTGCAAAAAGCTGATTTCTTATTTGACTATTCTTTACAGCACAGTCCATCTAAATCACTTGAAATCGTACAAATAAAAAAGTAAGGAATGAACAGTGAAACATAAAATTTAAGAACTGCATGTGATGCAATAAAGTTATCTAGCAGAAAGTTTTTCTAAGATCATTGTGAAATGCCTCCCTGTTCACTCTGCCTTATTTTTCTTTTACACAATAGCAACAGAATAAATGAAAACTTAATTTTTTCTCCAAGGGCATTGATGCTAGGAAATAATTTCATCTCAAGGAAAAGCATGAACCTTTGAGAAGAAAGGGGAGAGAATGTGTGGTTATGAAAGTGTGATTATGAATGTGCCGACAATGTGCAGGCATGCCTTTGTGTCAGCTTGAGTTTGTGTACATATGTGAGTGAGACTATGTGGTAATTTCAACAATATGAAGGGCTTTTACACATGGAATTAAAGCTATTGGCTTCAGGCGATGCTTGTACTTCTAAGCCTCTTGACCAGGAGGCTCCAGACTGCTCCAATCTTTTTCCAGAGGATATTCTGTGGCCTCCACAGTCCTTTCTGGTTGTTGCTCTGGCTTCTCAGCTTTAGGCTCTCTGGCAGAGGCCTTGACCGTACACATGTCGAGGCTGCATCCTGTCTGCAAACTCTGTCACAGTGTGCAGCATGTGTCAAATCAGACACGGGCAAGTTGCTGGCTTCAGCACACAGTTGTTCTTTCCAGACCAAGCTTCCCAGACCACAAATCCCTTCTCAGAGTGTCTTCTCAGCCATGCACAGGCCTACCCCACACAAAGCCTGGGGCCTAATTATTTAAAGGAGGGAAAACCAGAACTGGCTACTGATTGAGCTTCCTGGGTGAATGTTAATGGCAACCACAGTGGGATATTTTATACCCTAAGATGGATGCAAAGAGCCTGGGAGTACAGAATAAATATGGAAGCTTGGGGCTGTAGAGCCGAAAAATTTACATGGGTCTATATATATATATACATATATATATGTGTGTGTGTGTGTGTGTGTGTGTGTGTGTGTGTGTGTGTGTGTGTGTGTGTGTGTGTGTGTGTGTTTGTGTGTGTGTGAAAAAGCAACTGCATGCTTTCACCCAAAACAATTTTAGATCTTAGGAGTCTTATTATTGTCCTGCTTATAAAAAGTTTTTTTTTTACCAAGTGCAAATAGTATTTAGACAACAGTGTTGTTCCATTATGTAATTTTTAAAAAGTAATTTAAATAGTAAAGGGTCACTGGACGTGAATGTAGATATTACTCTTTACTGAGTTTTAGTGGTGCTGGTTGAGGGGTTTCATTAAAACAAAGCTAGGGAACTGAGATGGTTTTGTTGTCATGTTTATGGAAAGGTATTTTAACATACTGTGCTTTGTTAAAGCCTAAAATTTAATAAGAATTATAAAATAAGCATTCAATTGCATGTTAATTTTTATTTCTCCTTATTTAAAAATTTTACTGTTAGCGAACAATTTTAATAATCTGAGCTTGCAACAAAGCAGGAATGGCGCCAACGGATGTTGTTAGCTAGTAATGTTAAACACTTCCTCATGTCTTACAGTATAGTTGTAAGAAATCTTTTGATCAGACGAAGGTTTTTTTTAAGGAGTTGTAATTTTACCTTGACATGTTTAGACTGGAACTTCAGTCTTCTTCAGAACGTCATCTGACATGTGTCGTGATGTGTCTTTATCAGCTGATGGTATCCTGGCTGGTATCTTGCACTGCTCAGCTGTAGGCCACTGTCCGGTGGGTTTTCATGGCAACTAATAAGCAATAATATATATAAAAAAGACCAATCATGGTTCAATTTATAAGATGTCCCTTGTATCTTAGTAATAACCACATGATAACTAGCATCCTTTACTATAGATTTTCTACAAGATTTAGTGAATGTAAGGATAATTTTTAACTTTTCACACACACAAAAACACACACACACACACACATATATATATGATTTTATATATGAAAAAAAAATATTATAATTTTCTTGTGTTATGGTATAAAGTATGAAGTAGAAACTAAATCATACCACGTGTCTGTCGTGGAAGAATTTTGAAATTGCTTTTCAAAATGGATGGTAAGGAACTCTACTATGTGATTGCCACATACAACTTAATGCACAGTCATGAACACACATACACCAATAACTACTTGTGTGTCACACACTCATTCTGGTCAGAGTTAACTTGGCAGAGCAGCATTACTACCATCTGTTTATGAGGACAAGGATATGGTGAGCAGACGACCACAAACAGCCAAGGTAATAGTAATGGGTTCCACTAAGTCTCTATCTCTCAGACAGCGCTAGGCTCCTCATTCCACAGCTTTTGGACGTTTTTGAAACTGTGAGCCGCAACAGGACGACGAAGTGCTTTTCCAGTTCACTGGCAGCTCCTGCAACATTTCTCTCACATTTATGTAGCTTTTGTAAACCTGACAGAATTTCCTTTTCATGCACGTTCTTGCCCATGTAAATCTTGGAGCCTTTTCTCTCCAGCACTTCCAGGTACAGACCTTTTAATAAATGCTTTTGGAGGATTCTTTCTTCTTAGAGACACATAAAGTAAGAAAAAAGACATGGAAAAAAAATGTAAGGCAAGTTTATTTATATAGCACAATTCAGTGACAGAATACAAGAATTAACATTAAAAAGAAAAGAAAAAGGAAAACAAAATAACATTGGATGAAAACAGTATTAAAACATGATAAAGATTAAAAATTCAAGCTTAAGCCAGCAGACTAATAGAAAAATGGAAACATGAAAAAACAAACAAAAAAAAACCAAACAAACAAACATTTCTTTGACCAAATGAATAGTTCAAGTCTCCGCCAGAATATAAAAAAAGCCACAGTTTCATTACCTGTGCAACATCTTAATAGACAAATTGAACAGCTGGACCATGGACAGCAAAAACATAGAATTAGGCTTTTTTTCTATTCAAGAAGCACTAAAGCATGCAGATAAAAACAAATGGAGAACCTTATTAAATCTGGTTTTCAGTGATCACATTTATGTTGGAGCGATTTGTTCAACCTAATGTTTAATATGATTTAATAAGTTTAATATAATTTAATAATGACAATAATTTAACACTTTGGACACTGTAGATTTAACTATTCTGTGCAGAGAATAATGCATTGTAATCAATAACTGCACTGATCCACTTTATCTATTACTAATTATTAATCAGATACAAATCAAAAGCAACATAGAAGAGTAACACCTAAATAAATTTGCTAAGGAGTCTGAACAATGAAGAAATATACTTCACTTATTTTAATGACTAAAAAGTCTTCAAAATGAAATGTGACCATCCAATGATTATTTGAAATGCTCAGAAATGAACAACCTTGTTAAGATAAAGAGGTTAGACTACTTTGTAAACAACAAATTAATAGAGAAGGAATTTATTTGAAAATCATCATAATATTACACGACATGGAAGAATGTGGTTTGACACTGTTTTGCTGATATAAGCAAGGGTATCTGTAAAATCTGTATTTACAGTTTTTCAGTTAAGCACGTTGATAGATGAGCAGAGAATGAAAGCAGCATATATTTCCGAGTCTCCTCTCCTCATAAAACTGAGGGCTTAATGTACATAATTACCCCCCAAAAATTCAACTTTTCATCTGTCAGGCAATAGGATAGTTTTCCATTTCACCTCTTTCTGAATTAACGTCTGGCTAAAGCTTAAATAAAGCTACATTTTGTATTAATTTTTTCATTTTTATCATTCGTTTTTTGTATGATGCATTTTAATTGCATCATAGAAAAATGTTTTGTTAAGCAATCAGCCAAACATGAATGCAGGGCCGGTCTAGGCCTTTTTAGGGTCCCAAGCAGAATTTCCCTTGATACACCAGCTCAGTGCACCCCTTCCCTGTTACCTACGTTTTACTGGTGTTTTTTTGCACTTTTTGATATGGAGTGTGTGTGTGTGTGTGTGTGTGTGACACACTGAATTGACTTGGGCCAGCTCTGCAGGAATGAACAAAATAATAAATAAGTAAATTTAATTTGGTCTCAAAAGCACAGAAAAATGAAGAGCGCTTTCTCAGGTCATGGGGGCATATCTCTACAACACACTGACAGATTTCACTTCAGCTAAAATAGAGTTTATTTTAACTAAAGCAAACTGCTTACATGTACACCCTCAAATGTATGACACAGTTATTAGATATTTCCTTGATCTTCAAGCTGTAGATTACTCACATTGCAAATTGGTGAATTTCCCATAGGGATAATCATGTCCTACAAGGACTCAGAAGAAGAAGTGAGCAATTGGTGTGTAACACATGAATGTACAACAATACACCAATTCAATGAACGATGATCAAAACTGATAATATCAAAATCAAATAATATCAAAAACTGATACGTTAATTATTAAAATAAAAGACAAAAAATAAGAACAAGAAACTGTTTTCATTTGCTTTGCATGGAAATATTCATATTCACAAACACTAAAACATTATCCAGTTGATCAATGTAATATAAATAAACTTGTGACTGAAGGCAGATTTATACTCGAGTCGTGTCAGCGTCTCCACTGTAGGTCCACAAAGGCTCGATGCGCACCTCTTCCAGACCTGACGTGCATCAGATTATGCGTACTCTATTGTAATTGGTCAATTTAGGATCACGTGTTGCCGGATATCTGGATCTTCTCGCTGAATTTGTGTGGTAACCACCATTTTTAAAAACAATAACCAGTGGATCGAGTTGATGAGAGGCTGATCAAATTATTTCTTCTCTTTTTTCCCACAAGCTAATAAAGTTACTGAACCATACTGGATGGCATTGTTGTTTAAAAACAGAAAATACCTACCAAACTAAAGTGAACCATCAAAAGAACTCCGACCTGGTGAGTTTACCGGCTGGTACTACCACCCCTGCTGCCACCTTCATTTTAGAAGGAGAACTGCAACACAACACCAAAAAGACGTGTAAGCCCTACGCTCGAGTGCGAGAGCAAACTCACCAGCGTCAGCTACGCCGTAGCCAACCGCACGCAGACACCACACGAGTATAAATCCGCCTTTACACCCCTAGCGTGCATCCATGGTGAGCGAGAGACTCAGTTCCATATTAGCAACAATGTATTTGTGCATCTTTAAATCCTATCTGTCTCTGATAAGATTTTAAAAGTATGAGGTACATCATGAAGTGGGTAACAACATTGATTCTGAGCTCTGTATCATTTCAGCTTTTCAAAAAATGTCCACTGACCATAGCTGCACATAAAACTTCAGTTCTATGAGTCAGTGCACAGCCCTCAGACCTCTGCAACGTACTGCTGGCTCTGTGGTGATGCCGTATTTCAGCTTCACTTTCCAGGTTTTCCTTGGTCTTATCTTACCCAGGAACTCTTGGCAACAAGGAAAAAAGAATTTCTGTGACAAAAGCAGGATGGTTAACTAGCTAGTTGCTAGTCTGAAGGTACTGCATCATACTAGGCCTATTCTTAATGTCTGAATAATAGGAGTGAGTTTGTTTTTGCTTTCTTTATGTAGTCAGTTTCGTTGTGATTTTGGACCTGCACTAAAAATCCTCAACACAACACAGATGAAAAGCAGTTAAAACTGATCTAACTCCACAACTGACTAAAACATAGTTATCTGCCTTTTATATTGTTTTAGGCAAGTACACATAACATCAAAATCTCACAATTTGCTTAATTCCGACTAGTTCTGATCCAGAGAGGGTGGCAGAGCTTCTGGATCTTATTTTATTAATTAAAATTGTTATTAATTTTATTAATACCTTGTAGATCTTTTAATTACTGATGTAGGAAACAATTGTGCACAAGTTTTTTAAGTACTGCTAAGGCCTTGATTTGCTTTTCACCCCAGGACTGTGTTTAATTTCACTGCTGTCCAAGGACTAAAAAACACAGCTAGTATTTGCTCTTGCATACTACTACTAATTTTACTAATTCTTTGAACATTTCAATAAATAATGAGATTCTTAAATTCTTCAATTTCATATTGAGATGGATTTTATTTTAATCACATAAACTCTATGGGAACTGGACAAGAAAGTTTCATTCCAATCCAAGCCATGCTATATTTTCTATAAGACAAAGCAGTTTCTTTCATATTAAGGCTCTGTGTTTATTTTCTTAAGGTTGTGAGGGTGTTGACTTTTCTAATTCTGATTTCCCTCATAACTTGTTTAGATTGTGTCTGAGCCCTGAAGAGGCAAACATGTCCAGTATTTCACAGAGAAAACATCCCATCTACCCACCACAACATTAAAATGCTGCCCGCAAGCCAGCCAGTGTTGACACACTCAGCCGTGTCCTGGCAGCAGCTCACCTAAAGTGAAACAGTTCTGGCTCACTATAGATCTTTTTCTAGGTTTGGGGTATGCAGATTTGGGCCAGTTTGGCCTAAAAACCGACATGTTTAGTAGCAGTTGAACCGACTATGGACCATATGTGGTGACCTCAAATTGAGCAAAATACTGACATGGTCTCGATTCAGCACCCTGACACTGGTCAGAGAACTTTGGCCGATTTTGCTGGTTAATTTCTTCCATACTTGGGTTGAATTATCTTCTTTCATCTGCCAGAGCTTACCTGTTATAGGGCCAAACCATTTTGATGTGGTCCTTGCATAAGCAATCCAGTGGTACACAATCATGTGATAATGAAGAATATTCTTTTTCTTGATGCATCAGAACATATAAAAAAACATCTAACAGGTCTAATGACACATTATACCATGTCATTATTTATTCAACACAAACTAAGTCAAAACACAGATGCAGTGTGTTTAATAACTAGGTATACCTAATGCTTTTGGAGGTATTTGTTTGGGTTCAGCTTACTTGACATCCATTCATTGATTATTGTAACACCTTGATTATTTTTTTTAGCTATTCTGCTGATTTGCGTGCATGCTTGGAACTTTTTCCTGTTTCGAACTAGCTTTGGCTGTAGGATCGATGACGCCATATTTGACCCTAAAATACTTTGGTATACAAAAGAGTTCTTGGGTGACTTGATGATTTCAAGGTGTCCAGATCCTGTGGCTCCAAAAGAAACCCAAAACATTACCCCACCACCACTGTTTGGCAGTTTTATGAGGTGTTTGTGATGATATGCTGTGTTTGCATTTTCATCAAAGAAGTTATTGCTTACCAAGGTCGCTGATAGCCATTTGAGTAACCTAAGCACAATTGCTTTGTTATGCATAAAATGCTATGTGATTAAATAAAAACTGGATTCTAAAATTTTGAGAAGAGAGACCTTAATTAAAAACCAAAACAAAAAACATCATGCAAACAAACAAACAAACACAAAGTGCTATATGAACTAACACAGCTAAAACAATGATTGGATATGAAGAGGAAAAAAATTGCCTAAATGCCTATAACACCAAACATTAAATAGATAAATAAAATAAACATAATATTACCACAACCATAATGACAAAAAGGAAAAAACACAAAAACAAAGATAAGATCTATGCATTGTCTGAGCATCTTTGTCTCTTGATGTGAAGCTCGAGCCTATATCAGCTTGAGTCTATTGATCATGTGACACTGAAGTTGCGTGAGTATTATTCCGATACGTTGATTCAGCATGACAAAAGTCATGTGATCACACCAGCCGAGACCTTGTTACATTGTCTATGCGTGTCGAAGGGACTCAGGTTGTTAATCAGTCAATGCTTTAAAATGGATTAAATCGCATTGAGATTTTGCTAGGAGCCATTCATCATTTCAGATTGAGTGACAGCCTCACCTGAAAATGATATTAGCATTTGTGAATCTAACATCTGTTGCCAGGGTAACTGCTGAATGACCCCGGAGTATAAGAACAGAGAGGGTGGTGCTTTTAAAGTTGGTTAATTGCAATTTAATTCTTGCATTTCTTTCAGGTGAAACCTCTTGCTGGACAGGTAGTGTACCAGAAAAAGAGCAGAATGCAGCCAAACATCAGGGATTAGATATTTTTAAAAATAAAAAACTGTAGGATTTTACAAAGTTGCACAAGCATTTGTCTCAGATTTTATTTTAATACAACTACATAAGCACAATCACTATCCCAGTTGCATAAACACCCTTTTTCTCCTACTCTCTCCATTTAAAAACTTTTGACAATTTGACACTTTAACACTAATAGAAAAAAACAATAACTTGGGGCTGAATAAACATCCTTTAATAAACACCAAGTCACAGATGAGACAAAGATCCATGCAACAGTAATGATACTTACTAAGCTGATTATGGTGTAGTTTTGAAAGTAAGACCATTGTTTTTATTCAGAATGTTGAGTTTGTTGTGTAGATACATCTACTGAAATTCTTCCAGTATTCCACCACTAAATAATTAGTAAAGAGATTCAAACATGTTTTTCACATGCAACAATGTTATCACACAAGCTTTAGATAGAGTTCCTTAAATAACAACAGAATTGGGGAAAGAGTGTACACCTGCTTGATGCTGCTGGAACTGCTGCATTTCAACCTGTGGATGCTGCAGTGGAGATTTCCGGCTCTGCTCCTGAACATCACCTCCACCCTAACAGCGGGAAATTTAACTTAAACTCCAGCCATTGCTCTGTTGAGGAACACCGCCTTCACTCCAGTAGGCACTCATGCGGGGTCCTCGGCCTCCGACAAAGAATGCCTCCACCACTGCTGCTCCTGCAAAGACCTCCGCTTCACCCTGTAGCACTATGGGTGCGAAGGCACGGAGACTCTGCCTGGAGCTGGCTCCATCAGTATTCCATTCATCAACAACGTCATGCTTATCATGGGAGACTCCATTGTACGGAATGTCCGCATGAACAGGTGCCTCACATCTTCCCACTCAGGTACAGTTTTCACAAACGTCACTAACTCCGCCCACCATCTATTCCATCAACACCCCTCAGCTTCCACTATTGAAATACATGCAGTTACAAATTATCTTAAGTTCCAACAGTCAGAGACTCTAGAAATGGATCTCATCAACCTCATCAGCAACATTAAACAGTCAAATAAACACTAAACCTTCACCCCAATATGAAGACATCAAGTTCAGATGCATCCGACAGCTTCCTATCTGGTTAAAAGTACTGTCACTCCGTCAGTATTCCATACATCGACAACATCACCACATTCTACAATTGACCACACCTTTTCAAACCAGATGGCTTACACCCAAATCAAACAGGTTGTCATTTTCTCACCATGAACAGTCCTGCAAAGCGTTCTCAGATTGATGGTCCAGCCAGTCCACACCTTCCCTAGTTAAAACTTACTCTCAGACACATCACATACCAGTACACATCACCAGCAGACAGTAGAAGCATGTCCATCCATATTCACATACCTCCACTGTCAGATGTCTCCATCCCATACACACAGCTCCTTGTACAGAATTCATATCCACAACTTTACAATAAAACTTTCCTGCAACACTCAACATAGCTAAATGTCAGATCACTGTCAAACAAATCTTTTATTATTAAAGATCTGATTTTAGATAACAACATTGACTGTCTCTTTTCAACCGAAACTTGGCTCGGCACTGATGATTTGTTTTTAACAACCCGCCTGTTTAATCCAGCATAATTTATAGACCATCAAACCCTCCTTCCTGTTTTATTAAAGAGTTTTCGGAGTATTTATCACATGTTAAATACAAGAAGATTTTAATAACTGGTGATATTAACCTTCACAATGATTCATACACCAGTGAGTTTTTAAACATTTTAAATAGTATGGGTTTTAAACAACATGTTACACAGCCTACTCACAATAGAGGACACACCCTGGACTTGGTCATTACCTATGGCCTGTCCACTCGTGTGTCCTCTGTTGTTGACCTGGCTGTGTCTGACCACTACTGTGTGCTTTAACATTACCAGTTTTAGCCAACGGGAGACCTCGGTGAGAACTGTGAGGAAACAATATATTACTTCTGAAGCGGCTGCAAATTTCATTGACTTTTTCAAACAAACTCCTGCTCAGCTTTTACCTGCATCATGTTATTTTATTGTTGACCATTTTAACTACAAATGAAAATCAGCCATTGACTAGTTAAAAAGAAGCTGCAGGAGAGTAGAGTGGAAACAGGAAAACAAAATTAACAGTCTATCATGAAACAACTCAAAATCTACAATAATTCAGTAAAACAGGCAAGAAAACTACTTCTCAAACCTCATCACAGATAACAAACATTGATACCATTGATATTTAATAAACACAGATTTTAACAAGTCCTACATGCCTGCATCACATGCTGCATGCAAGGACTTTGCAGGCTACTTCAGAAATAAGATCAATGCTATTGGATTCAGTCTTTTAACTAAATGAAATGTTGATTTTAACAGATCTAAGGCATTGTCTTTACCTGAGGAAGCACTGGAGAGTTTTGTCCTAGTTGATGCATAGATGCTTGGTCGAGTTTTCTCCCAACTAAACCAAACAACCTGCCTTTTAGACCCAGTTCCCACATCACTTTTAAAAACATTTATGGTTTCTTTGAGCCTGAGATTTAAAACACCGGAAGTTACTCTTTAGATGGATGTCTTCCCTGCCACCTTTAAAATGGCGGCGGCGAGGCCCCTTCTGAAGAGAGTCTGGTGGCCTCTCAGGTACTGTTCCAAGAAAGTGGATTAGAGAATAGAATTTAAAGTTCTGCTGCTGGTTTATAAAGCTCTGAATGGTTTAGGACCAAAATACATCAGTGACCTCTTGACCCAGTATGAACCTACCAGACCCCTCAGGTCATCTGGATCCAGTTTCTTATCAGTTCCAGAGTCAGAACTAGACATAAAGAGGCTGCTTTCAGCTTCTATTCTCCACATGTCTGGAAAAACTCCCAGAAAGCCTCAGATTAGCAGAAACACTCAGTTTATTTAAATCCAAGTTAAAGACCCACCTGTTATCTGCTGCATTTCAATAGTTTTTATTTAGAGTCCGGATCTGCATCTGGTTCTTTAAGTTAGAATCTTTAAACTTAATCATGTTTTAATACTCTTTCCCCACACTGGAACTTTATTTCTCGCATTTTATCTATTTTACTTTAGCCTTTTATTTCTGTTTTTATTTAATTAATTTTATTTCTTGTAATCTTTGTTTTTTTAATGCACTTGTATTGCTTTCTGCACCCTGCTGTAATGTTTTATGTAAAGCTCTTTGAATTGTCTTGTACATGATATATGCTTTACAAATAAATTTGCCTTGCCTTGATTTGTTCTTTAATGGTTTTATTCCTATCTCACAGACTGACAGTATGGATACATGCTTCTCAGGATTCCATGAAGTCAAATGTGGGGTTCCCCAAGGATCAATTTTAGGCCCAATACTTTTTAATTTGTACACGTTGCCTCTTGGGGATGTCATTAAGAGACACAGCATTGATTTTCACAGCTATGCTGATGATACACAGCTTTACGCTGCCGTGTCTACTGATGACCCAGAACCAGCTAATGTCCTTTTAAACTGTATTTTAGATATAAAGTCATGGATAGCAGAAAATTTCTAACAGCTTAATCAGGACAAAACTGACGTTTTAATTATCGGTCCTGAGGGCAAGAGAGAGATAATTTTATCAAAATTACAACATTATAATCCTGCTCAATGTGTAAGAAATCTGGGTGTTCTTTTCAACTCTGAGTTGGATTTCATTCAACACATCAGAAATATAACAAAAATGGGATTTATCATCTTGAAAACATCACCAGAGTCCACCTATTTCTCTCTCTTGCCAACACAGAAATGCTGATGCATGCTTTTATTTCTAGTAGAATAGATTATTGTAATGCCCTGCTCTCTGGTCTTCCCAAAAAGTCCATTTCAAACCTACAGCTACTTCATAGCTCGGGGGCACGTGTTCTGACGAGGACCAGAGGGTGGGAACACATTACACCAGTTTTAAAATCACTGCATTGGCTTCCCATGTGTTTCAGGATTGATTTTAAGTTTCTTTTACTGGTTTAAAAATGTCTTAACGGTCTTGGACCTTCTTATTTATCAGACCTTGTTTTAAATTATGAACCCTTGCGGACCCTGAGGTCCTCTGGTACCAGTTTCTTAGTTGTTCAAAGAATGAGGACCAAAACATACGGCGAGGCCTCTTTCCATTATTACGGCCCTCGTCTGTGGAACAGCCTGGCATAGAACCTCAGGGCTGCAGAGACTGTTGATGTTTTTAAAAAGAGGCTCAAGACCTATTTTTTTTAGCTTAGCTTTTAACTAAATTTTATTTGATCTTAAGTTATTTTCATTTTACTTAACTGTATTATATTTATTTATTTATTCATTCATTATTAGTTGTACTTATTGTTTCTTTATGGTTATTTAATCTTTGTTTTAACTCCAGTGTTTTGCTCATGGGGATCCTTCACAATGGGGATTTTGCTGCTCGGTCTGGGGGTTGTTGCCACAGTGATTGCCCTTGTCTGGGTGGCTAGTGCGGTATAGGCCCTGGTCTGCCCTGATCGGGGTGGTTGCCGTGGCAACGGTCTCTGCGGACATAGGTAGGCTGGCTCCTGGTGTGAATGGATCCCCATTATATTGTTTTTTCACAGCAGCATCAAGCCAGATGTTTATCACTTTTATTATTTTATAACTACATTCCATTTAGAGACAGAAATTAGGGATTTGTGTTTGTGCAAAATGGTGGAGGGATGCTTTGTGTGTCTGTGTGTGTGTGTGTGTGTGTGTATGTATATACATATATGTGTGTGTGTGTGTGTGTGTGTGTGTGTACATATGACTGTATGAGAGACTTTAATGAGTATTTTTTTATTGTTATGTAATCTATTTTGATGTGAAAAGGCTTGTTTTATTTTTAATATGCATGAATTGCCTTTTCTTTTTTTTTTTATCATGTAAAGGACTTTGTGTTGCCTTCAGCATGAAAAGTGCTTTATAAATGAAGTTTGAATTTGATACCCTGCCTGGGCCAGGTGTTCTATGAAACACACCCAGGCAAAAATGCTAACGGTATACACTGTATATTTATTTATTTTTAAAATCTTTTTTATTTTGCTATTTTTCTGCAACCTAGAGTGATAAGTTTTTTTAGCTCCTGTAATTTAACACATTTTGTATGTTTCCCCTTGTTCCTGTTCATTTTGAATTTTCAGGTTTTGGATGAAATTCTAATTTCCAGCTTCTAGCAGCAGGGGCAGAGTCTACAGTAGGTCCAAAATTATGAGCAAGACAGTAGCATTCACCTTCAAACACATGTTACAGATGCTGATATCATGTAAAGAGGAACTGTTTGTGTATGAGGCTAGGTAACTTCCTTACCACAAAGAGAAAATCAATCCTGTCAGAATCCTTCAAAGAAATCTTATGGGTCAATACAGGAAACATCAAAGTGCCGTTTGAGGCTTGAACATGATTTACATGTTTATCTACACTGTCTCTCTACAAACACTCTGAGTCAGACTCAACCCAGTCTTGTAATATTGTACTCACACATTTTCAGTAAAGCATGCTTTTTCCGAGAACCAACATGTTTTTAACCCTACAAAATATTGATTTGTATCCTCAGACATGTTTATTTTGGTTTTGCTGTACTACCTGGCACAAATAAATAACTCTAGTGAGGAGCACAGTGTCGCTGCGTTTTCTGCAATAGTCACAAAATGAAGAAACTATTAAAACTAGACTTTTGAAATGCATGTAAACCTGTTGTTCTGATTGAAATTTGATTAAATGGAAAAACTGGACTAATGTGACTGGATGATGTGATTGGAGCTCAAATAACACCTACATCAGGGATCACCAACTACTGACCTCAAGGGCCGGTGTGCTGGAGGTATTGGATGTTTTCCTACTGGAAAACCTAATTAAAACAAAATTGATCTCCAAAGGCTTGTTGTCAAGTTCAGCACATTTTTGTTGAATACCCAATCAGCTTTGTTGCTCCAGGGAAACATCCAATACCTGAACATCAGCCCTCAAGGACTACAGTTGGTTTTTTATACTCTGCTTGCCTCAAATGAGCCTAGATGTGCAGCTTGTCTCCATGGTTTCATATTTTTCCATCTATTTGTATAAACATTAAAGTGTAAATGTAATTTATTCATTCATTCTTTCTTTCTACCGATTAGTCCATTATGGGCCGCGGGTAAGCTTGAGCCTAACCCTGCACTTTTAAATGTAAATATAAATGTAAATTAATTTAGTCAAATTCCCAGTAAAGCTGCTCTCATTCACATATTTCTATTTCTCGTCAGATGGCTCAACACATCTGGAAAGATGCCCATTAAAGATGCAGTGTCAAAATCAAAGATCAGTGACCTAAAAAATTTTTTATATTATGAAAAGCTGATTTTCTATTGTTATCTAATAACATTACAAAAGTACCTTATGTTTTGATTCGCTTAAAATGAGTCATTTATATCGACGGTCCACATACATGGCAGCTATGTCTCTGAATGGACAAACAACCCTATGTGTTAAGTGAGAACCCTCTTTGATAGGTGCTAGATCACCGTTTGGGATAAGTAATGGCTTAAAACAGGGATGTCAAACTCTGTTCCTCGAGGGCCACTGTCCTGCAGGTTTTAGATGTTTCCCTGCTCCAACACATCTGAATGAAATTAATAGGTCATTTCATAAGCTTTTGGATCCCTTTAATTTGAATCAGGTGTTTTGGATCAGGTAAGCATCTAAAACCTGCAGTTCAGTGGCCCTTGAGGACTGGAATTTAACATCCCTGCCTTAAAAGGCTCATAGAAGAAGACAGTACATGTGTACATATTTTAAAAAATATTTAAATGTAGTGCCGTCACCATTGCACCTGAAGCCTCTGGATCCGTCGCCAATGAAAACATGTTTCCATCTGGAAATATTTTGGCCATTGAGGGCCACTGTCCATTCCAAACCGTATTTGGCATTTGACATAATTTCTATGCCTATCTTTACCACTAGATGTCAGTAATTGTTACACACTGTACCTTTAAGACTTCATGTCAACTTCCACAACTTCCATGTCACATGAAGCATTTCCACACTGTTTCAAGACGACATCACCTGACAAATTCATAATTCAACTAACTTGAAGACAATTCAACTGACATGTATGATGCTATAACACAGAAAACTTGAAATTAGGCTATGGGAATCACTCAAACCTCAGCATGCAGCATCAGCTTCATCCTCCTGAGACCCGAGCTTTAGTTTGACTTTCTTCTAGCTTTTTGGGGTTAGGAGGAACCAAAAAATAGAATTTTATGATTTACATTTTTTTTCATGATTATACACATTTTATTATGTATGATGTAGATATAAATATATTTTAAATTGAAAAACAAAAAAAAATCTTCTGACATCACCACATTGCAGTGTAAGTGTTCAACAGGTTCCAGTTACACAGAGTTTAGTATTACGGTACAGATAACCAAAATATGTGTTGTCCTTGTATGAGGACGCTGGCCTTAGGAGGCTTATCCCTTTCACTAAACTCAGAACAGATGTTGGACAGATGAACAAGACATCCTACTGAAATACCATAAATTTTTGCTGGGAAGTGCAAAACAAAACAAAATTGGTATCCATCAGCACAAATACAAAGTTTTCTGTTTTGTGACTATTTGACATTTTCTCATAAAACCAGGTTGTTTATAAACAGCCTGATAACAATGGTCTTGATTATTAATGGTTTAATATCTGAGCTGGACAGAAAGAAACTTGATTGTTGTGCTTAGAAGGATAGTTTCAGTTTTTATGAGAAACAAGCCAACTGAGGTAAAGACCTAATTTTCCATTTGGTATTTAATGTTTGTTTATAGTTTAAGTAGTGACATACATAACAGCATTACAAATGAACAGTTCAATTGACTGTACTGTCATTGACTGTCATAGATATTTAAAATGTTAAGATGTAATTGAATACAAGAACACAGATGATGTTTTGATATCAACAATCAGAATCCAAACTTAATCTATACTTACGTTGGTGTCTCTGTGAGATTATGCTTTGGAGCAAAATTTCACGAGCTGGCTATGTTGTACCTTGACAAATTTTTACCACAGTCACCATCACAGTCAAATCCAAAATTCGTTTGAAGCTTGTAGCTATTATAATACATATTATAAAATGTAAAATCAATGAACATTTGGATGTGTGTATCAAATTTTGTGCCAACAGACCTAGCTAATGACTTACTTTCTTATCCACCTGGATACCACTGAAGTCAGTAAAAAATATCATTCTTTTCCATTCAGTCATGGCTAAGCAGCTTATGTTTAGTTCAAAGCTGTTAAGTAGCCCATGCTACCCCCTAATCCCTCTAAACGAGAACAGGGTATCACATCTCTTCATTCAGAGAGGCTTGGGTAACACCTCTGCTTAATCACCTGGGGTCTCATTTATAACCGTTGCGTACGCACAAAATGGGGCCTGAAACTGGCGTACGCCTCTTTTCACGCAAAGGTTGTGATTTATAGAAAACAAACTTGACGTGAAAATGTGCGGTCTTTCACGGCAGCTCTGACCCATGCTTACGCTGGTTTTGGAGGCTGGGGGAATTGGCGACACAGATGGAGAGGTGGGGAATTAACAACACACTGCATCCAGAGTCCTCTTGTGGCAGCGTGGGGTCCTGTCACCATGTCTCCAATTAATTTTGCGCTCTGGCTGTATGACCGCAGATGTGATTTCGGCTCACTGGTCAGCGTGCATGACTTCAACCCGGCAAGAGTTCTTAACCCGTCTCCGCTGTCTATGCGTCCTGCTACACTCTTCCACATCTAATTTCCCTAAATATCAAATATTAATAGATAGAGAATAGATATACTTTAAAGTATAAGAAGGATTCATAACAGCAGTGTTATATGCTGCACAGGTGAGCTATAACCACACAGCCTAAGGACCTTCCAAATAAATAGAAAGCTAAGAAAAATAAATCTCCTATCAACATATAATCAATTTGCCCACCAACGCATTCTCCTCCCCAGTGATCACCAAGGCTCTGTCCCGCTCACAGAGTTAACTGAGGTAACTATGTGTTGCAACTCACGACACTTACTCTTATTTGTCACGCCACTACTGTGGCTACCAAACAAAATAATTTTTCGACTCTCCACCTCACTCACTAATGCATCGATTTCTGCCTCTGTGAAGTTGCGTTTTTTGGTTCGCTTCCCTGCGGTTGCCATTGTTCATGGATCACAACATGGATCAGCTGGCTCATTTTAATACACGCTGAGGTACTTTGCATTGACCATTTATGGTGGAAAGTGGGTGTGTAGTGGGGGGAACATGAGCCAAATTCACCTGTGCAAACTTCAAGGACGAGTGTGATTTATAAAGGGGAAATTGCTTGCACCTGTGCGTACGCACGGTTTTATAAATCAGAATATTTTATGGCGTACGCCAACTTCCGGTTTTGGGCGTAAGTACACTTTTAGTAAGAATCCTACGCACAGTTTTATAAATGAGACCCCTGGTCAGGTTGGGAACCATCGGCCAGTTTTGTTTCTTCCTTTGTAGCTGCAATGATTTGATTCTAGTATTTGATCAACCAAACAGGGCACATGGTCCTTTCCCACTAGTACCCACTTAGCCTTACCTTAATTCAGCTGACACCACATCACCCCAGTTTTGATTGTGCCCATTACAATAGAAGGCAACTGAGGCAGCGTTCAGTGTGGGATGGGTCATCTTAGCAAGGCGGCTAGTAAGTATCATGAAGTCATTTGTTTTTGACACACATGAAACAACAATGTAGGACATCGAGCTCATGATTCGCGTGCTGCTTCTTTTAATACTCATAATCAGAAATTGGTTTATTGAGCAAAGCCAGAGCAAGCTGTTAGCAGCAAAACTCAACACTCAGGATCAGCGAACTGCTGCTTCTGCCAATATTGTTATCCACAGTCATGGATCTTTGTGGTTTTAAAGATGGCGAGGTCGGGAGTCACTTTGATGACTCATCCCATGAAGTCAAATTCTGCCCAATAGTGGCCTGCTACCTCGACACCTCAGAACCCAGACAGAGTTGGTGCTAAAAATGTATCTACTCGCTCCTGAAAAATCCTGATGGCAACACCTGCAAAGATGGAGGGGTGGTGTCGGGTTGGTCTAAGTGGGTACTAGTGGGAGAGGGCCATTAGTTACTGAATGCCACATGTTACCCAAAGCCACCTAAAACAAAATCAAATTCAAGTCACTAATGCTTACCCAAAGGGTGATTGTGTCTCAAGAACCCTTTTAAAATCTAAAAAAGCTGATCTCCTGATTGGATAATCACTGTACCAACTGGGCCATGACCATCAGAGTATGGGTCTCTCTCTACACTTAATAAGTGCTGGACTCATTTGGTAAATGGTAAAAATGGTAAATGGTCTGTAGTTATATAGCGCTCTTACCTGGAATGATATCCAAAGCACTTTACATCATACGTCACATTCACCCATTCACGCACACATTCAGACACTGATGGTGGTAGCTGCCATGCAAGGCAGCCACAACCCATCAGGAGCAATTTGGGGTTCAGTGTCTTGCTCAGGGACACCTCGACAGGAGCTTGACAGGCAGAGGATCGAGCCGGCAACCCTCAGGCTACAAGACGACCTCTCTACCCACTGAGCCACGCTGCTCACGCCACCCATTTCTTCAGAGATCACTTACTGATCTAACACGTCTGAGATCATTACATACTTAACTTACACTTGACTTTAAAACATATTCTTCTTGTGTTTTGTCCTTTAAACAGATTTAGTACTCAATCATACATTTAGTTAGTGTACTGAAAGTTGAGTGCTCTTCATTACTTGTAGTTTGCTTTGGATAAAAGAGTTCTCTCAATATACTTTACGAAATTTAAATGTGAATCTATACTCTAAAAACTTGACTACTTTGAAACCATGTGTTGCTCATCATCACATATGTTTTAGTAAACTCTTGCATATTCCCCAATCCTGCTGGCTTATACAGGACACAACTTGGAAAAAGGCTGCAGAATTATAAAAATTAGGCAAATGGGGAATAAAAAAAAGATTGTGGTTGGGAGAAGTGCTCATGTTATTTGACCTTTTAATATAGAATCTGTGAGACTGTGTTGTGGGTCAAATTTGACTCCTGGAGTGTGCTTGGCTCAACTCTGAAAGGCCCTTAGTTTCTAAACAGAGCCGTGAGTGTTGGGTAGACTAGTGGTCTGGCCTGAGGGTCTCACTGAGCAGCAGGAGTCCTGTGGTAGGAAGTTGTGGTCCATAGAAGGCAAGCATGGAACTTGGGAAGTGTAAAGCTCAATACTTATGACCTGCTGGCTTGAGTGGACTATGAAGGCGAGAGGGTGTATGGGAAAATATGTGAATATTTTGAATTCATCACATTTGGAGACCACAGAAAGCATGGAATCTCAGTATCTCTCTGTCCATCTCTCCATCCGTCCATCTGTCTGTCCATCTGTCCAACGTCTGTAAGTCTGTACGTTAGCAACATAACTCAAAAGGTAATGACCAGATCTTAATGAAATTTTCAGGAATTCTCCAAAATGAAATAAGGAACAGCTGATTAGATTTTTGGGAGTGATTCAGATCACCACCTGGATCCAGGAATGTTTTTTAAAACTAGAAGTGTCAACATCCCAATACTGCTAGAACTGCCAGATAGGGTCATTTTGACACTATGTTGACGAAGCATAAAAATGATAAAGGTGGTGTATGTGGGTAATTTGACACCCACACTTTTCATGGTGAGAGGGTCCAACACCCACACTTTTTGCCACTCTGTTTTTTCTTTATTTCTTTAATTTTTTTTAACTTTGCACAGTTTTACGCAAACATTGCTGCTCCAGTTGCTCTGTGCTGTGCTGCAGGGAAATTATGAACAGGTTCTGAAATACAAATCAGAGCAGGGCCCTTCTCTAACAGGTTGTTGACAGGTAATAGAAAGGATTTATAGGCAGGGACAGGTCTAAAAAAGCTTTTATGAAGGGGCCAGGCAGGGGGGAAATGACCAGGAAAAGGATGGAACAAATGAGAAATCTTTTTTCTTGATTTTAGTAAACCATTTACTGATTATTACAACTTGAGTGGTCATCAGATGTTAAATTTGTAAAAACAAACAGCCAATGACATTGTATAGTGTTGATGTAGAACAGTGGTTCCCAAACTTTTTCTGCAGGGCCCCCCATTAATAAACAAAAATGATGTCAAACCCCTCAATCCCTCTTTCACATACACCCCAATGCTTACAAAGATATGCATGAAGAAATGTGCCACAAAAGTCTTTAGTTTATTGGCTGCCACATCATTAATTATGGTTAAAACCATGCCAGGGGCAGAGGGAATGGTCAGTTCCTCTCTATAGTGTGAGGCATTTTAAACAACTAAACTGAAAACTACTTCAGGTAAGTTGAGCATTTGATGAGACAGATGCTGCTTTAGTACAACAACTCTGTTATTTACAAGTTATTTGTTTCTAAAGTTATCAACAGGTTGTTTTTTTTAGTTCATGATGTGAAATTCCAAAAGGAGGTTGTACCTTGTTTGGCTTCATACTGTCAAATGCTGATATTTTAAGACACTGTGGTTTGGGATGGGAATTGATATGAATTTAGCGATATATATCAGTATATACTGTTGATATAGTACAAATGGGTTTGGCTGCAATCTCTCTTTAATATACACCATTTTTTTTATTCCACTTGAACAAAATTGAAGCTATTTTAACTTAAAAAATAAGAATTCCTCTGTCAAATGAACATTTTACCATAAAATACGATTGCAATTATCAACTGTTGTACATTAACAGTTTTTATGCTGAAAAATTAGCGTGTTTGGTTTTTCAGGAAGGAGACGAGATCTTTCAGGACTTGAGGTGTCTCCAGCTGTGGAGAATAGCCCTCTCAGTTTCAGGTCTGAGATCAGATTGCACCTTTCAACCTCATACCAAACAGGGATCAAATGGTTTTTTAAACTCTTTCTGCTTTCTGCTGTCATGAGAATAAATAAAACAGAGCTGTAATGGTTGAAATAATATTTTGGCAATTCCAGTTTTCATTTGAGCCATGCCAGACATTATGCAGCAAATTATCCTACCAAAATATTGTTATATTTCTTATCAACTTTGCTCTGAATGATCTATGCTTTCTTTGTTTTGATGAAGCCTCTTTCCACTGGCAAACACTTTCCCCTACATTTAAGCAGCAAACTCCTCCTTCCCCACTCGTCATCTCTTCTCCCTGGGTCATCGCCCGGCTGACTGAAGAGGATTGGACCCACTGATTAATGATCCCCACAGCTGCGCTGATCAGACTCAGATGGTACTGTTACCTGAACCTTTCTTCCACCTTTCTGCCCTGCAGCTGAATTCAAGCCAGACCCCATCACTACAATATGTTTTGTTTTCCTTCTTTTTGCAAGATGTCCCAGGAACCTGTGTGCCAAAAGTAGGCTCACGTATGAATTTACATTGAAGATGTAACATTTCAAGTTTGAACTTTACATCAATCAAGTCAAAAAATGTTTCCAAACTGTCAAAACCTCTTTGGAATTAATGGGTTTCTCCCTGTTCTTAACCAAAAGTGACACATTAACTGGACCCCTTGTCACACTCCACAAGAAAACACCAAGTACAGCAAAACTGGAAGTGGGTCTGATGATAATTAGAGCAGGATGAGTTTGTCTATAGGTTGGGCTGGATTTATAAAAGACAGACAGCAATGGTGCAGATTTTTTTATTTTTTTTAATGCGTGTTAAAGATTTCACATATAATGTACATATTTGCTAAGGAACTTAGACATCCAATTGAAAAGTGCAATATTTCTTGAAAATACAGTTTTAAAATCTACACAAAGAGGATCTTTTTGCATAAAATTCTCCCTTTCTCATATATGTGAGCTGGTGGTCTGGGCAGAATCTACTTGTTTTTGGAGAGGCCTGTTGATTACTCCTCAAGCACATACCGCACCATTGGGCATCCAGCAGAGTTTTACCTGTGGTTGTTTGTGTTCTTCCAGCTCTAATGAAATACCACAAGCCTAAGGGCAACATAAAGAGCCAACTGCAAATTTGTTTACTTTTAACAGGCCCCATTCCCTTTCATGCTATCTGTGCTCGGGGAGCTTCTGGCACCTGTCGGGGGTTTTCTTTGAGGTAAGGGTGAGCCAGGCTGCCCTTATCACCCCCATGTCTCTGAATGGGAAGAAGAAAAAAATTCCAGCTGTGGTTTTGAAACTGTGATATTATTGGAATCATGGCTGTGGAGACCAGCCATATGGTGTCATTTATCAAATACTTATAGATTCTACCATCAGATAAGTCTTCCTGATAGTCCACTGTCATTTCAACTTTTTACCATACTTCAAATTCACGCACACCCCTTTACAATTAAATTTTACACTTCATATTTGCAAAGTGAATAAGACAGCCTTGGACATATTTTGAGACAAACCAAATTAAATCAGTGGCACTGATTCAGGTAGCAGTGTTAAAAAAAGAAAGATAGAAGGAAACATCCTGTGCCTTAAGGACATGACTGACTCTTCTGATTTCCTGTCTCTCTTCCACTCTTGCTCCATGCTTTTGTTGTCCCCAAGGAAGAAGAGGAACATCTGAAGAGGATCAGAGAGGGCATAATCATACTTAGTCCTACAGGGGCCCAACAGCAGTACACTGAAGAGGGTCATCAAACAGTATATATGCAATCTTGGCAGGATGGCTCATGCTCGATTATATATCGGTCACAGCAGGGCTTCCATTCCAGAGTTCACAATGCTTTTCAGAGGATCAACTTTCCAACCACCACAGGGCTAAATTTCACATGTGCGTGTTAACGTGTACTACTTTAATGTCAGGTCAGACCAGCAGGTGTTATCTGTTACCTAAAAATGAATGTGCCTTTCCTTCACAACATGAGACAGATAAATGGTTTCAGGCAAGAAGGACAGTCAGAAGAAAATAAATAGGTTTAAGCCGTTTAACAGGCAGAGGTCGAGAGGATGATTTCAATGCAGGTGAGTGCTGAAATTTACATTTTTTTTTTTTTGATTGTTTACTGACTAAAGTAAACATAATAAAAACAATTAGCAAAACCTTACACTCAAGGAACAAAACACCAGCCAAGGTTTGCGGAACTGTAACCACAATATCAGCTTCACACCTTATGGAAATAACACTGTACACAGTCAGTTACCAAACATTAAATACATTTATCTGCTTGTGACACAGAAAGATATATCATGATGCCATTTTCTGTGTTTTTCAAAGAACTTTCTTTTCCAGTTATGAACCAAATCCTAAAACACATCCACCTGGTCTGCAAACATGTATGCATATGTAACCAGAGCTACACTCCCTCTCGACAGTTACGCTCTGCCAGCGAAAGACGCCTAGTGCTCCCACCACAACGTGGCGCAAAATCAGTAGCTGGACTCTTCTCCTCTGTTGTTCCCCAGTGGTGGAAAGATCTACCAAACTCCGTCCGATCTGCAGAGTCCTTATCCACTTTTAAGAGCAAGCTAAAGACTCAGTTGTTTAAGGAGCATTTCCACACTTAGCTTAACTATTTTACGCAACAGAATGAGTTAGAAAGATTTGTCCAGCTCTTTGGCTCAACCAAGTACTGAAGAAGCTGTGTGCACTTATGCCCAAGTTGATATTGTGTGATGAAATCGTGAAATTATAAGCACTGCCTCTAGCACTACATGACAGCACCTGGGTCCAACTGGACTCAAAGCAGTCTGACCATCACTTAATTATGATGTCCCATCTTGTTTGAATTCATGCTTGTGTTGTTTTTACTCTTAAATGTAAGTCGCTTTGGATAAAAGCGTCTGCTAAATGACTGTAGAATAGAATGTATGTACTTCATTGAAAACACACCAGCCAAAAATCAGCAGGTATCCATTATTCAGATAGTTCATCAAGGACACAGATAAAATCTGTTTTCTATCTTCAGTACAATATATCAGCAGATTAGCCTTTCCCTGACATTTTACAGTAAGCTACATGTTTTTTTTTATTGGTGTATGTTGGATGTTGGGTCAACAACACCAAGAAAGAAGCCCTATTTTCACTCAAGACTGTGAGTGAGACATTGTAAACGTGGTTTTGGCCAATTGGGCTGTTAGAGTGAGAAACTCAGGCCAGTATTGTCAGTGATTGGTTTTAACATCCATCAGGTCTCTTTATGAACTGAATCCTAAAAAAAAAAAACCAAAAAACAAATAAGTAGAAATAAAGGCTTTAACTTTATTGAGGTCCATTTCACATAAATCATAGAATGAAACGTTTGAGCAGGGATGGATTCATGAGGTCTTTTCCAACATTTTCTTTTGTCCACACAAATATTTGTTATGTTTACAGTAGCAGCAAAATTAGGAAATATTTTGTTCTGGGTTCCATTTTGACTTACTTGAATATGTTGTAAGAAATATGCATTTTCATCAGCCTGAGGTCGTTTTGCTAGTTTTCTGAAAGCCAACATGCTAAAAGTGATTTGTGTTCATCACATCAGTGTGTAAGCAACACAAACAATGATTTTTGCAATTTTGCATGTTTTGGTGCCTCCAAAGGCAAATCCACCATGCAGACATAATAATAACTGTAAGAGAAATTACAGTTAATTTTCTATTTGATGTCAACACTTGAGGTGGTGTTTGATAACCATAAGTTCAGAAGGCAGCGTGGTGGGTAGAGTGGTCGTCTTGTAGCCTGAGGGTTGCCAGTTCGATCCTTGGTCTGTCGAGCTCATGTCAAGCAAGACACCGAACCCCCAATTGTGGTTAGTCGTGGTTAATGCCTTGCATGGCAGCTTCCTCCATCAGTGTGTAAATGTGTGTTTGAATGGGTGAATGTGATGTATAATGTAAAGTGATTTGGGTAAAAAGTGCTATATAAATACCATTATGCAAGATTTTAATATTAAAATTTGCTTTCTCAAGGTCAGACGCTAGCACAAATCTCATAAAATCTGACGATACACTGTTAAAAAATATAAAATGCATGATTTTCACATGCATTTTGGGCTGCTGGTCTAAGTTTCATGCGAGGCTACAGCTGAAGAGATGAATTACATCTTTAAAAAAAATCTATGCAATCTTAATTTTCACACTGGTATCAGCACTAGCTGTAATTAATACTGATGCCAGAATTAATTACAGCTGCTTCCTCCATGTACTATGCTGTGTATACTTGTATGTATGTATCTATGTATATATTACCACATGGCAGTTGGGATAAGCTCCAGTCCCCTGATGGTCTAAATGGTGGTACACATACCTCTTGGGGTAGGTGGAAACACTCCAGGGGGTACATGAAAAAATAGAAAAAATCTAAAACAATTGTGTCCATGTAAAATTTAATAATACTGTAACAAATATTTAAATAAAAACATAAATGTTAGCATAAAAAAATAAAAACTGATATTCAGTTGAATGCATTGTTACGAACCCAGGTCGCCTACATAACTGGATTTTTGACACATTCAGGCTCATGCTCAATGACATCATCTGTCAATCACTTCAAACACAGCAATGATTCTGCTGAAAATACAGTCAAGAGCCAAAGAACGCAAAAACTAGAGCCAATAAAATTCTGTCGGCATTTAGATGAAAATATCTTTTTGGGTTTTACATCCTCGAACTGCAACCCAGTGTGGAAATCCTCAAGTTGTCGTTTTTGTTAGATACCTTAATAGAGACAATTTTTACTAACATGTAATATTCTGCTAAAGTTTGGAGGGAAACAAAATAGTGTGTCTTTCCTGGTATTTTTTAATGTTAACACACTTGTCCAAGAAATGAAAATTAGCTTTAGTGATGATGAAGGTTTTGTCATGGCTTATTGACATTTAACATGTCTGAAATATGTTTTTATTTAAATATTCTAAAGTGTTTTATCAGTTTTAAAAATTCCAATAAATTGGGCACTGATGGGTTAGTGTTGTTTACCTCTTGTTTCCAATAAAAGAAAACCTAAAAGCTGAAAATACCCCTGATCTGCAGGCCATCTTTTATTACTGGGGCCATATGGAGCAACTGGACCAAGTCCAGTGTTGATTTTAGTAGGTGAGGTGAGGATTATTGAGTGAACAATTTTTTTTTCTTTATTCTTAATACAACAGGCACCATAACATATTCTGTGATACTGTGGTGCTTTCGCAGCAGTTCACATGAATCACATGGACTGAACGTTAATGGCAGCCTGTTGCTGCAGCTGTGCTCGCCGTGTCTTTCCTGGTATCATCTTCAGAATTTCTTTGGAACTGTTTTTTTGCTGATTTCTTTCTATGTTGGTTTGGATGCTGTATTGCTGAAATGACTCTTTATTTATGTATTTATGGCACTTTTAAAGTTCTTTTATGATGAGTAACCATGCCAACAGGAACATATACTTGCAACAGGTGAATGATCTTTGCAACACCCATGATATAACACAAAATAGATCTCATTTCTAGGAGCCTAGCCAGGACTTTCATGTTTCTGCCTGACTTTTAGACTATATAGCCAGAGGCAAGCGACAGGGAAGTAAGAGTAAAGGAGGAGGGACGGCAATGTATGTCGACAACAGGGTTCCTCTGATGAAGTATTTCTGAACACCGGGTATCGAGCTGTTGGTTGAGAGTTTCCGTCTACTAAGAGAATTCACCTGCGTCCAATCAGCTGCTACAAACAAATTTCTTGATGTTTCAATCACATCTCTCTCTGCAGCATCTCTGATTTTTCCAGCTCTTCTAATAGTTGATCAGCTAATTCTTATTTCATTCAGTTTTTATTAAATAAGTCTAGTGTCTTAACAGTGTTGTGGAATAACTGAACTGAGTCTCAATAAGAAGGTTCATTAGCAAATACTTCTGTGCAGAAGAAGAGTCAAGTACAGTCGCAATGAAGACTGAAATGAGCTCTAACTAGTAGAGAATATTACAATCTTTTATCTACAGAGTTCAGGAAAGATTCAAAACCTGTGTGCCTGAGATCCCCTCTAGCTTCTGTGAGCATGGGGTGTGAAATCATTAAACACAGACAGTCTGACTGAATGTAGGTGATGCCATATGCTTCTTTTCTGCTAAAAACAGAGGAAATGATCTTCATTCATGGTTATCTCTAAGCATGATGGTGTTAAGTGGAAAAACATATGCTGAGCTTCAACTATTTTGCACATGTATGAGACATCTAAACGTGTGCTAGACATCTGAACGTATAACCTAAATCTGAACCAACAACATAATTTCCCTATAGAAATGAATAAACTTATTCACAAACAAACAAAAAAACCAAAACAAACAAACAAAAATATAAATAAATAAAAGCATGCATATTACTAAAGTAGGCAACAATATAGGAATTCAGAGTAAATACATAATTGTTCTACTATACTTCGTATATTTCCTATTGAGATCCAGGAATCTGTAGCTTTACTTTAATCTGCGTAAAAAAACTACCATTTAGTTTTCGCTGTAACGGTTCCTTCAAATTAACCAGAAGAATTGATTGAAACATTTCTAATTCATTGTTTGTTGCAATTCCTAAGGAGCTGCGGCAGAGGTAATTTTGGGTCAATAATGAGGTTAAAAGATGATGATGGTATTTTAAACAGATAGTCTATTCAACTAGTAGGGGATCATGAGTAAAAAGCTATATCAACTGAAGAGAACAGATAGACAGAAGAGCTCCAATTTATCAGCAAATATCAGATAATCATTAATTGGTTTTTAAACAATGTTTCTTAGATTTTAAGTAATATCATTAAATGATAGAAAACATAAGGAGAAATTTCAAGGCATAAAGGCCATAAATACAAGCCTAAACTGAGCATTAAAGATCTTCAACCCTTTACATGGCACTGTTCATGTACCCTTGGCAAGGTTTTCACATTTATTTGATGGCAGAGTAATGTAGAAAAATATGCTGATGTTTCATATATATATAAATACTATATATATAATTTCTGTTCATTCTATTTGCAACAAAGTAAAAGTCAAAGTAAAATTTTTTTTATCTTGTTGTATTATTAGTATTTTTCCATACTGTCTTAATTTTTTTCTGATTTGGGGGGTGCATAAATGTCACTTTTTACATCTGCTTGCATAAGATTCATTATGTTTGCTACTTTTAAAATGAAGTAAATCTCCAGTTTCAGAGGTCTGGATGCAAGTGCTTCGCGGTGGAGCTAGCCATGTGAAGTCATGACATGCAGGTTGACAGTCTTCATCCCTTCAATAACCACATTTGCAGCTCGTTACACATGGACACAGACTTCCTGTCACAAATGTCATCAGTGCATCCAGCTGTTTGATCAGTTCTTTCCTTGATGCTGTTTAAATCACTTCTTTGCAGAAGAAAAAATCTTCCAGTGTTCCTCTTCCCATCGACAGTGACTCACAGATAACATCTGTTAGCCCAGTGAGTAATTTTTTAATATGGTAATTTTATATGTTATGTTTAGGAAGCCCTTGTTGCTGTACGTATTCTGCAATACAAATAATGAAACTTTCTCAGAAAATATGAAGAGTAGTGACATGACATATAAGATGGAGCAGTGTCTAACAATGCGGTAAGTGGTTATATCCAAACATAATAAATAAATAAATAATAAAAAAAAAAGGTACAGACCTAAACAGCTTATTTTTGGCAGCACCTAATGGGTTTTAATTCAAGTTTGAGTTTAAGAATTACAAATTATAGACAGAAAGAAATTCCAGTCAATGATTTTGCCCCAAATTTGTTCTTGTGTCTTTCCAAACTGCCTTCTGGCGCATTGTTTCACCCCTAAGTGGTTATCATTCCACAGCCCTCAATCTTTACTGGCTTCCTATATGCAGCAGTGGTACTAAAGTAAATTCACTGGTATGAACAAGAGACTCCTTCTGAAACATTACTGTTCTATACATTTGGTCATTCTTGTAGCTTTAACTTTAACATGTGCTTTTAACACATTAGGATTTATGGAGGATCCATTCTAACATCCACAAGAGGTTTATGGACCCCAGTAAAATGTTATTTTGTTCCATTGCCCAAATGGTCAGACCACAAACCATCCAGTTGTGGCATTAACAGTCTGTATTGACCTGTTTTTTTGCTGCGGCCTGCTCTCATGGCATCCAGTCAAGACTCGGAAGACGGATCTCCAGTCCAAGCCTTTGCTTAGATGAGCCAAGCACTTTTTATTCTACAATAGTCCAGAAAATCTGGACCCTATCCATGGAGTTTTATTGGCTCAGGCACTCTGGGCTCTCGCCTCCATCACAGCTTTTTCTGGGATGCTTTTATGTGAACCAAGGATCACACAAGGTCAGATATTTCAGTGCATTATTGGGCATTTGAATTTTTCTATAATCAAAACTTTAATATGCTTGTGTTAAAGGCATGTTTATTCTGATTTAGCAACTGAATATTGACAGCGAACTTGGCTAACTTGCTCTGTTTTATGATTTTAACACTGAACAGAAGATTGAACTCTATAAAGTTCTCAGAATATTACATTTCAATAAATAATAATGTCTGTAATAACATCATAATTTGATTTAAATTCAATGTTCTGTTAGATCAGGCAATGGAAATTAAATGTTCAACTTGTCAGTTTGAACTCCTGTGTGAGTTTCAGTCACTGAGAAATACTTTTTCATCCATTTTTGCATTTCACTGCTACAGATACAGATAATGCTTTCTGTAAAAACATACAGAATAATCTCTTTGAACAGTTCTGGCTCTTCCTTATGTCTGAAAATAACATGTATTGAGCCAAACTACTTCTATGTCCCCATCCACATCACTATAAATGATTTGGAAGAGTCTGTGTTTACATATAATCAAAGTGTAAATATGTGGTTGTTTACAAAGACATGCTTGGCATGTCTCTACCTCAGATGATTGACAGGGTGAATGTTTTATTTCAGAATAAATTTATGTTGTTTTGCTCTGGGAAAATGACTATTTTCCATTATATATTTTTGAACATCACTTGAAGGCTACACGAATAGATTATGCTGGATATTCAGATGGATTTGAGAAATTCCTGTTTTCAGATTAGATTTAGTTTGCTGTTGAAACTTTCAATCAATCAAGAGAGAGTAAACAATGTAATGTAGGAGTCTTCAAGACATTTGGACAAGATGAATAGGATATATTGATATTTTTTCATACATGCTGAAACTGAAGGTATAAACTTCTGATCACCATTTTAGGTACATCAGCTCAATGGCTTTTTTTCTTTTTTTAACACAAATATCTGCCAATCACATGGCGACAACTCAAAACATTTAGTCATGCAGACATGGTTAGAACAACTAGGTGAAGTTCAGACTAAGCATCAGAATAAAGAAGAAAAGTGACTTTGAACATTGCATGGTTATTGGTACCAAACAGGCTGGTCTGAGTATTTCAGGAACTGATGATCTACCGGGATTTTCACACAGCCATCTACCAGAGAATGGTCTGAAAAAGAGAGAATATCCAGTGAGCAGCAGTTGTCCAGAGAGCCCTGCTGAAGTTAGAGGTCAGAGGAGAATGGGCAGACTGGTTGGAGATGATAGACAAGCAACAGGAAGTCAAATAAACACTGGTTCCAACCAAAGTATGCAGAAAAGGACCTCTGAGCACACAAAAAATCTAACTGTGAAGCAGATGGGCTACAGCAGCAGAAGACCACACCGGGTGCCACTCCTGTCAGCTAAGAACAGGAAAGTGAGGCTGCAGTTCATATAAATGATGGAAAAATGTTACCTGGTCTGATGAGTCTTTATTTCAGCTGCAACATGCATGATAGGGTCAGAATTTGGTAGAAACAACATGAAAGTATGGATCCATCTTGCATTGTATCAGTGGTTCAGTGGTGGTGTAATGATCTTGGGGATATGTTCTTGGTACACTTTAGGCCCCTTTATTCCAGCTGAGCATAGTTTAACCAGCACAGCCCACCTAAGTATTATTAATGACCATGTCCATCCCTTTATGACCACAGTGTAGCATCTTCTGATGGCTGCTTCCAGCAGGAAGTCACAAAGCTCAAATCATCTCAAAGTGGTTTCTTGAACATGACAATGAGTTCACTGTACTCCAGTGGCCTCCACAGACAACAAATCCCAATCCCATAGAGCAGCTTTGGGATGTGGTGGAATGGGAGATTCTCATCATGGATGCAGCCGAAAAATCTGCAGCAACTGTGTGATGCTGTCATGTCAGTATGTCAAAATCTCTGAGGAATATTTCCAGCAACTCGTTGAATCTATGACACCAAGAATTAAGGTAGTTCTGAAGGCAAAAGGAGGTCCAAAGCAATACTGGCAAGGTGTAACTAAATTCAAACTAAAAATAAGTGATTCTGTGCTACAGATTTTTTCATTGTTATCTCAGAATTGCTTTTGACAAATAAGCTGCCCCATATTTACCAAATCACTGGATGTCTATCCTGTGTGTAACATTTATTTCCCCATGAGTGATTTTATTCCTGTATTTAGGCTGTTCTTGTCATGATCTATGAGTTTTGGTTCAGTTAGTTTTAGTTCTTGTTTGATTTTTGTAGTTTATCCCGCTGTGTGTTCTGTTTGTTTAACTTTATGCTCCTCGGTTACACATGGTTTTGGTTGCAGATTGCTACACCTGCTCCTTGTTTGTCTTTGTTTTAGTATATAATCTCTATGGCTTCCTTTGTTCTCTAAAAGTTTATTACCATACAGTTGGTTTTTTTTTAATGTTATGAAGTTTGTTCTTTTAACATTATAATGTAGCTATTTGAACACATAAACTACTCTGAAAGAGATAATTTGTTTAGAATTAAATCAGCTGTGAAAAGTACTGATTCTCTTCCAAATGATATCCCCTATGAGAGATGTAAACTGTCAGCTGATCCAAATCTGTGCAGTTTCATTGGAGCAAATTCTATGCATCACATTGGTAAAAGGAAACTGCATCAATTTGAAGACTGATCTGAAAAAAAAAAAAAAAAAAAGCATGAATGTGTTTTTATATTTGGCTGTGCATTTGACTAAATGCAAATCTCGAATCCCCTGCTAACATGGACAGTATACAATCAAGTTCCTGTGAAAGACATTTAATCTCAGAAATAAATGTCAGACGTTGAGAGTGTACCAGTTCTTAAAATGAAACATGCAAATTGCACAGATTATTTTCTAAAAGCAGTTCTCTCTTATTTTCAGTGACAGCGTTGCATGTCTCCCTACCTTAGAACACCTCTTACCTCACATAATCCCCAACAAAGACACACATGTGGCCCTGCATGAACAAGAATGATCCATGGAAATTATGCTGTCATAGTTACAAACACTGTGACAGGTATATTTCCATGTGTCCTCTCTTTAAGGCAATGAATCAATCATGCTTACATGCAATAAAAACAAAAAAGGGTGTGATTATTATTGCACTAAATGTGATGTTGTCAGGGGGCAGTTTTTTCTCTCTCTTTTGCCCTTCTGCTTCTTTTACTGCTGGTCATAGATGAGTGTTTTATGGCTCCACGGTTGCTAGTTTACAGTTTTGATTCAGTAATGGGGCCTACAGATTCCCGTAAGACTGCTTTTAAACACACTGATGTTGTAATTATGGCTGGCAAAGGGCTACAATGCAGCAAAAAGCAGTGTGGACATCTTTGTGTGGCCTTTGTAAAAATTTCTCCTGGAAGTCTGGGGCCACATGACTTCAAGCCTGACCTCTGCATCAGAGCTCACACGACCTTCCCTGATGTTTCAGCCTGTGAAAACCATCCTGCATGTTTTCTTTTAAAGTTCTGAAATAACAATGGAAAACAATGGAGGCGCCAGGCCGCAGCCCACGCTAATCTGGACACACCTAGTGTCGTGTTTAACTCACGCTCAGCACCCCACTATGAATTTCTGCAGCTATGTTGTGCTTGTATTCTAAAAAAGGAAAGTGGACAAATGAAAAGAATGTTAGCGAGTTATAGAGTGACTTATTGGACCCTAGTTTCAGACCCTGGCTTGAAAAGTGGTCTGAGCTTTTAAATCACCCGGACAGAGGGTGGGATTTTGCGTGCTAGTGGCTGTTACTCCTTGGGTGGTGCACAGCAAGGACAGGTGCAAACTTATTAACTATTATACTTGTACCCACATATTGGATTTCTATTAAATAATATTTGGGTTACTGGTGACTCCTCCTGCCCAGCGTTCGGTCCACACTGCTCAGTTGGCCTCAAAACCCAGAAGAAGCCTGTGAAAATATTAAAGATAGCACTTCAAAACCAACAAGAATGTGTAAGAATACAAAGAAACCCAACTTGGGTTTCTCTGTATTTCATCCAGTGTTTCTCCTGCAGCCTGACTGAATTGATTTATCTATAAATCATTGTGAAATGACCATCAGAGAAAAATGAATTGCTTTTGAGTTTTTTTTTTTTTTTTAAGAAGTAAAATAAACTGACAGGATGATAAGAAGTTATGAATGGCTTTCTAGTTACTTGAGAGCTGAATAGTTGGTCTGCAGTGCTGCAATCCTTGTGTAAACCTTCTGCAAGGCTTTGTCCTAGATTTAAAAATTGTTTATGAAGAGAATTTAGAAAGAAGAAAGGCACTAAAAGTGATTTATGAAGATAATCCTTCTGAGAAGGAGGCATGAAAAAGGTGCCGAGCTGTAAGTCTTTGTAAAGTCTTCTTCAGTTTTCAAAAGAACCACTGAACAGATTATTCCAACAGCAACAACATATACATCAGTACAAAAGTAATCACTTTAACATGTCTAATGAACCTCCAGATGTATGTTTCATTGTCCTTATCTGCAGAAACCATAAGCTTTGCCTTTGTTCCCTCTTGTTCCTTTATATTTTGTTATTTTTGGGAAGACTAACAAGAGACTGAAGTAGTGATGCTTGCCAAAACCAAGCACAAAAAAAAGTTTACAAAAAATGATGAGACAAATTTCTAGTGATATTAAGTGTTTGATGGCAGTGAAGAACTCTACCTCAGATCTTGGGAAGCACCTGCAAGTTGAACACAGCTTTCAACAGTGGTGATTCCAGTGGCTCTAAAGCACCACAACAACAGCAGCTTTTAACTCAGGTAAGGAAGTTTTTAATTGGTGGCCAAGTTAAGTTAGAAGTTAGTGTCGGGTGGCTGATTAACAGATATCACTGACTCGAATGTCCAGCAGGATCATTGTCAGCTTTGGTTAGAATCAGTAAGTAAAATAAATGGATTATTGGTTCTCTGGAAACGCTTAAAAACAACTTTGAACCATGTAAAAAACAAAACTGCTCACATGTGTTCAAGAACATTATACAAGATATTAACTTGGAAAAAGGGCTAACGGGTATTACAAATGCATCTCACAGAGCAAAGAAAGGATTGATTACTCATATTACAGAGTAAACACACAGAAAGACCAATGATCAACCAATAAACACAAGTGTAGCTCTTCATGCATATATTTTATATTGTTATATAGCACTTTATCAAACACATAAGACCAACCCAAAGTGCTTTACTGACTAACAAGAACAAAAGGACACAATAATTTAAACTATTTAAATAGAACAATTGAAAACAGTAAAGATTACGAATGTCTAATTATAAAAGCCAGTTTCAAATACCAATAAATAAGTGATAAAAGCAAGAAGAGCTTTTACTTTGATTCCCATGTTAATAAATTTGATGAGGTACCAATCAGAATTGGGGGGCAATGAAATTTCAGAGCGTCCGGCCATACAACCTGGCCCCGGAAGTTCTCACATGCTATTGTGTTAATGATTTATGTCCCTCCATCGACCGACGCTACGGCAGCCTATGAGGACATTTACACCACTGTCTCCCAGTTACAGACCGCACATCCACAGTCCCTTATTATTATATCTGGGGACTTCACAACCTACTCATTCTTCACCCCACCTACATCCCCCCATAGTGAAGAAGAAACCTCCCACAACGAAGGTGATAAGACTGTGGTCTCAGGAATGCAGTGAGGCACTGCAAGACTTTTTTGAATGTACAGACTGACAGGAACTCTGAAGGCCTCACGATAAGTATACACTGACATCACGGACTATATTCATTCCTGTGTGGAGAACACTATGCCAACTAAGAAGGTATGGTGTTTCTCTAACAATAAACCATGGGTGACTCCAGAGCTGAAGGCATTGCTGAACGAGAAGAAGAGGACTTTCAGATCTGAAGACAAAGAGAAGTCCAACAAGTCTGTAGGAGCATAAAAAAAAAAAAAAAAAAAAAAAAGGAAGAGCCACAGTTTCTGCAGCCCGGGGTTGGGCTAATGAGTTAAATCTGTTTTTAATATATTTTACTTCTGGCCATTAACCATCATCCCCATTCCCCAGCTTCCATCAACCCCCCTCCATATGCTGTCACCCCCCTCTCCTGGTTTAGTGTTATTGTCACCTGTACTCTCTTCACACCACCCTGCCTTCCCACCATCTACAGCATCCACAACAAAACCAGCCCCATCCTCCACCCCAGCCCAGCATCAAGTCTGCCTAACAACCGATCAGGTGATAAGCCAGCTCAAGAGGATGAAGGCAGGTCCGGATGGAATCTGCTCCAGGCTGCTCAGGGACAGTGCATACTAGCTCTGTCAAATGGCCCTGCATATCTTCAACCTCTACCTGAGTCTTGAGAGGGTTCCTGAACTGTGGAAGACTTCCTGTGTGGTTCCAATGCTAAAGATTGGACACCCTAGGCCAGGGAGCCCAACCACTACAGACCAATGGCCCTGACTTCTCACGTGATGAAGACCATGGAGAGGCTCATCCTGCACCACCTTCACTCACTGGTGAGCTCAGACAAAACAAGACAAAGGAGATGGTTATAGACTTCAGGAGGAAGTCATCCCCTACCACACTGGTGAACGTCCAGGAAAAGACACTGAGATAGTGAATTCAAGTGTCTGAGTGTTCACCTCAACAATAAACTGGACTGGACCACAAACACAGACGTCATGTAAAAGACTCCATCTGAGTCTGCAGGACTCTGTTAAAGATGTTATCATTCCGTTGTAGCATCTGGCTTCTTTTATGCAGTGGTCGGCTGGTGGAGCAGTTGCACCCATAGGGACAGGAACAAACTAACACGGAGGTCAAGCTCTGTGCTAGGATGTCCTCTGGAGCCTGTGGTGGTAGTGGGTGAGAGAAGGATGATAGCAAATCTGACAACCATCATGGACAAACCCCATCAGCCTCTGCATGAGACCATGGGTATGCTGAGCAACTCCTTCAGTCAGAGACTAAAATGTCCTCGCTGCAGAAAGGAGCACTTTCATAGATCATTCAACCTAACAGCAGTTAGACTCTATAACAGGGGTGGCCAACGTCGGTCCTCAAGAGCGACAATCCTGCCGGTTTTCCATGCATCCCTGCACCAACACACCTGACTAAATTAAATAGATCCAACAGCCTATAAGGATCTGCACAATGACTCATTAGTTTAAGTCAGGTGTGTCGGTGCAGGGATGCATGGAAAACCTGCAGGATTGTGGCTCTTGAGGACCGACGTTGCCCACCCCTGCTCTATAACGTATCATGGCACTATGAGTCAGTCGGACACACCTCCACTGTCGCCATGTCATGCACACATAATGCATTTCGTATGTGTGTAAACATTTATGTGTATATGTATGTGTATATGTAGATATATGTATATGTGTGTCTGTTTATATATAGACAGATATTACCAATTTGCATATATCCATAACCCTTCCTCCATAATGCATACTGTGTATGCTTGTACATAGAACAACAATTACTGTGGTGTATATATATATATATATATATATATATATATATATATATATATATATATATATATATATTAATCTGCTTTTCTTACTGTTTTTTTGTAGTTGAGCAGTGGTAGCATACAAATTGCCCTGTTGTGGGATTAATAAAGTCTTATCTAACACAGTACAGAAAGGCAGAAACTTTTGTGTAGACTGATAGCAAAGTGATGTTAATCCTCAATATTACACTTGATGTCAGGGTTGCGTGGCACGGAAGGTGTGGACCCAAATGCAGGAGGCAGACAGATGTAGAATATTATTTTAATAAACAAAACTACTCTAGAGTACATGGACCGAAATTTGACAAAGATACCTAAAAAAAAAAAAAAAAAAAAAAATCCAAGATGCATGCATGCAATGAAGCTAGATAAACATTGCCAGTATTTTAATAATATCATTAACTAAAATGCTGCTTGCATTCATTCATGTAGGATTCTTCAGAATAGTTTTACACACTTTTACTGAGTTTTGTCTCTAGACTGCCTGATAAGGCTTAGGTAATTGTTTGCAAAAAAACTAATTTGACAAACCACCTCTACTCAGAAGTTAGACCTCACCCAAAATCCAGTAACAGTATAGTGGGAATTACCACATTTCAGATTGTCTCTCTGTGAAAACAGTCATGGTTAGCAGAAAAAACTGAACAACAGCAAACCAGTTATAATTCTGTCTCAGAGGCAAGAGAGGTGCTGGCACGAACGCGGGCGCTCAAACTAAATAAAAACTGAATCCCGTCAAGGTCACAGTGCCACAATCCACTCAAGTGCATTGCTTTGGGAAGCCAGAGATGTTGAAACAGATGTTTTTCATATAGGCTTTGTGGCGTGAAGTTGATGAGAGCTCTGTTACATTAGTGCAATGCACTGCGCTGCAGTAGGAGTCGCACTCAATTACATCTTTGCCTAATTACTCAGGATAAGCCCATGCTTTCTCAGTGTTGATTTACACAAATCTGCCTCAAGACCTGCACTGCCGCAGGAGTCATAAGCCACCCTTAATCCCTTTTTTGAGTGTTGTCAGTATTCTCTAATGGTCTTCTAAAAGGCCCCTTGATAACATCATTTCAACAATTTACATTTGAATATGTAGCAAAAAGCAGTGTGTGCTTCATTTTCTGAGCATGAACCTTCCCACTAGAAATAGAAATGGAAACCAAACACTGAGGTCCTAAAATAAATAGCCTTTTATGATTAATTTTATTGACCTGAAGCTGAGGTGGGAATATTTACTGTAGGACTTTCCGACCTGGACATCATCAAAATCTCCAAGCCTCTGCTCGCCAGGATATTTTATATTTGTCCTGCTGTGCCCTCAGTGCACCTGGCTGTATAAATACGACAGGATTTGTTCTGGGCTGCTTAATGATGTTTGGAGTATGTTGGGTCATGAAAGCAGTAGTAAAGTAATAAATAATGAGCAGGTCTCATCCAAAGTATGCACACTCTCATGTGGATGGATCTGACATTGTCCAGTGCTGTGACATGTATTTGTCCTCTGTTCTCTTTCCCTACCTCTTTTCTCTGATAAATTGTACATGTACACACACACATACACACACTGCTGCTCCATCCTGGGAACAAATGAAAGTGGACATGCAGTTAACAATATTAAGCCAACATTGGCTGTCTTTGTTGCCCTGCACCTCTGTTTCCCTCTGCCCTATCCCTTGATCTGAGAGCTAAAGTAGTTTGTTTCCCAATTAGAACATTGCCTTTATTGTGGAGAAGCCTGAAAAGAAGTTATTTAGTTTGCTTTATTAATGTCTATGACACATATGTATGAAATTGCTGGTATTCAATCAGTTAACTTTTACAGGTCCATTTACATCCAGTGATTAAAGTGGAGAGAAAGCAAAGCAAAATGGCTAATGTTGTGCAGGGAAGATGTGAAATGTTCAAGTTTAGATGCAAATTCACGTACTAGATAGGTTAAAAAAAGAGTAGCCTTGTGATGGATCTATCAATGATATAAACATTGAAGAGGAAAAATACCTGTTGGTTCAGTTTCCTGACATCTGGCACTTCAGATGAGCATAAGTGTTTACATGTTGCTTAGCAGTTGCAATCTTGATGAATAAAACAAGAAAGCAGCTATAGTGTTTTTTAATCACCCATGAACTCTAATTTACCTACAAAATTGCATAAGCTAACAGAAAAGGATCTTGACCAACTGAGCTTAAGTGATTTACAAACCTTCAACAAAGTGACTAATAGAAACTGTTTTGATCCCAACCAGAGAGCTATGAGCCATTTTTTCCTCAAAAATCCCTCCTTCTTTTAATGGTTTGAAAAAGAAGCCTTAATGAACTTCAGTTACATTGTTTGAATTATAGGAACAACCAAAAACATCACAAAAATAGGGTATTTGTTAGTCACTAGGAACATGTTCACACACATTAGCTTCATATGATGCATTACTCACAAAGCAGAAAGCAATGGGCTGTACTTATATTGCACTTTTTCCATCACGATGACTACTCAAAAAGCTTTACACTACATGTCACGTTTACCCATTCACACACACACACACACACACCATGATAGACACATCGGGAGGCGATGTGGGGTTCAGTGTTTTGCCCAAGGACACTTCGGCACAGAGTCAGGGGAAGCCTGGAATTGATCATCGACTTTCCAGTTAGTGGACAACTGCTCTTTCTCCTGAGCTACAGCCACACACAAGATGTGATGCACATGAACCTCAGCCATTGCAATACTTTGGTTTTAATACTAGTTGTTTCTACGAGAACAGAGGTGGTCCAACTGTTAAAGACAACCTTTCTGCAGTACAAGAAGCTTACATTCACTGGATACACTAGTATATGAAACATTCTCATTGATGTCACACTGTTCGTTTTCGCCGCCACGTTGCGTGGTAAAAAGCTAGCTGGGACTCCGCTCCCACTACAGTGACTATTAGCTGTTTCTCATCAGGGATGACGCTAGTGGACTTCACACTTTCCAAACCAGCTCAGCACTTATGTGGTCAGGTTGGACAGGGACATTTAGGAAGAAAAAAAAGTACATGCACTTGTTGGTGCTCAACATACGTATGATTTTCAAAATTCCTGATTAAAAAACTCCTTAACATCAAACTGAGGGAGATATTGCTACCTGATTTACCTTACCTTGACATACCACCTAGTCAACTGACAGTCACACTTCACAGGAGCAAAATTGAGTCAGATTAGAGGCTTATAAATATTTCATGGCAGGATGGGTATCAGCTGTGGAAAGTGCCCCATGAATGTGTCATGAGTAAGAAACCAGCAGATGCAGATAACGTTAACAATATGTAAAAATCTCCGGGTTATACAATTAGGAATTAATGTTTCAAACAATTAGTATTGCTATTGTAAGACATGTCCAACTTTGTATAAACACTGAAAACTGCCGTCACCGTGGTGCTCCCCGGTGGAGGTTAAATTTGTCTAATGTCCAACCAGTTCCACCGTGGTCGCATTTACACTGAGAAACCTAAGAATGTTTATTCATTTGTTTCACATAAAACATGATTTACGTATAAACTTGTTATTTGACTGTCCTCCTGGTTACACATAAACCTTTTTGCTTCCATTTCTTGTTGAAAAAAAAGAAGAATGTTTGCTGAAGACTTAAATGAATGAATAAGACAATTTTTAAAAACTTAAATGTAATTTGTACTCTTAGCTTGATGTTGTCTTTCAAACTTTTCCTGATCATCCTTTTGCCTTCTTTTCTCAGGAGTGCAGACAAACATGAAGATGGATGGGACATAGGCTAGGGACAACGGGTTGTCTTTTACCTAAGGGAAGACAAAATTAGCCTCATTTACATGTCCTTTAACAACAGACTAATGTGAAGTGTCTGGTTCCGGGACACAATAATGTTAAACCACTGTAGTTTGCGGCATTTTAGTAACACACTGCCTTATTTTTAATGAACAACTATATTGAAAATTAGAGCAGCCCACCATAAATGGACTTGGAAAGCGTACAAAGATTTTTTGTTTTTTGTTTTGATTAACTTACCATTACCAAAGTGCTCGCTGCACAGCTAGTTATCGTGTTAGATGGCAGCAACCCATCCAGGCCATCCTTTAGGGTCAATAGGCAGTCAGTAAAATAAAATCCCATTCCTGGGATGTCGATCGGAACATCCAAAGGCCCAACTTGAATGTACCATAATTTATTTATTTATTTATTTATTTTTAAATGAAAAGCCAGCTGTAGCAGCTGAGCCGGTAGCAGTATCCGTGCTTTGTTTATCTTTTTACCACCTACAAACGTCGCCAATGTGCAAGTCACAAGATCAGTGACAAAAGCTGAAAATGGTTTTTAGGTAAAAAATAAAAACTTTTGTAACATTATTTGCTTAAAAAATTCTAAAACCATACTTTTGAAAGGGTTTTTATTGTTATTTTTAACCCCAATACTGGCAGATTTTCCCAATTTAATACCCCCTAACAGAGACTAATGTGGCCTCCATCTTGCATCCTGCCTCTTCTCTGATCTCTCTCCAGCCAGTAAAAGTCAGTCCGGTGTTGACTCTTGTCTAATGGCTTCCTCTTTCTTTTTCTTGTTTCCTTTGACAATGGGTGTGTCCCAATTCACGCACTTCTATACTTCGAACACTACATTTAAGAGCTTAGTGTGCTGGTACAGAAATTTCAGTAAAAACTCAGTGCACGGATGCTGCCCTAAACTCGGCAAAAAATCTAGTGCGAAATGATGGACACTATGCGCACTAAACGGACACCATCTTGCTGATGTAGCGGAAGAGGAGGGACTTTCAACCAGTTTTCCAGAGCTGAATAATGGTGGCCACCGACTCAGTGGTACCAATGCAGGTGGAGGCTATTTTGTACTGTTGTAAGTATGAAGTTATTCGGTCATAATAATAATAATAATAATAATAATACAAACTACAGCATGCTTCCTATCTCTTCTGTCCCTGCCAACAGTTATGGAGGTGATCATTTGTAGGAGGCTGCAGTAGAGTTAGCACAAGTAAATCTTAGCAGTTTTTTAGCTGGTTTTGCGGACGTACATAGGCTATAGGTATTAGTTTGATTAATGCTATAGGTTTCATATGTTTATTCATGATTGTTGAACCTCCAGATTAAGCACTGCGGGGTCTCTGGCTTAAACAAAATGATCCTTGATCTGAAGACTGATTCAGAAACACCGCTGGTTTAGAGAACCGGCCCGTTTCGATGGTACCGCTGACTAAGCCGTAGTTGATTGTACATCACTTTAGATCAGAGTCTGCAAAGTACCCATGAAGTACATATAAACATAAAGAATGTTTGCTTTCATATAAACTGCCAATGTGTGTTCACTGTAGGTCATTTACCACCTGGGGGCTAGGACGTTGCTGTGGAGAAGAGGAGGTGGCAAGAGAGAAATGTTTTAATAAAAATTTTAAATAAAAAGTTTGCTGCATCCCCGTGTTTTAGCGTCTTCATTACTGCATTTCATATTTTAAATGATGATTTCTAGTATAATCGGTTTCCTGTTGCCAGACGTGAACGTTATCAGTGTAAACACCAATGAAAACATATGTATAATGTAAAGTACTTTAACTCAGTGAAGATATGTTTTAAAGTTATCGTGTTTTAAATTGCACTTTATACTAACAGGTATGGGGGAGACATGCAGAGACACATGAACGTGTGCTGATGGTTTCTGTTGTTGAGGTAGATAATGAAAGCCACGGTACTTTGTTTCACAAATGAGGCCTTTTAAAAGGCATTTAATAGCATAAAGTATGATGACATGCAAACATGTATGGGAATGTGATTTTGGATTTGGATTTTGGCAGAACTTGGACGGATTTTCCAAAAAAATGTATATTAACGGAGCGGCGCTGCCATTAGGCCGCATACAGGAGGGTCATATACCTTAAAATAAATAAATAAGCATACGTTCTAATTCATGTGCAGTCCGAGGAGGATCCTGAGTTGGATGCGACAAAGTTTACAGATGGGGTTAAGTAGGGAGTAAACAAAAGAAAGTAAAATCAAGAGTTGGAAATTCATTCTGTAAATTAAGTGCAAAACGTTAGTGCTCAATTTGGATCAGGACTTACCTATGATAGTGTGCACTACAGAAAGTAGTGCTTAGTGTGCATTGCTCACTACCTTCCAGTGCACTCACGTACGTGTGTGGTTTGAGACACACTCTATGTCTTCTGGCATTTCTTTACTGAATCAGCCTTGCTGTGTGTTCAATATGTCCAGTGTGTTGATACTAGTGTGGTGCATGTGATGCAGCACCGTTAAGCAAAACACAGCTGTCACAAGATGGAAAACAAAAGTTGTGAAGTGCGGTTTCTCAACCTGAGTCAAAAACTTTAAGGTTGGAAACTTAAGTTGCATTACTTTACATAGAACATAACGATCAAGCAATCATAACAAATCAATTTATTTTGGTGGTGTTTGGGGGCAAAAGGAGCATGTTATGAACACACATGCATTATGTCATTGGACTGCTGAACCTACTTCCTTGTGTCTTGGTAACTGATAAAAAGTTAAAGTTCAAGCTGTTTAAGTGTGTATACTTCAATGAAATGAGAAAAGCTATTGGCAAGGCTTTCTCATAACTTAAGTGTAACATTTTTGCTTCTGGTATGAAATATGCAAACACACAAGCACGTTAACAATTAACTTTTGGTTACTTGTGAAAGTCCTGCTTTAATTTTTATTAGATTCTATGTGGCACTTGGGTATTTTCTTGTGATTTGGAGGTGTCTAGCATAAAGACATAAGGCTATTGTCAAAGAGAGTTAAAACACAACACATTTTCCTGCATTTTCATAGAATATTCACACTAGCATTGGGCACTGTGGTTAAGAAAATAATAAAAACATTGTTCCCCAACTCAGTTACTCTCGAGCTCAGAACAATCCAACTGATTATTTTATTATTTCAGACGATAGAGTTTAGTCCTGCTGTGGCTGTGTATGGTTCTTCCATGTGCTATTGAGGCCCCTGTTTGGTAAATGAATAATCTCTTAATTTGCCAATATGTCTTTAATTCTTTTTATTGTCATCATCCAATCTAAAAAATGACACCAGACAAGAAGATGATTTTTTTTATGGGTGCAACTCACTCAACTCTGCTGCTCATCCAACAATCCAATCCAATTTCCTGTAAGGTTCCTATAGGTTATAAGATTTATTACCCAGAAGCCCTGTTACAACAAATAGTCTACCAAACAGTTATTTCCTTACTTTTTTGCTAAGCTTATTGACACTCAGGTGGTTTTCTGTCTCTCACTGTCTTTAAAATAAATCTTAGAGTACAGTGTTAGCAACTATCGTCATTGCATCTTTGAAAACTTCTTCATCTGAAAAGACCTTCTTTGTGTAGCTCTAAACAAGGCTTCGGTTGCTTTTTGGGATTTTTTTCACCAGTTTCGTAAAAAAAGACTGCTGCTTATCCAAAGCTGCCTTTAGCTCACGGACCTTTGCTGCCTGTAAAGTGCTTCCCATTGGGTAGTTAGCATGGTAGCTTTCATGACGTGTAGTGAAGTGTCGCTCCACAGTGTGCCAGTTTGCTGTTGCCACAGTCGCCCTGCAAATGAAGCACATGCAGCTTCCTTTCACAGTAGGAAAAAAACTCTTCCTCCAATTCACTTTGAAAGTGATACGTTTTCTTTCTTTTTTCTGCCATATTTTTAGGGTAAGAAACTGCATTCCGCTCACCATCTTCACTGCCTGCTAGCTTACTCTCCACAAGTGCGAAGATTTTGTCAAGCACACAGTACTGACCTTTGAAGTAGGTCAGAGTTCACCTAAACTTCACGAATAATAAACATTTTTAATTCTTTTAGTTTTAATACATTGTCATTTTCAAATCTATATAAATGCAAGTGTGATTAAAAAAATAGCGTCAGAAAAAAATTAGATTTTAGAGCAGCGAGTTATGCTACTTTTAGAAGAGGCCTGCTGCAGGCGACTCCTTGCGGGTGACTCGATGCTCGCGGACACCGTGTTGGTCACCCCTGTTTTAGACACTAACAGCTTGTATTAGATGTTCTTCCCTCAAAGAACTTTTTCAAGTTTCTTTTTCTCACAACTCACAAGTAGCTTATTCATGAAATTTCATATGAAACATTCAACAAGTTTAAATTAGTACTTGGTGTAGGCCACATTTGCCCATGTACCATGTCTGTTTGGAGAAATACCTTCATCCTTATTGATATTCTCTCTTTTCAGCCTGTCACAGAAATACAATCTGATTTGTGACATTTTTAATATTGCAGTCAGCCTTGTCTGATTGAAAACCCAGCTCCAATTTTCATTCTTTCAGTCCTTTTTTAAGGTCTCAAAAGGGAAATATCTGGAACTTCTAAGTTCCCTGTTCACCAGCTAGATGCTAACTACGTCCATCTGTTGTTTACTGCAATGTGCAAAAGAATTATAAAACTTTTCTTTTTTATTATTATTAACTGAAACAGGTGTTTTGGGATCTGAAATTGTGCCAAAACAACTATTGTGACCTACAATTCAATCTATCAATAGCAAATAGTAAAAAGGTCTGCAACCCTGAACTGCTAATGAATGACAGAAATGTAAAATTGCCTTCATAAATGCATTTTATGCAGCTGCTCACTAATCATCACTGGGAGATGAAGTGAATAAAACATAAAAATGGGGGAAAACTGTAACTTAAAGGAGCACAACCCATAGAACACTTAAAGAGAAGACACATACAGATATAAAGAAACAAAGTAGGGGCACAGTGGAAAATGTGCTGTCATTCGGTATCATATTCTGCATCCTGTCTGGCCAGTTTTATGGATATAAAGCCAATGGAAACAAGTGCTACTCTGGACTTCAAGAGATCAAAATATTGCTGTGTTTTTCAAAATTAAACAGGCTGAAACTGTAACCATCCAACCAACCTATCATCTTCATATAATGTTACAAGTACTTCTTTATCAAGTGCGTTTGCAGTACGCTTGAATGACTCATCATTTTCACAGAAAGCATCCCTAACACATGTCAGAGCTCTCCTCCCTTCACTCTTTTACCCCACTGGTGTGTATTCCAGGTCAGTACAATACGCCAACAGCCCTGCAGCCACACAAATGCTTCTCATTTTCACAGCAACCTCTCTATGTCTCTTTATTAGACCTTTGTCAGAGCAGAACGGCTCTTTGGGTTTTGGAAAAAAAAAAGGCCCGACAACTGCCAGAAACTATTGGTGGTTGAGAAACAATGGCACGCCCTGTGTGATTCGCAGTGCCTTTCGAACCCTAAACGTCTTACTTGCTGTAATCCACTGTTCCTTTTATTTGTCAGATCATGGTTGCTGCCTCCAATTGGTTGTGTCAGCTCTGGCCCAGGAACACTGAGACGACCTGACCAACATGGTTGAACCTCTTGCCAAAAAGGACTGAGAAGAAAGGAGAAGGAATGAGGGAAATGCTTTAATTGCTGCAAGAATCTCAACAGTTTGGGAAAATTTGTTTGAGAAAAGTGTGGGTAATAGGACAGAGGGGAGACAAAAAGTGGCAGTGTGATCCAGCGGACTTAGCTTCACTTCCACTTGCGACTTGTGTGGCTGATGCTCTGTGCTGGGTGTGGGCCATCCTGGGACAGCAGCACAGAAATGAGAGCTATTGTAAAGAGAGTGGGTGTTGTGGTGGGAGGGTTGTGGCAGTTATGTCAATGTAGGGGGGAAACCATGATAACATATGCAGTGGTCTACAGGTCCAAGATACAAAGGGAAGCAGCTGAAATCAGATGTAAGAGTTATTTTTCTTTAGATTCATATGTGTCAGCCATTTCTTGTTTCACAATTAATGCAGCTACTAACACTTGAAGTCAGTCTGGAGTATTGTTTATCCTGGAGGAATTGTACACCAGGTTTTGAGTAGATTCTATAAGTATTCTTCAAAGTGCTGTGGGCTTATCGTGCTGGGCTTACGCCTAGAACTATGAAAGTGATTACCACTGTGGTTTCTGTCTGCATTTCATACTTATGCAGCAGTTTATTTCATGGTTCGATCCTGACAGAAAATATTTGAATCACTTACAAAATGGTGTCACCAGATGCCTTCACACTCATTCGCTTTTGAGAGGTTTGGAGCAAAGGCATATATAGGCCCATTCAAGTGAGTTTATTGGAGGGGACGCGTGGGAAGAGCAAGATTAATGGCTTTAACTTTATCTTGGCAAATCAAATTCCAATAAAGCTCAGAGAAAAATTAAAATTTGGCTAGCGCAAGCACTAAACTGTGACTTGATTGATGCGAATGGGTCAAAGTAGTTCCAAAAATCTGCAGGTGATTCTTTTACAGCCCGGATATCCAATTTAAACTTGGGGGTTTTATTAGCGGCTGATTGTTGATACAGGGACGCTCATTTCCCAAATGAAGTGCTGTTCACCTGAATGTGCCTGTCAAAGGGTACGATTTACAATCTCCTGCAGAAACATTTAAACTGACCCCCTTATATTTTTCAAACCGATAATTTAAGTAAAAGGAGCTCAACACGTTACACTGAGGGTCATGTTTAGAGAATATTTTTGTCAGTGACTATTTTAACAGACAGTGTTGTTACTTGAGATTGCATCAGTCACATGCTAAATACGAACACATACTCTTGAGGAAAATTAAACAATTCTTTTCCCTTGATTCATGCCCCCAAATTGAGTAGTTGATGTTTTCCTTGCAAAGTTCTAACAGTTCCATGATTGGGAACTTGTTTGGGATTTACTGTAATATTGATGTGTTTATAATAATACTGTGAGACGGGAGCTACAAGTTCTGGCAAAGTTGGATTTTGTTACCTCAATTCATACTTTGCTAAAGCTAAAATGAAGCTTTTCATTTTTATGTTTGATTTTAGCTTATCTGGGTGATTAAAAAGAAAAAATCTCAGGTTTTTTGTGTGCAATCTAACTTTTTTAGGTAGTTCTCCAGCAAAGGCCTGCTTTATCTTGTTTTGTAAGGTTTTTAGGTCTTATTTTGTACCCTCTCTTTCCACCCTCCTTGTATTTGTGCTGTAAAGCAACTTCATTATGCAGTAAGTCCAGTCTGTCTGTCTTGCACCTGTTTTACTTCAGGATGCCCAGCTGACTGTGGGGTTCAGAATGAGGGCAGCATGGCAAAGGCTGTGATCTTAAAAGTACTGATGACTGAGGGAGAGGGGAGGCCAGATGGATGGAAACCATTATGGTGGAGGGCCTTTTCTGGCCTAGGAATGAGAAGACTAACTGAAAACCAGACTAGAAAAATAATCCTCCCCTCCCACACCTTGGATCAAAACAGTCAGTTTAAAGACAGTTGTGCAAGCATGAAGACGGACACTCCTATCAATCTTTTTTTTTTTTTTTTTCTTGTGGCAAAACATGATGTTCTTACAACATACCAAACAATGCTGTCTCCAGATCTCCAGATTCACTTTAATAGCTTTGGCTGCACCTCAGAATAACACCCTTTAACCAGTGTGAGGGCATGGGGCAGAGCCAGGGCGATGCGTGAAGCTGGTGTGGTGGCCTGTAGTCGGGTGCCAGTCAGCCCATCACTGGGAGAAGGCCATCCCCGTGAGACAAGATATCACCATAGCCTGGTTGGCTGACAGCTTGAGGGCCCTTATTGAAAAATCAATGTCCATTTGTGCGTCCAGCTCACCTGGCCGTCTGCCAGCTCGGCTGAAGTCACCTAATGAAGCCTGATCCCGTTACCTGATTCCAGAATCACTGAGTCAAAGTGACTTTGCAGCTGAAGTCATCCATGCATCAGGGACCTCAGTGCGAGTTCAAAACCATCCATGCGGCATGTTGTTGTTGTTGTTTCAGTTTGCATGCTCCTGTTCTTTTTGGTGTAGTGCAGCATCCTGACTTGCAGGTCTGCAGGTCATATTGATTTCTTGCCATAATGGGGAAAGTAGCTCACAGCAAAAAAATGTTAGAGCTTATGATAGATTTTTGATAAAAGACATTTTAATAATCAAATAATTAAAAAAAAAAAATCAAAATAAATGTCTAATATTTGAGTTGTAAACAACATGGGAGTCCTGACCAGAAAAACCCAGTTCCTCTGAAAGTCCCAGATTCTCAGACTTAACGAAGTATTACTGCAGAAGTACTTGCAAATTTACTTAAACTTTTAACAGTAGACATAGTCTTACATTTTTTGTATATAAAGTATGACTTTAATGGACTTAAAGTGAAAGTGGTCAGCTTACAGTATTGATAACAACTGCATCACCAAAACTGCAGACATTTCACACATCTTCACACATCTAAATCATTTAACCTGAAGTTGTCTGTTCCTTTCAAATAACTTTTAGAAGACTGTTTCATGATCTGAAATACAAACTAACCTTCTCTTATGTTGCCTGAGTTTCCCAGACATTTCTCACATTTTCTTGCTTTCTATTTTTTTTTCTTACTTTTACCATCCACTTAGGAACTTAATTTTAGATCCAAATTTATTTAAAACTCGACATACCATCAAAAAGTAACCATTGGCCATTTAACCCAACCTGTTTTTTCCATTCTTTAATAAGACTAATTTTTATTGGCCTACTGCCCTGGTTAGTCAAAGTTCACTCAAACTATACAGACATTTTGGTTATGAGATGGCCTGGGTGCATATATGACAGCAAAGGACATTTAATTTATTAATATTTGATTAGAATATTGGCGTAAATTGTCATTTATATATGGGTTTGACGTTAAAAGGTTCAGTATCAGATACTTTAAATTCAAAACTGATTCTCTCATGCTAATAAGATGGAAAAAGTTCAGCCTTGCAATCACTGTGCTGCATGCTGTATATCATATGAAAGAAATTAGACCAACAATAGCCTATTGTAAATGACTCACACCAGGATGGATTACTAAAGCAAAAATGCAGTCTGTCTCTTAGATTATACACTGCACAGCAGATTGTAACTGTGGTCATCTTTTCAAGCTTTCCGGATAAACCGCTGCAATATCACTGCTGAAACAGAGGTTTTTCTTCCAGTCATTCCACTCACAGTTTACCATTAGATGGATAGTGGAACTACACTATGGTATTGTGCATTGTGATTCATTTTTAGCCCATTCACAGACTGTGGTCTAATTCTGTCCGGGAAACCTTTCCTGTGTGTAAACGCCCGGCCACTCTGACCGATCATTATGTTAAATGTCAGCTGGCTTTAAAGTTGTGGCCGAGGCAGCTGAGCAGCAAAGCCGCCCTTCTTCACTGGATTACTTCTCTCTGTGAAGTTTCATTTGCCCGTGGATGAGCGGCTGACAGAGGCAGCGGCCTGTAATCCCTCAAGCTACAGCAGCAGTGCCTGATCTGAGGTGGAATCAAACAATTGACTCTAAAACCCCAATCAGAATCCAACTAGCAGACTAGGACAGCAAGCTGATATGGCGGCTGGTGATTACTATGGTACGCGACACAGATATACAATCCCTCTCTGTCGGGCTTGGCGCTGCACTCTTCCATCCAACCATCGAGAGGAAAAGGGGGGTTTTGATGATGAAGATCAGTCCTGATGTACCTTTGTGAAAGATTGAGTCATACTGAGAAAGGGGAGATGATGAAGGAGTAGTGAGGTCAGTGAGGGTGAGAGAAGGATGAGAAGGTGCTTGTATGGGAAAGGCAAGAGAGGAGGAGGGGAGGAAGGCACTGCCGAGGGCAATGCTTGTGATAAGAAACAACATGGTCCAGGAGGGAGAGTGTCTTGTCTTTAGAGCAGCAGATGCTTTCAAAGTTGAGCTGGCATTCATTACCAGGATGACGTAGTCTGTCTGTGTACCTTCTCTGTCCCCACTCTGACCCTGAATTTACACTGGCCTGTCTACTCTTTGCTTGAAAGTCAGAGGGCCTGCAGAAATTCTAAAACATACATGCAACAGAAGGTTCCCTCCAAAATTCCTCTACATGTTAGGAATACCCCCCTTGGTGCCCCCCTCCAGCACCATCACTGCAGACTGTCCTGTCCCCTGGTCTGCCCAGAAGAGTCTCACAGAGAGGGCAGTGTGTAATGCAATTTGGTTGATTAAAAGAAAACATTAAAGCACTACCTTATTGAATTTGACGGCACGTACGGATCCGGATCTCACCAGCCACTCTGTTTTATTGGCCAGGATAAAGGGGATCACGTCATTCCCCATCACCCCTCCACCACCTCCACACCATCCTGCCCACCCAGCAGCCCCGCCTTCCTTCATCCTTTTGAGCCCAGACAGACAAACCTTGCCAGGAGGACATCCTGGCAGGGTAGAGATTTGTTTAGACCCCTATCTCCCTCTCTTTTCTGACTCTCCACCCTCTCTTATTGCAACTTTCTAACCTTGGACATCACAACAGAGAGAGAGGGATGTGAGGAAGGGCAAAATATTATACACAAATGGAGACTGAAAGTGGGAGAAACCCTTGGAATGAGTGAAGACGAGTCATTTTGTTTGTGTCAGTAAACCGGCTGATAGGTCATTAATCTCAGGAGTCCATGGGTCAGAGCATCTCCGTCACTGTCTATCCAAGATGACTCACTTACATTGTTCCTAACCTGTTCGAAGTCTTGTAGTCTATAATTTAAACTCAGACAGGGAAAATGGGGAGACAGAGAGGTAAGTGGAAATGGAGTAACATTCAGTGAATATCAAGCACATGCCAATCTGCTCAGTGCATCAGAGCCCAAGTACAATCTCAGCTCATAATATCTAGTCCATGTATCAGAGTTATGGTGAAGATGGCACTCGACCTCGTTGTGTAGGGCAGCAACAAAACAATGTCTGAATGAAAGTCTTGTGTTTAGATTACATCATCTGTGCCTGCTTCAATTACACTGCAAGAAATGAATAACAGCACACAAGGGGTGACGTAATGTATCAGCACTTTGTTGGGCCAGTGAAATGAGACTTTTAATCCATATTGGCTTTGGTGCATTATTGACTCCAAAAACTTTATCACATCATATTTAGCTTGGTCTGTCCTTAGCAGAGCAATGATAAAAGAAAACAGAAAATTTCTGATCAGGCAGCTGCTGTGTAACTGGTTAGTATAATGACACAGCCAGGCCTAATGAGTGTGAGAGAAGGGTTGCAGATAGACACTGACATGTAGACACACCAACAGTATGATTTATAGAGAGTCTGTGTGTGTGTGAGACAGAGAGAATAAGAGGTGCGCTGACGTGTGTGCGTCTGTATATAGACACTGAATGACAACATTGAATCACTGATGTCCATTATAAACCAATAAAAACTGTGGATTGTTCATCAAATGCATCCTGTTCCTCTGAATCACTACATATTACTGTATCTGGGGAAGTGTGTGCGTGATTCTAGTCTTACACAAACAACTGCCCCTGGCCAGCTCGTTGGCGTTGCTATGACAACAGAGACATTCGGTGACTGCTGACTCACTCTGACACAGACACAGAAGGTGTGTCCCAATTCAGACTACGTAGGCTATGGAGTGTCCTCTGTAGTCTACACACTTCGAAGTCCACTCAATGTTCGTGAAATGGGACAGCCTACCTTACCAACATGAATTTCCCATTGCAACAACAGAGGACACTGAATCACTTAAACCTCTGAAATTACTCATAGGAGACTTCAGTGAACGTTAACACTGCCCGGTAACACCGACAGTAAAAAAAAAAAAAAAAAAAACGGTCAGAGGCTCTGTTGTTTTCCAGCCGGTAGACACCTCATTAACCCTTTAAAAATCCACAAAAATCAAATATTCCAGAATTTTAATGTCACCATTTAACAAACATGTTTTAATGTACTTGGTTTTGTAACATTTCTACTAAAGTGTGGTTAAAAAACATACTTTTTTTTAAACAAAAATTTATTGAAACCTATAACGTACTCTTCTGAGCATGGTTGCTCATTCATCACTGTCTTGTGTGCGATGATTTCTGAGAGAAAAGAGGCCACGAAGGATGCATCACCAGCAGCCTTCTTTTGAGGCCAAATGAAGTGCGGATTTGAAGGGTGGATTTAGAGGGTCCTTCAAATTCTGTGAATTGGGGCAGTGCTTGGCGCACTACGATGACGCATGTAGCCGACAAATCCGCACTTGGAAGTATGCAGACCTTGAATTGGGACACACCTAGAGACAAAGCTCACAGATGAGTCAGGGCTTAAAGAACCCCTCAAACAAACAAGCACTGTTCGCAAACAAGAAGTCCTATTAAAAAAATTCTTGAACCGTTAGCGCCAGAAGGGTATGAGGAATGCATAGATATAATTAATTTTATCGTAATATCAGCAGAATTTAAACTGTAGCAAGTTTAAAACATATTACAATTGCTTTTTGGAGCCTGGAATCGAGCAACCGACTTTTTGGTTGGTAGATAAATGCTATTCCTCCTGAACTACAGCTGCCAACCATATAACCAGATATCTGTCAGTCTGTTGAGTATTTCCCTTCTTCCTGCAAACAAGGTGTTGATGTTACTAAACGAAGTCGAAGGCTGGAGTGCTTCTGAGCTGTCTGTAGCTGGGTGTTTCATCAGACTAGAAACAAACTGTATTATTCTTTATCTAGACAAGGTAACAACAGACTTTGTAGACTTGTGTATTATACTTTGGATGTTAGCATACTACATGGAATGAAGCAGGAGGAGGCAGGTAGCAATGGTTGAAAATAAGATCCAGTTTTGTATTGTGTTTAGTGGACCTAACCTTTGAAACAATGAGGATCCACTTGGGTTTTGCTCATAGTTGGAAAAGCATGTGAACCTCCATCTTAAAGTTGAAGGCTACTGTGCTAGCAAGCTGCAGGCAGTACACAAGGTTAAGCTAGCTGTTGATGGTCTGTAAATAGTCTGGATTGTGAGCTGGCAATTTGTTAAACCACATTCCCTGATTGTAGGAGTTGTTGTAGCAACAGAGAAACTATGAGACTAAGTGGTGAGCATGAATCTTTCATAGCTGTTCTTATTTATCATCACACTGATAATTAAACCCTATTTCGGTTTCATTACAGCACTGTTACCAATAAAACAAGGTTGTTTCTTGTTCCTGCAGACTTCACCTGTATTGTAAACAAATTGTCACTTTAATCTTGAATGATCGCATATTCTGTATGAAAAGGGGACCCGCATCTGTTTCTGAGTAAACACATGTGTTTTTCATTTTTAAGAAAAACGTAGATGGGGGGGATATGGCATTAATTAGCAGAGGATAAAAGCTTTATCAAAGCAAAATTCCAAAGCCATTATCAGAACTAAGACACCCCAACAATACGTCTGTTCCCTTTTTTTGGCTTATGAATGCATTTAATCTATGACCTGCACATGCACCATTTCAGTGTCTTGTCACTTTTCACATTGAATTTGCCTCTGCATCTCTGCACACTGAAGCACAAGGTGGGTGAATATAAAGATGGGAAACATGATAGGAAGGGAGAAGTGAGGAGAGTTCCAGCAAGAGGAGGAGGACGAGGTGGCTATGGTGGTGTAGGAGAAAAGCGAATTTGAAGGTTAGGATGATGAGAATGCTCTGCCTCACATTGGAGCGCTGTGCCACTGGGAAACTTGAGATGTGAGCATATAGGATTGTATGCTAGAGTTTCCCGCAAAGAGCCCCCTCCGCAGCAAAGCATTGAGGGAGGTGGGGAGGAGGGAGGTATTATTGTGTTAAGACATCAGATCCAGAGCATCATCATCATCTCTGTATCACTTACATAACACTTGCGGTGCTGAGGCAGAAAAGTGGATAAAGCATATGAAGAATAAGAGACATGGATCGTAAAAGTGACAACATAGATTAAAGTAAGAAGCTTGCAAATAGGAAAGAGGTGAAAATTTTTGCAAAGTAATAGCAAGAGATTGGAACTCGAAAGGTGAAAGTCAAAGAGGAACAGTGTTTTATAACTTTTCATCAACCTACGCCTGGTCTTCTGAAGACACACAGGCAGAGATGAATTATTCAGTCTCTGGCTGGTGGATCTCCTCTAAGACCGACGCCTGTTCCTCTCAAGTGTTAGAGCACCACTTGACGGTAAATGCTCCTTGGGACAAACAAGAGGTTCTTATAAAAACAACCTATGCACTTAACTCACTCTAAAATACCCCTCCTCCTCCTCCTTGGCCCTTTTGTCTTGACCTCAGCCAAGATCAATACTTAGCTAGAGCCAGATGTTGCACAATACCACACTGGAAAGAGACGGTTTATAAGATGAAACCTCTGGAGGAAGTTGTGTGCCTGCATTTAAATTTTTAAATACAGGTACTCATGTGCATGCTAACAGACTGTAGCGGAGTGAAGATGAACCGTAAATTGGGTACTATGAGAGTTTTATGTCACTTTTATTAATTAATTTATTTGATTAATTGAACATATACAATTTTGACACAACAGTTTTGATCTACAGCAGACTTCACACAGCATATTCTGAGAGAATCAGTGAAAGGCATTTGGGTCCATTGAGAGGTCTAATGCTGCCATCTTCAGGCATTAAAATGAAACTACACAAGGTGAAACTACTGCATATGAGTTACTGTAATTCAAGAACAGTGATCTTTGTTGTGTATGCAAACTGATATTGCTCTGAGGACTTTATGGAATGCACATACTGGTACTGATACAAATGTAGGAAATGAGAACATGTGAAGTCACGAAGATGAATGCGCTTCTTGCTGAAGCTGACTCCTGTCTTCCATCATAAACACATGGAGCACACAAGATTACAGATTAAATTGTTTAGGTTTTGAACATCTAATATTAGATCAAATGAAGTCGTCCATTTTAATTTGTAACAAATGATTGACTGCATAGGCTCTGTGAGGGTTTCATTTCTCATGCAGTCACAGGAACTCATAAACCGGTTTTCTAAAGTGTCTGCATCTACATAGTTCCTTCTAGTTTTATATAAATGGTTTAGTTTCTGTCTATAATTTCTTTTTCCCCCTTTTTTTGGACTTTGTTATTTAAGTAACATGACATGTACACCCCATCCATCAAGCTCCCTTAGAGTACAGCATCAATCTGAATTTGTAGACAGCAACATCGATTGAAGCTTTTAAGCAATTGTTAAAAGCCTGTGTTGGCTTGCTTTTCCAATAATTATCTTTTCTGTTTTTTGGGTTATCTTATTACACTACTTTCGCTTTTCTTTTTTTTTTTATGTTGTGTGTTTTATTTTAGTTGTGGTTCATTCTTTTTCTCTTTTCTCTTGAGCCGCCCCTCATCTGTGAAACAGATGTCATCATTTATTGAAAAACTTGCAAACATAGATTGAAATATAGTATTTAAGATAAAAAAAAAAATGTGTTTATAAAATTCTAACAAATGTAGAAGTTAATATGTGGTACGAGCACCTTCATTCTTCATAGCCTGAATCCTCTTAGAAAAGCTCTTTTATCTTTTTTTAAAGTCCTCGGGAATAGTTCTCCAGGCTTCCTAAACTTTCCAAAGCTCTTCAGCTGTCGGCTTCCTTTTGCAAAGCGTTCTGTCTAGATGGGTTCTGAGGGCGATTTATCACTCCATTGGACCTGATTCCACTGATGTTTTGTAATTTTTCTTAAGAACATCACTTTCAGAAGTTGTACACTCCTCACTTCATGTCAAGATGGGACAGATTTCTGGTAAATAATGGTTGGGAATCATCATGTTGGTGCAAAAATACAATTTTACTGCATGTTTGTCAAACTATATATTTTTTTTCTTAGATACAAATAAAGGCATAAACAAAGTGCCTAAAGACAGAATTTAAAATTGGACATTTTCCATTATGTGCAGACACACCAGTACTCCCACTCTAGCAATATTATGTAAAACACATATTACACATAATACACATTTCTTTATAACAATATTAAAACACATGCTTTTTGCCTTTGAATTCACTACTTTTACTTACAAATTGGCAGGTTTTTAGGGTACTGTAAAACACTATCTTTGAACACTCCATTTGAAGCTGAAATGTGTCAAAGTACATGTGCATGCAGCTGTATGCTCATTTGTCTGAGAGTGTGAATGTGTGATATAAGTATGCATTCTCATGTGTGTGCTTGTGTGTGTCAGCATCCTCCCTCTCCACATCCTGCTGCTCCACTGGTGTCATCTCTCAGCGGACCAATGCTCTCTGGTAACACAACACTGGGGGAAAATGAAATGCAGCACAAGACAATCAGTTCTGGTGTCTGCTTTTGGTCTGGGCTTCAGATCCAGCACTACTAATGACTCTGTCCAGAGCCTGTCCTCTTTTTTTCCTGGGTTGCTGATCTAAAAATAGCTGATATCTCTTCTTCATGTTAAGGACACACTGCAGGTGCTGAAACAGCAAACAGTGACAAGTGAACACAAACAGAATAGATGCTGTTCTGGAAGCATGCATGATCAACAAGCCACAGTTTTTGTCTTTTTTTTAAATCAATCTTGCAACTTTTAGTGGTAGTTAAATCAACCAGCAAAATTAATGTAAGCTTTAAAGGGCAGTATCTAGGCATGGTCCTCAGGGATTTGTGAATTTAAATGTTTTCAGATATTAATATAAGTGTCTCAATACATATAACTTTAGTGACCCTAACCCTATTCTTTCTGTATGTTTAAGTGCCTGCAGGATGACAGAGTAAGCAAAGCTATGGTCTATGTGCAAATGCTTAACTTAGATTATGAATTAAGAGAAGGTAGCACCACCATCAGGCCAACCTTTTAACTTAATATCTACTATCAGAACTAGCACAAGATAGCCTACTGAACAATGCAGTTCTGAAACGACATTGTTCTGTCCATCATTCTGAAACGATGGACTGTAGTTGAATAACATTTATGTTCCTCTCACTATCATGTTAACCATGGCCAGTACTTTGGTGTTTCATGTTTAAATGGTAAAGGCTCTGTATTTATATAGCCCTTTTCTGTACCTGGAATGATACTCCAAGCACTTTACATTATACATGGCATTCACCTATTCACACACTGATGGCAGAAGCTGCCATGCAAGGCACTAACCACGACCCATCAGGAGCAATTTGGGGTTTGGTGTCTTGCTCCGGGACACCTCGACATGAGCTCAACAGACCGAGGATCAAACCGGCTACAAAATGACCACCCTACCCACTGAGCCACCCTGCCCAAAATTAGCTGAGCTTTGTGCTGCTAAACACTTATTAGCGCATGTTAGTTAGCTAAACCTACTTGGTGATTTAGGTAAAGATAGCACACCAGGTCAATTAAACTTAACATCTAGACTAATAAATGGACTAGAAAAACTTTTTGCACACTAATTCATGGTTCCAAAATGATGGCATTGTACAATATTTCTCTTACTGTCAAGTCAAAATTTCAGATTAGTCAGTACAATAAATATTTGCTAAATGGTAGCTTTTTAATTTTATGCTAAGCACTTATTAGCATGTTAGCATACAAACACACTCAGCCTAGGTTTTAAAAAGTAAACATTCAACCAGTATGTGTAGCCACTGAGCATGTTGCCTTACTACCACTAACATTTATCCCAAGGCATAGCCTGGCATGAATTTTAATGGCTGTAAAAAAGCCAAGCATACAGACATTCATTGTACTTTATTTTTAGGTATGAATGTTCTGTTGTTTCAAGATAAAGAAGCTGCTGTCTTGGCTCAGTGATGTCTTTTTACAGGTCACACTCTAGCTTATTTAGAGCATTTATTGCTGCAAACTAGCAAGCAATCACTATAATTAGAGGTAAATGCAAAGGCATAATGGGGGAAACAAGCATACACGGGAGGCCATGCATTACAAATTACCGCATAAGCAATTTGATACAAATTAAATCACCAGAGCCCAGCAAGACTGTATGATTTACAACAGAGGGGGCTAAACAGAGAGGTAATCAAGAGGTGAATAGAGCCTGTGATTTGTTGAGCAATACATCTACATTATCCACATCTGCTAAGCTGAAGAGACCTTTAGCTCATTGTAAATATTGTGGTAATGTTACTGTTAAAGCAGGTACCCTCCAACCACATCATTGGCAGGGTCACATCTGAATACTATGTATTAAAAACTCACTCCAGAAGGTAATCAGGGAGGCAAAGAGGTAAAACATACTGCATTGGTTCCCTGCAGCGGCTGAGTGGCTTCACTTTATGATTGATCTAACCGATCACCTCATTTCCTCTCTCGTGTACCATAGCAGTCAAAGCACTGACAATTCATCTATCTGAGAAAGTGATATTTAAGGTGCCAAGTACAATACAGGAAATGGCTTCTCAGACATTCTTGTATCTACTTATGAAGGGTTTGACTGGTGGCTGCGGGATGATGTAGCTGAAGAGGCATCATTGAGGTTGATCAGTTTGGGGGTTATAGAGCTTCTTAAGACTGCTTCACTGCCAGCTGCACAGAAAGCATCCAACCAGAGATCTGGCACAGAGCTTTAGTTGTGGTATTTTCTTGTGAGAAAAAGGGTTTTGTTTAGAGTTACTGTGTAGTGTAGGAATTCTTTTAGAATAGCTACCACAGGACAAGATAGTAGAGGAGGAGGTATATAATTCTAAAATTAGCTGAAGAAAGTGGACACAGGCTGAAATCAAATTTTATGAGCTTAGAAATAATGTAAAAGTGAAACCATAGTTAAGGGTTTTGGAAAAGGCTGAAAAAGGACGTTCTTGCAGTCTAAATGTAAAACAGCTCAGCTAAAAGCATCCTGAGCAATGAGCTTTGTGGACAATGAGCTTTCCAAAAATCCACTGTGCATACTGACTAAAATATCCTGTCTGAGGAAAGCGGTGGAGGGAACTACTGAGGATGAAGTCATATCCCTGAGGAGTTTGGCTTCTGTTTTCCTCTCCAAAGCAATCAATTGGAATGGATTTTTTTTCTTTTGGCCTCCATATCCACTGATAGATGGAGAGCTTACCACATGCATTAATAAATCTCATATGTATGAAAACACATAAGCTGTTGTTTCTGCTGTTAAAGTTTAAAAAATCCTGTGTGCATACAAAATTTTGCTTGCTGTAAAACTATTAAACACCTGAATAAACTTTATTTTTTAACTCTGAAAACCACCTGAATTCTTTTACTATACTTTTAGTACAAAACAGATTAGCATATGATTTTTGGAAAGAAACATTAGCCTACTGTGTAAAGCAGGGGCTAGGGTATTAATAAATGTTCACAGTAAATTAAACTGATATATATCTATTTATCTATATATATAGATATATATTTTAAATGCATTTATAAAGTACAAGTTCACCACCATTTGATAGTGACTTATTAAAACTTTTCTTCTGACAGATGTCCATCCAGTACAGTTGGACTACAGAGGCAGGAAAGAAGTTTTAACCATACATTAATTCAAAGATGTTGACATTTAAAGACAGCATGCAAAAATAAAAAATGCACAAAAGCTGCTGTACCTTTGCAGGAAATAATGACCTATAATGACATTCAAATACATATTTACAGTGGTCATGAGACCAAGTTCATGTGTAGTTTTCAGAAAGGTGCTCAAAAAGTGATGGTATCTATAAATACCAACCAGTGGTCTTGATTTTTTTATTCCAAGCAAGTCATGCTGTTGTGTAAACATAACCAAGAATTGTGTTTTTGTAAAGTGTAGTTGTGTTGCCCTGTCACCAAGGCAACCAGTAAAATGGCATCCATGTTGATGGGATTGGTGAAAAGGATTTTAGCCCTATCCATGATTTTTTTCAAACCCAAACTAACTAGTTTTGATTTCTAATCATAACAAAGTATGGTTATTGTCTAAACCCAACAATGTAGTGGCAAAGCTGGATTAGTAAGGTATTGACATATTATTGACTGGACAGAATCTAGAGGTGAAGCCAGTTATTGTACTGTGGCTGAACTCATGTCCCTTCATACTTTTGAGGACTTTGTGGTTTGTTCAGTTCAGCTTTATTTGTCAATTTGCAATAAAGTAATTTTAAGAGGCTTTTAAAGGTACAGCTTAATCTAATTACAATCCAATTCTGTCCAGCTCACTGTAATCCAATTATGTCAAATTGATCATATAATCCACATTAATCCAAATTATAATAATTATGTTAATGAATTCATAAATTGCCTATCTAAAGAAACCAACAGATTGCATCTAATCTTCTCTTTGATTTTAAAAGCATGACTGAACTTTGGCAGATTCAGTACTCAGATTCAGTAGGGTGCCCCCAAACAGCTAATTCGTCCATTTTACGTTCTTCCTGTACTCTGAGCTCTCTCCAGTCAGTAAAAGTCAGTCTAATATTGGCTCTTGTCTTATCTATTGCTCTGTACCTATCGCTCTATTTTTTCCACTTTTCTTCTGATAATTGTCTTTTATGTTTCTTTGATGAATCAGCCACCATGCACATCCAAAACAGCCAGTGTGTTGATGTCCAGTTGTTAGCGTGTGAGTGTGTGTGTGTGTGTGTTGCATTCATGAAAACATAGCTGCTGGGTAACAACAGTTGCAGAAATTTGCATAATGAATGTCAGTGTACCATCAAAACACATATTTTCAAGGTCAGAAAACGACATGGTGCTACTTTAATGGAAATGCAGGAGAATGACATTTTCTCAGATGTGGAAATGCTAATAGGTCTTAATTTCCTTTTGCTGCGTGTAGGGGTACTAGTTCAGAGGACACCACTAGGAATGGCAAACAGGCATTGTAATTCAAAAGAAAGAACAAATGCTCTGTTCAGTCATTTTGACTGAAGGATTTGTTGGTCGAAAATGAGTTTTTTTTTTTATTTTTTATGAAAAAGCTTGCTGCTGTCGTAAATCATTACTGCTTTAATTATCATCACTAATCTGAAACTGATGTACTAAACAGAACAATGATATTACGTCGTTAGCTTGTGTGGACAAAACGTGTGATACGGTCCCATAACTAGATTTTTATATTTTCAAAGCAAAAAAAGTTGCTCACAAGCCAACTTCTTTTTTCTGCAAAGTTTATGTGCCCATCTCAGCTGCAGCTGTTGCACATGTTGTCCATACATAATACCTATATGCTGAATTGTTTTTTATTGCTTTGCATTAACTGGTGACTTGTTTCGGTGAAAAAGTCGCTGCAGACCAGAGCACTGTTTATAAATTAAATAGTCAAGTCAGCAGCTTTTTAATCTATGAGTGTGACACACAACACCTGGGAAAACTCATGAAGACACACACAGCCACGCACACACAGAGAGTCTTAGTGACACCGTTTAGAAATTAGCTGATGGCAGCACTTTAGCTGCTCCTGGGCCTCACCTGAAGGGATCGACTTACAGAGAAGCCAACCAAATATCAATAAGGGTGATTTAGCTGTGTGCTGCTCAAGGATAAAGAGCTTATGTTTGAAACATCTGGAAATACACTTGAGCTTGGCTTGTAAAATGCTGTCGCTTCAAGCAAATCCCTTATTAAACCCCCCAAACACGTATAGTTGGCAGTATGAAGGGATGCCTGCGATGGCTGTGAGACACAGCACCGACAAGGGGGAGAGGACAGAAAGAAGAAGGAGGCAGAAGATAAAGAGAGAAATGGAGAGAGGGGGAGGAAGAATGTGTGTCTAAAAACCTACAGTGTTGTACTTTGCATTCTGAAGATGATGCCGTTTGATGTCTGATTATGGCTTGGGCATTTATGACCCTGTATATATTACAAGAGTGATATAGAAACAGATGATGCAGCTTTTGAAGATGACTGTGGCACTAAAGGTACATTTTCTTCATCAATGAGTTATTTCTGTCTTTCATAATCAAAAGAAATGGTTAATGCTGCTTGATAATATTGGTAAGTGGGAAATGAAGGAAACAGAGGGCAATGAGTGCCAGTAACCCAGCCTGGGAATTTGCACCTTATGTCCACAGTCAACAACATTGGAAACACTTGCTATATGAAATACAACTTCTGTTGTGGTGGATGTGGATTTATGGCATCTGTGAAGAGAACAGGACAACATTATCTCATACAAGTCATTAATTTTTATTACCTTTCCTGGAAATCTCTTCATTTGGCATTTTATTGCCATTTTGAACATTAATGGTTGTTTTTCAGGGATACACACACACACTCTCTCTCTCTCTCTCTCACACACACACACACACACACACACACACACACACACACACACACACACACAGAGAGAGAGAGAGAGAGAGAGCGAGATACACACATTTGTCAGGTCTGTGGCCACAGAGAGAGCAAATAAATGAAAGGCTACAGGAGCACAGAGTTACATTAATTCACTGCTGCAGGCTAAAACCCAGATCTCTTCTGAATTGTCTTTGCACGGCATACCTTTCTCATTTATCTCTGTGTGCACAGACTAGCGCCCAGAATACATGTTATACCGTGACAATTTACATAGAAGCAAAGCAGAGGAATGAAAGCACAGCACCATTGTGACCTCGAGCTGTGTGACGTGGAGCAATAAGCCTACACAGCTCATTAATACGGGCTGACTCATGTCGTTTTAAACCTAAGTCTAGAAATAAGGTCACACAGCCCTTATGTAGGAAATCAAAGGACATGAAACCAAGGTAACAGTGACATTGCATAACAATCATTAGCACTTGTCTTGCATAATGCAACATTTGGCTGCTTAAATGCAAATACAACAGAATTCTAGTGTTTCATGCTTAATTTAGGCAACATACAGGGTAGCCTGAAGAAGAAATCCTTGTCTTTTTCAAGAGAATTGAAAATACCTTTATTTTACCACTATAATGATGTATGAAAGCCAACTCACAGACTTAACTTATACAAAACTGAAATATTTCTCAACTAAATAAAGGAAATTGGTCTTTGTCTTGCCTCATCAAAATGACATTACCATTTTTGCAAGTTTGCACTTTTAACACCTCTTTAGCTAACCTGTGTATTAACCTTCAGTATTCTGCTCAGCCAATAGCTATGATGACACTAAATATGACCTTTTAAAAGAATGATATCCTATATTAGAGAGGTAATTGGCTCTTTGAAGTCATGGCAGCTTAAGGTTTTGGAAGTAGGGCAACTCTTTCATGTGTGATTAGATGTCCTTAAGCCCATCTTCAAGTAGCAGAGGATGAATAAAGAAAAGCAGACTTTTAAGGAAAGTCTGATCAACCTTGAAGAATCACAGGCACTTGGACTGTAGCTGTCCAGGAATCTTTCCTACAAGTTTTTAAATCTATAAATCTAAATACGTTGTGAAGTTTTCATAAGCTGAAGAGAGCACTTTATATCTGCAGGAGGGTGTAAGGGCTGCAGAGTCAGAGAGAATCTGAGATATGGCTAAATGGGGTGAAAGAAAACAAATGGTGTTATGCAATTTGTTAGTGCTTTCAAAGAGAGCCAAACTGCTCCCAACAATCAAACCAGTGTGTGGCTTTGACTCAGATGCATAAAGCCAGGCTTACTGGCTTACCTCAGCACTGCACCAGAGAGCAACTGTCACTGGATATTACCATGTGGACCACTGAGCTGATTCTCCCACATCACAGCAGACAGGGACAGTTTTACAGCTTGCTCCCACTCTCTTGCCTCGGGGACACACACATTTCCCAGACTTCCTGAAATGTGTCTGGATGCAATTCTGCTGTTGGGAACATTCTCATTAAATATGAATAGCCGTAATAATAAATTGAAGCTCTCAGAGCTACCCTGTGTACAAAAAAAATTTGATCCAGTGTTTGTCAAGAGTCCTGACATTTCGTCTGCTTCTCTCATGGTATTAAACCAATTTGGGACAGCTTAATGCCATGCAATGCCGTTCTGGGCCAAAAAAAAAAAAAAAACATTCTGAGTGCTTCTTTTGTCATGAAATTTGATAGAGGAAAACAAAAATTATGCAAATTTACTTTTTGAGTTAATTACATGTAAATATTTTAAGTGGGTGGTGTTAATCTCCCGTTATACATATTGTATATGCAAAGCAGCAGCTTAAGTCAACTTAAGTCAAAGTTTCCTCCATTTCCTCTTCTATGGACAAGTGCGCAGACGAATGGCTGGGACTGGATCTAGTTTTTAGACTAATGGAACCGTACAGTTTAGCTGACCGCTTGGAGTAAGCAATGACCTTCCTCCTGTACATCTCCCCTTTCCACATGGAGATCATCAGCAGGGTGGAGAGCACCACGCCGCCCAGTGTGAGCAAGCAGAGTCCCGCTATCACGCAGCGATCCAAGTGAGCACCTATCCGAGCGCTCTCCATCTCCAGCTTCTCCATCTCCCTCGCCGACACGCTGTCACGGTCCACCACCACATCCCGAGGCACGGCGTAGGAGATGATCACCAAGGAGATCCCAGTGACGAGGAACGTGACCGCACTGATAAACCCGTAGTCTATAGAATTCCCGGAGCCGTCGCCAAAAGAGAGATCATCGTCGGACATGAAGGAAAGTTCCGGTAAAGTCTCGGAGCAGGGCTCACCGTTGCGCACAGGCCTTTGAGTACTTTTGCAACTAGTCTCCGGACTGGCTAATCGCAGGTTCACATTCTCATCGATAAAGGTGAAAGATGTCTCTAATTCCTCATCGCAACAAACTCTGACTTTTTCCTCGGTGAGGTGGCAGAGTTTCACCTCCGCGCCCGCCTTGCGCGGCGCTGTCCTTGGTGCTGAAAGACAGCAGTTATGGCTGCTGCGGACTGGGTTACAGCCGCCCTCCCCCGGGAGCGCTCCTCCTGTTGATCCAGCCGACTTGCGGACATGCAGCACGGTGGAAACCCGGTCAAGGACATCGGAAGAATCGGGCTGTTTGGCTTCCTCATCAACGGGAAGCAGCTCTGGAGAAGCCATTCGTGTCTCACCATCCGCTGGTTCACTCTGTGCCTTCCTCCCACGTTGTTGTCACTCCATAGCATCCCTAATAAGAGGACACACACCAGCTCGGAGTTAAATGGTGCATCTTAATTAGATTACCCTCATTGCAGAGTGTCAGACCTTTTTTTCTGTTAATGAGTAACAAACTTATGCGTATGCATCTTAAAAGTTGCGCAAAATACCCACGAATATAGTACTAAATTTAAGACCACTTTAAAGTGGATGAGATAGTTTAAGAAAAATCCCAGGATACTTCCGTAAAGGCGCTTATACAGATCGGTGATTTGCCAAATGCCTTGGCATCCAATTAGGAAAACACTGCACGTTTAAACCGAGGTTAAGGTTGACTAAGGTTGCTCTCAGATGCATAACGAACAGACAGATTTGCAAAACTGGGCTAAATCTCACCAATACATTTAAAATATATTTTGAAATAAACTACTTCATCAGCAGCATTAAGCACAAACAGATACATATCGGAATCGTCCCGTACACTTTGTTCGAATCTAGCCCTCGAAGCCGTGTGCCAGCTCTTCTGCGTAAGGGTGGACCAGCCATGCACAATACGGCTTTTATTTATTTAATTCCCCCCTAATCCCATGCAAAAAATACCTTCTCACACTGCACATATATACTGTATATAGGAGTGACAAACTCACCGCGCTACGTCAGCATCCCGCTCGAGTCGGTCCTCTTCAGCAGCATTAAAGCCGATGAGATCACCAAACGGGTGCAGATATAAAATGAAAAATAAAAACAAAAGCCTCATCAGAGAAAATGCTTTGAATGTATTTAGTTCCTGCACGATGCTGTGGCGGCAGGCTGCTCTGAGGGGAGCTTTCCCTTAGTCCCTCCCACACACTGATCCCGAAGCGCTGAAAGGAGCGCCGCTATCTGTGAGCCGATTGAGATCACTGCCAGTCAGTCAACACGAGCAGGATGGGGATTTGAAGGGCTGGGAACCCTGGAGCCTGACATTTATTTATTTATTACAGAAAATGCTTCTTCTGCAGGAAATAGTTGTGCAGAATTTGATGCTGGTGAAATGTCAGATAACCAGGCTGCACATCTTTGCAGAATCAAAGAGCGGGTTAGTGGGTCATACTACAGATAAAATACAGTAAGCCTTTATAGAAGAACCCACAAGATCTTAGGTGCTGTAAAGTATCAGAGCAGAGCAATATGCTGGGATATAAATAAATGATTATACTGCAAAGTTAAGCTATCAGTTTAATGTTAAACCTAATGTTTCCTTATAAATTCTCTATCATTGCTATGGCAGAAAAAAATTTAATAATTGCATATAAACATGTATTTGAAAAATCAGTTTGTTATAAAATGTGGAAGGTGTATGAAAAAGTTATCCAGTTGTATAATGCAGAGGGCATTGTTAAACTGCTTGTATCATACACCATCTGTTCTTTTCTGAAGATTACCACTATGTCAAAGTCAACCTAAATCCATGTTTAATCTAGAGATCTAATGGGTCATCTGATTTCTGACTCTCCCTCCCAACATAATTCTTTTAGAAGTTCATGATGTTTAAATCTTTCAATTTCTTCAAATGTTAATAGAAAACCGTTAACACTGTAAACAATTCAAGTTCTTAGACAGTGACACTTTGTAAACTAGATGCTAAGTACTGGCCACCATCAACCATTAAGTGCTTAATCCTGCTTCAGACAGAATACTCATTTGCTGACTGTTCCACCTTATTTGGCGCAAGCAGACAGCAGCTATAAATATAGTTGCCACTTTTCTTGGAGTCCTAGTGGCTGGGTGAATGGCTTTGGCTCGTGTCCCAACATGACTCCATTTAACAGATGAGTAAAAACAGAGGGAGGGTGGTGCGAGAGGAAATGAGAGAAAGGCAGTCAAAAGTTTACTCTCCCATTTTTCTTCTGTTCCTAAAATTAGTTTGGAGGGCGCTGAGAGGGGGTACGGGTGGTTGGGTTTGTGTGGGGGGTGGGCTGCACTGATATTCCTTCATCAGACGGATGAATCATAATGATTTATGGTGTGTTTGGTTTGTTAACTTCAGTCAATCCCATGCAGAGAGACAGAGAGAGGAAATTGAAATCTGAACTCACTGCACTCGTCTGAGAGGTAACAACGGCCAACTATCCGATGATATCTATCTGCAACAGTGCACCACTTTTCCGGCTGGCAAGGACACCAGGTCTGGAAGAGGAGGGGCAGCTGCGGGAGTCTGTCTCTAAAAGCTATATATCCTCACAAGAGTGTCTTCGGTCACGGGCATGCACCCTCACACAGAATAAAAACTATGAAACATGGATGTAGCACTGTTTTTCCTTTAGCCAGCAGAAAGGGAGGTGGAGAGGGATCCATCTAAATATGGCAGCAGAAGGGAGAAGAAGAGCAAGACAGTGTGGGTGTGAGTGAGAGAGAAAGTGAGTTATTAATGAAAGAGGGTGCAGCTAGAGCCAGTCAGTGTCCAGATTTAGTAGATTATGTTACTAAATGTACACAAGTAAGAACTGCATGAAATAACACCAGGTCTTTGTGACCTTAATCTTGTAACCAATGTGCATGATATAACAGAGTGAAGCTGCACCATACACACAAGCTCTTAGTTTTAGTTGTAAGATGTTTGAACTGTTTATTATATATGGAGGAAAAAAGAACAATCCAGGTTTCCTTTCAGCAATGTAGCCAGCCTGATTAAGACTGATAGTTCAGACAATTATTCCCTTATCAATATAGACACTTCATGAGCTCTCTCAAAATTAAAATAGTTTCAATTAGAGATAAAATTAACTTTTGTTATTACTATAGCTGATGTGCAATAGCTATACAGCTTTATCAAGTACACCAGCTTTAAAATAAGATGTGACTGTTTCCATCCTATTAAGATCTCTTGACTAATAACATCAACTGCAGCTATACTATCAATTTTTCCCCTCGAATCCATCTCAATCAGACTGTTTAACAAGATTTTCATTTAATTAACACCACTAGATTGTATTATATTAGTCTGTCTGTATTGACAGGCAATGTGCTTCAGGCCTTTAAGATTGCTGATATTGAATTTGTACTTAAAAAAACCTACTCTTGAGCCAAGAGTGAGCCAAAACCTATAGTATATAGATCCTTATAAAATCCTCCTGAATGTCTTGTGGAAATTGTTGCATATCAACCATATGACTCTTTGCACAGAAATGATGAGTTTCACTCAGTATTCAGAGTACATCATTGCACAGAAACAGCATTGGTTTAAACTTATTATGGCCTCAGGCAATAGACTTGTGTTTGTACTTGTCCTGTTAGATCTCAGTGTTGCATCTGATTGATCACATTCTATAACAGATTCTAATAAACATGTTATAAGATTTAAATAAACCACATTGGGCTGGTTTAACATAAATGTCACTAGATTTATTTCCATTAAGTGTTGCCTACCTTTTTTACCAAGATCTTGTATTGATAATGGGAGAGTCTGACCACTGAGCAAAGCCTTCTCTAGCACATCCTAAAGAATGGGGGTCAAGTCTGGACTCTGTGGTGGTCAGTCCATGAGTGAAAATAATGTTTCATGCTTCCTGGACCACTCTTTCACAGTCTGAGCCCCATGAATCCTAGCACTGTCATCTTGGAATATGGTCATGCCACCAGAAAAGTTGGAATAACCTTATTCAGTATGTTCAGGTAGCCAGCTGACCTAATTCTTTCAACACATAATGTTTTGAACCTAAACCTGAAAACCAGCAGATCATATACTTCCCCCACAGGCTTGTACAGTAGGCACTAGGCATGATGGCTGCATCACTTTACCTGCCTCTCTTCTTACCCCCAAAATAGGGTAAATCTGGACTCTTCAGACCATGTCATCTTCTTCCATTGCTCCAGAGTCCAATTTTTATGCTCCCTAGCAAATTGAAGCATTTTTCTCTGGTTAGCCTCACTAATTATTTTCTCATGCCTACACAGCTGTTCACTCGAAACCCTTGAGTTCCCTTGACATTGTTCATGTGGAAATGTTCTTACTTTCACTGGGTGAAACCCCCAGAATTGCGTAAAACCTAAATATCGTCATATAAAAAGTGGCAATGGAAGCACCTAAATTTTGAAAAACCTCTCAAGTATTGCTAAAAAGTTTTTACGCTCTCATGAGGTGGTTTTTCAGACATGTTGATCTAGAAGAATACTGCAAAAATGTAATAGAAACATTTTTTTCGCATTTACAGGTCCCCAGGTGTGACGTATGGGGTCACATGACCAGTTTATTTCAAGTAAAGATGGCGTATGAGTAGACACAGAAGGAGTCAGAAATCTTTTAACAAATAATTAAAGACAAAAATTCTAACTGCCATCCTTGATAGCAATCAACAGCAAAATGCAGTTTACAAAGAATTAGAAACCTCCTCCCTCCTCAAAGTGAAGTCTCGCGAGACAAGATTTTACAAGAATTACGGCTAATGCGCTAAACACCATTCAGTAGAAACACCTGCACATCGCAATTGAACACAACCCTAAGTTCTACTGTTGTTTTTCTTTCATTTGATTTCACCATTGATTTGATTTGATTTGATTGATTTCAACACTGTGATGGACTGGAGATCTTTCCAGGGTGTTCTGCCTCCCCCCTGCTGGAATAGGCTCCACCTTCCCCGCAAATTGGACTATGCAGTACAGAAAATGGATGGATGGATGGATGGATGGATGGATTTAAACATATAAGTATTTGCCAATCATGATCATTCAGGATATTTTTCCGACCACATTTCTTTCTGGAAGAAGATGGCTCCCCACTGGTTCCTTCCAGTTTTTAATAATGCGTTGGCCAGTTCTTAACCCAGTTTTAGTTCCAATCCACTTTAAAAATACTGCAGCTAAACTCATTGGGCTCGTTCAACTTGGGCTATATGCAGCATAACCCATGTGGAAGCAAGGAATTGTGGTCCTGAAATATTGCATGCTGGTTAGAAATTCTGTCCGACTTCAGGCTGTGCTTGGATTGCACCGGGAAATGTGACCCTACCACATGACCATGAAACATTGTTGGAGCCAGCCAACTGCAGTCGGAGTGTGCAGCTAGAGCTCACGAATTGCAGCTTGTGGACCTGCCTTCATTGATGACAGAACTTGGACTAACCAAATTCAGATTTTCTGATGGAACTTACATGTAATACTCCCAGTAATAAATCTACTTTGGTGTTATTGATTTTATAAATGATTTCAAACAAATTTATTTCAAACAGCGGTGGCATTTCATATTGCAGTTAGGTTAATCTTAATAAAACCTGGACAGGCTTCTATTTGGCTGCTTCAACAAAGTCACACAACATGTATTGCAGCTTATAAGTTATTACACTTGGATAAATATGAACCATAACTGTAGGCCATGTCAATGTAACACATGGAAAATAATTTCATAAATCCTCTTTATAATTTGGATTTCTTTCATTCAAAGACACCCACAACACAAAGACTTATTGGTTTGTAGTAATAATAATAATAATAATAATAATAATAATAATAATAATAATAATAATAATAATAATAATAATAATAATAATTCTCTGTATACACTGTATCATTCCTTCATACTCCCATACTTAATGTATTGTGTGGACGTATGGAGGAATACTCACATGACTACTATTCAACCTTTTTCTGTTTTTAACCTGTCCTGTCCAGCATCATGACAGCAGAATGATGGTCTAGCTGCTATGTTGTGCCAGACAACAGCCTTTTGGATTTGAAGTTTGCATTGACTCTTATACATTACCCTTTATTATCATTGTTTTATTTAATTAATTACTTTGTTTCTGTTTGTTTATTGCCAAATTTACACAAAAAACAACTGGACTGGATAGAAGAAATAACTGATAGAAGAGGTGAACAGAAGAGAGAAGAGAAGGGTAAAGAGAGAAAAATGGAGAGAGATAACAACCACAACAATTGTGCAATCAAACCCAAACAGAAAAACCAGGCAACCAGCCGCTACACCTGTAAAGAAACAGTAAGCATCCTAAAGCCTCTCAGAAAACACAGCAGACAATCATCAGGAGCACCTGCGAAAAGATAAACTATGAAAACCATGAACAACAATGAACACAAAAAGTATGTGCTTGTTCGCATGTGTGTGTAAGTACAAAGTATTAGGGGTGATACACATTAAGAGATCATGCAAATGTGATTGTGCCCCCTCCAAAGATAAGAAGCAGACCAACAGGGCCTCAAGCACTGGGCAACCAGCAGCCACCACAGAACACAGAACCAATACAGCCCACTGCAGGGACTGTCATGTATCCCCCAGAAGGAGGCAGAAGAAGGCCACTGTACAAGCCTCCATGGCCATGAAATACAGGCCCCAGAGGACCTGGGACACGTACTCCATGGCCATGGGGCAGCAGCCCGTCAGCCCCGCCAGGCAAAAGAGCCACCCCCCACCCCCAAGTCTAAATAAATCATAGACTTCTACCTACTCCCATTCAGACATGCCGCCATTTATTTTTCATTAGGATTTTGTGTCACTCAACACAGAACACAATAATGTTTCTTGTTTTGTAAATTATTCTGTTCTTAGAATAAAGATTTATATAAATCCCACTTTAAATGTCCCTGTTTCAGAAAGTAAAAACAATGTCTAAAACATTTATCGTACATTTTATTATGGTGTTATTGTGAACAACTCACCTTACCCCTTCTTCTAAAGCACTTTGCAGCACTGTAAAGAAAAGTACCTTATAAAGCACTACTGTATTATTTCATTATTATTTCCACCCAGTCTCATGGCAGAATGTGATACAGTTGTATTTTTCCACAGCACATTGATATCTTGCATTTTCACACCTATTAGCATGCGATAACCTTTCATCTCACAAGGATTAATTTGCTCAAAACACTCAAAAAGAGGAAAGAGGAGAGGAAGGAAGAGTACATGGTTGCAGTTAAAAATAAAGTCCATGGTTAGGTTGACATACTGTAAGACAGTTACAGTAATCTAACATAGCTTACATATAGCTCACCTACAGCTTACATTATTTTCAAGCAATAGTTACTGTAATGCCATGTAAACACCCAGTTTACAAAAATATGTATATGCTGTATTAAATGCATTTTTCAGGAACATGAAATGACTTATTTCTACTTTCAGAGCTCAGGGGGTTCAATAGTGGCTGGGCGGTGGAGACTGTTATTTTAAGGAGGAGTGGATACTGAATGCCAGTATCGAATGACTGAGGGAAAATTTCTCTGGCAATGAAAAGAATTTTTCCAGCTTTGGAGTTTGGAGCACATCCTCATTAAAAATTCTGCCCTCAAGCTCACACTTTTCTTTCCACTAGACACTGTAATGATGATTTAAATCAATGCCTTCACTTTTCTTGTCATCAGTTTCTAGTTGGAATTCTTTATATTCCCAGATGTTGAAGTGATTCTGGAAAAAAATAATCTCCCCCATATGCATCCAAGTATTAGACATTTCTTACTGTTACCCATAAATCCAGACAGTGGAATGGTCCATAACAGAAAAAGTTTTCCCACCATCTCCTCAAATTTGTCAATGGTGGAGAAAAAAGAATCTCCTTAGTATCTGTAGAAAATTTTAAACCTAGCTGATCCTTGATTTAAAACTACACTTTGTATTAGCCATTTTTACTCCTATGCATCTTATTATAATTTGAAAAGCATCTACTGAGGACTGATGAGGAAGTGTGCCAAGCTGGCAGGTCCTGTAGATTATTAATAAGCAGGTGTACACAGTCCCTCTTGCACGCAACCCCCTTTAGTAGCTCTGAAAAAGCACTTCAGAGCAGACTGCTAGCAGACAGCGGGGTGACAAGGGAATCAAGAGAAAGGCCGGCTGAAGTTCAGTCTTGATCTTTTTTTCTCCCTTTTTGACTGGGTGTGTGTGGTGGTGGCAGCAGATAGGTTTATAAAATATTTAGCACTTGAACCTCAAAATCCAATTACAGCAACTTTCCTAATTGATGCAGCACACACACTGAAGGATAATGGAAGGGTAATAATGGTTTTCATGTGTGTATGTTCTCATTTTGTTACCTCACAGTGATATTTTTGTCAAGACAAGTTGTTCTCATGGCCGGTTATAATGAGGCAAACATCATTTCTGGTCATAAGTTTGGGATAAGGTGTGAATTGAGGTCAGGTACAAGTAGGGGTCAGGGTCATAAGAATAACCATGCAAGCTTGTTGGTGCATATGTCTGTATGAGTGTAAGCAAAGATGCATTAATGCTATGAAAAAAGAACCAGCTCAGTCAATTCCAACCTTCCATCAAACCTCTGTTGCTTTGTGACCTCTGTATCATAAAGCACTGTGAGCCATCTTCTCTCACTCATGTCCATTTGAAGCACTGATTATCTCTTTTTTTTCCCCGAAGTATAATGATGTCATAACTTAAACAAGAAAATATTGTAGCTGCTGAACATTTTGTTAGCAAAAAAGAATAAAAAAAAGGAGAAAACAAGAAAAAGTCTAAATCAGATTAGTCCTGGGATTGTTGCATGTATTTGCAAGTAAAACTTCTACTTGGTATGGATGAGAAAACTGTAAAGGAAATTAGATGAGTTTTATTCATTAGTTAAATGAGAAAATCTTGATTTTGGTCCAAAAACCTACTGTAATTTATCTTTGGTGAATACAGTGAGCCAAGCCCTGAGTGGTCTACTGGCACAGCAGCAGTCAGTAAAATTTTTGCTTTCGACTTTCCGTTGGGAGGTTCACCTTGTATTTTAAATGAGGAGGGAAAAGAAGCCCTTTCTTAAAAGCTGCAGTGAATGAATAATGCATTGTATTAAAACAGCTGAGACTGCTGTGAATTTGTGAAAATGTCTAGTAATATAAAAATTTGTAGACAGTAACATTATGCTTTTTTCTTACACCCTTGTTGGGGTTGGACAGAGAGTTCTTTTTACAGCTGCGTATGATTGTCTCTCCATAGTGTCTCATTTTATGCCCTCCAGTTTTTGCTCAGGTGTAGAAAATGTCTTTGAGTAAACAGCCTTAAGAATGTCTGAAGGGATGCATTTCATAAATAATAAATAAATAAATAAATAAAAATAAACACATTCACAGCACAAAAACCAAAAATGTCCATGTTTTGCTGGCCAAAATATTTCTTTACCTCTGAGCCGTTCAGCAGGTACAAACTACTTACTGCACACTGATGTTATTGGTGCACACACCTTAAATTAAGCATAATGAACAGGATATATCCACAAACATTATGCATAGATTGCAATTTGAGAAAAGGTGTAATGATCCATATCTTTACCACAATACATTTTCTCAGTGCGCGTCCTTGCCTGCAGTAACAGACTTTAACCATGAGGTGGCAGTAATGACCTACAAGGTGGGACATCGCAGAGGAGAAACAGGATGAAAGCAAAGAAAAGTACAATTCATACATTAATGTAAAGTTTCAGTTCAATACCACTTTGTTTTTAATGGACAGATGCACTTCCTCTATAGATTTATTATTTTTGTAATATGATGTTGTGCATGATAGATAAAACCATACTAATGAGAAGTAGTAGAATTAACTCTGTCTCAAATGCATTTTACAATAAAATATGATGACAAATATAAACAAATAAAATCAAATAACACAAACAAAACTCATATGAGAGATAATTATCATTATTTAATTTTAATAGTCATTTTATCCAAATGGTGGCTGCTGAACACTGTCCTTTAATCTTATTATGCAGAAATAGTTTGGCACTTATTATCATTATTTTTTTCTTTTTCATCCTGTGAGATTTGCTTAACCTCAAGCTAAATGTCTTCCATCCCCATCCATTTAAACTGGTGCTGACATCTGCAGCTCAGTGCGATGTAGACAAAATGAAGAGATTTGGAAGAAATAAATCAAGGGTTTTGCAGTTATTGTCAGAAAGCTCATACTCGGGATGACAAAACCAGCACAGAATTAGAAACAGGAGTTATAATAAGCAGATTCATCCCTGATGAATATAACCGCATCAATAATAAATCACAGCAAACACAGCATAACCGTTCACATTAATAGAATCAATATTCACTTAGAATGACCCGGTAAGCCGGCCATCTCTGGCACCTCCGGTGGATGTGTTCTTTAGAGAAGCAATTACAAAATTTCTTTCCCACCTGTGAATTGTGTGATTCTACCTCTTGACCTTCTGGTTGCAAGGAGTGATGATCTGTCATGGTCTCCCACCTCAATTGAACACTTCATTTACCCCTGCTGTGCTGTGCATAATAGCGCCGAGAGAATCAATACAGAAGTGACAATGAATTAGTACCATGAGATGAGTTATACGGACACTGATAGGAAACATTTGGAAGGATCCAAGCATTATATAACCTGCTGAAGATGAAACTAAAGAGACCTGATTCTAAAACGCTGACAGCTATTGATGCCATTACTACTAGTCAGGTAATCTTTCATTTAATCTGTGTAGTCCTTGTGTAATCTGCCCACATTTGGAGCAACAGCATAAAGATGGAGCTGGGATTCTTTCTTGGCTAGTTTCCTGCAGATTGCTGAGCTCTCATTGCTAAGGTTACGTACACAATAACAAACAGCTGCATTGCCTGCCGGGCTGAAATCTTATTCATTTTCATCCTCGGCCATTCCTGTTTCACTGGAGCTCAGCAACCCCCAGGAAAAACAATCACACCAATCTGGACTAATGTTAAACAACTGGATGAAACCTCGGCCCATTTGTTTACTTTTGTTTAGCTACTGGATCTAAAACACTGGAGGGAAGGGGTATAAAAATGTAGATCAACAGTCAAATAATGACAGACTGTATGTCAAATTGTTGCAAAGAAGATTTTTGTAGATCCTGCAGCTAATAGGACACTTTTCTTATGGAAAACTTTTTTAATATTCCTTTTGCTAATGTTACAGGTCTAACCCCTTTGACATAATTACAACTTATGAATTTTTGTTAATTTCTTTCTGCACAGCAAGGATGTAGTGGAATAGTATTGCTAACAGTGTGAATATTTATTGTCTGTTGAAGCATAAGAAGTTGCATGCATGCAGGCTGATGAAGTAGAGGGATGAAGAGGAACACAGAACAAAAAAGAAAGAAAACAAAAAGATGCCCTATTTCCTACTAAGCAGAAGCTATGCAACACCATTACCCTGCAGGCTGAAATGGCATGAAAAGAGAGAGGAAACAAAAAGGATTATAGATTTAAAACCCCCGAAATCTTCATCCACTCAAAGCTATCCCACAAACTCTACAGTATATTGCCTTTTTTATCACCATGCATTATTACAATAATATTATAAAAATACCAGGGAGTATTTAAGGTATGTATAATGAACTTTAGGCATCAGTTTACCAGTGAAGACACTGGTCACATGTTTTTATATGCATGTAATATTTTTATTAGCAAAGTTACTGTAGTTGTACTTTCAATGGTGTTAAAAAAAACATAATTTCTCTGATAAATGGTAGTAAAAAGCATTAATTAAATTTTAAACCTCAAATGATGGTGCAAAGAAAATTATTATTCTATTCAGCTACATTTGTTTAGCACCAATTCACAACAAATTGTTCTCAAGTCACTTTACAAACAAAATCTATTTAAGCCAGCTCATTGTGATCCAACTAAAACAAATCCACATTAGTCCAATTTACAATAACTCTGTTTATACGAGCCAGTTCATAAAAAATACTTACGTAGCTAAGGAAAGTACAACAGCTTTGTACAGTTATCCTCATCTTACCAGAGGTGTTTATGGTACATCTTTGTGAAATGTGTTTTATTTTGTAAACTATCCTGATTAGATCTTTGTTTCATTTGCTACAACATGATTCTGAATGTCCTAAGAACTCAAGTAGAAAACAAATGGACTTCTTACTTTTTGCGTTTTTAACTGAATCCCATGAGGCTCTGACAGAATGCCTGGGCATCAGTCCATTGAGTCATTTGAGTGTGTCTTTGACCTTCCTATCCATCATGTGAAACCATTCAGGTCACATGATTTAAGGTGCAAATGGTGGTAAAGCCGCCAGGGGAGGGATGTCAGAGCGACACTGATGGTTGGCCCAATTTAGAATAGATGGCTTTCTTCGCTCCTTTTCCCCCTCTGTGACAGAGTGTTTCAAGTAGAAAGAAAAAGAAGAAAAAAAGGAAACGTAATGGAAGACCATGTAGCTGAATAGTATATGAGAAAGTAAATGCCCTCAAGAAATATCATGACTGGGTAAAAGCAAGGCTCCATGGACAGCTTTAATCATAACAGGATATAAGCACCTGAGCCAAAACAGTTTCAAGGCCTAAATATAAATATTTATTTTATTTTATTTTATTTTTTTATCTAAATGTTGACAACCTATCAAGGACTTTTTCTCTGGTTGTTTTTGTACTGCAGATAGGAATGAGGTGGGGGAACAAACAGTCGGTATAAGAAGACAGAAAATTAAAATAGCTCAAACACAGGGCTTCGCTCCTTTGTTTTGTTAAGGCTTTTGGAGGCTCATGTTAAGAACAGTTTATTTAACCAACCTTTTACCAGTGTTTCTAAGTGTTGCCATGAGTTCTAGTGCTGTGCTCACATGTCCAGTCACTGTATAGTTGTGCTGTATGGGCCCATCAGTGTACATGCATTGTTTCAGCAGACTGGACTCACAGAAGTTCAGACTACGCAGAAATAGTAAATATAAGGGAATCAAGGCTTCGGCAGGTGTTGAAAACAATAACGGACTCTGGCGTGTGGAAACAAGAAAGAAAGGTGAGGACTGTTAGGAGTTGTAGACACATAGCCTCCTGCTTTCCAGCTCTGCCTCTCCCTCTCGCTGGTGCAACTGCCTTCACCTGCTGACATCATCTGCTTTCAATCTCCAATTAAGTGAGTATAAAGACAGGCCTGTTTCGCTTCTTCTCTGCCAGGTTGACTTTGCTTCCATGCCCGACTTGCTAGCATTTGTTCCCAGACTTATTCCCTGGTTCTGACCTGTTCCTGACTGTTGCCTTACATCTCAGCCCTGTTCTGGATCTGTATTTTTGGATTTGTCTGAACCATGTTCTAGAAGGATAGTTTATCACAGTGAGACGTTCCTTATTCCTTGCCACATTCCCAAGCCTGTTGTGATCTCTTGGACTACTGTGCCCTCACCAGTTCTGACTACTCATAGCCAGCCCTGCTGGTCAAATGGAAATGAGAATACCTGGCAAGCGGGCTATTGGGGATCAAACTAACAGCTCTGCTTGATACTTCCTGGACAGTCAACAAAGATCATTCTAGTTTACGCCCAGATCTCCTTGTGTTGCTATTGGTTCCAATCAACCCACGTTACAAGCAGTAGTTTGGTTGAAATTCATCCAAGGTTATATTCAGAGTAAACAAAAAAGCCACAGGTAAGAGCTGGAGGACTTTGTTTGACCTCAACTGTCTAAATCAGACTAGCGAACCATGTTCAATGTTCCTTTCCATTTCTACAAAATCCATCCAGAGAAACAAGTTCAGTGTAGAAGTCTGGACCCAACCAGAAAACCATCCTTGGTCCAAAAAAACAAACAAAACTCAGATCACAGATCTGTGAATCATGTTTAAAAACTAATTTTTATTCCTTGTCTTTTAACACTGAGATTTTCACTTATTTGCATTTACTTCTATGTGTTTTCATTTAGCGATTATGCTATGCTATTGCTCTTTTGGACTCTTTTGGTTTTTGTTTTTCTGTGTACAGCGGTTTGGCCGGCCTTGTGCTTTACACATACAGTGGCATGGTACTCACTACTTGGCTGGGCTGATGGCAGGCGGGTAGGCTCAGGAATCCAGGGACAAAAACAGGCCATACACAAAAGAAAGGCTGGCTATACACAAGCAGATAAACTCTAACAATCTGGCAATGGGAAGAGGATGCTATAGAGAGGAGCACAGGTGGGGAGAATCAGGGCTGAAGGTAAGATGCATTCAAAGGCAGCTTGGAAAAATTCCCTTCACCCTGAAACCATGACATGTATCTTTACACACAGCTTCACAGATAAATGCATGGTAAACTCTAATATGAGCAAAAAAAAACAACAAAAAAAAAAAACAGTATAAGCAGTTCAATGAATTTCAAACACTCCCCAGTTCTTGGGGTACACACACATGGAAAAAAGAGGGGGAACTGTCAGCAATTGTATGAGCTATGACAGTTGCAGGCTGTGCAAAGATACCCCTAAAACTATACCATACATAGAAGCATACAGACTTAACCTAATAGTTATTACTGGTTATTAAAATGAATTTCCAATCTCCTAACATTGGCTTGTAACAGCTTGTGGTAATTTGTTGACACGTTATTTGTACCCTGCATATGGGATAAACTTTGTGCCACTGGGGAGCGAATCTGAATTCTTTATATTTGAATTTGAATCATTCAATTTGAATCTGAATATGCCTGTTTGAATAATTGCTTAAAAAAACTGAATCCAAATTACCATATTTGATATTGAATCTTTGTTTTTTGAATGTGTATATTGGTAAAGTTGAAACTTTTGTATTTGAAAAAATTCATTCCCTAATTCATTTTCATAGTTCAGCTTCAGTTCTCTCCATTCAAATTCAGATCTGAAATACAAATTCAGATTCAACGTAATTTTAAATAGGTTGTCGCCTGTCTTTGTCTTAATGACCTTGCTTGCTGAGACAGAAAGACAGCAAGCCTGCAAGCTGCTTTCACAACGATGCGCCGTCACAGACATACGTGTCTGCAGCAGAATAGTGGCAGCAGGTGGCAGATGCTGTCATTGCAGTGTCAGAAAGCAAGACACGCCAGAGCCATCGGAATGTGCACCTGGATATCTCAACTGGTAGGGAATCTGTCTGCCATGTGGGAGAACAAAGTTCGAATCCCAGAGTAGTGGATCACCTTGGAGAAAATTGTCTGCTAAACAACAGTAATGATACTGGTAATTTAGTAATTTGTTTTAATTTATAAAATAAATATGTACAGATACATCTGAGATTGACAGCAGTTTATTCAGTGTTAAATAATATTTCTTTCTAGTTGCTGGGTGCTCCAGCCTAGTCGGTGGTGCAGATTGACACATTCACCGCCATTAACCAGGTGGAAATAAAGACCGTCTGGACAGGACTTAGGACAACTATAAAAAAGCATTGTGTAAGAAGAAAAAAATAAAAGGAAATCCACGTCTTGTGTATTTCATTAGCGTTGTATCACTTCTAGACCTCCAGCCGCCAGTCTTCGTCCCGCTCTGCTGGAATGAAGGACCAAAACTACTTTTCACACTGACTGCTACATGCTGGCAACAGACTGTCCAGCTTATTTAGCTGGATGTATTTTATAGCTTGTAAGTTTTGTTTTACAATGACAGAACACATTTTAGTGGTTGAGGTTCTTATTAATGTGATCTCCCTTTTTCTTGAAAATCCTGTTTTTTTCCCCCCCTCTGAGCGTGCGCTCTTAGGAGAATTAATATTGAATGTGCACCTTTATTCATTTCTGCAAACAGCTTTAATATCTAACATGTGGTGAGAAAGTTAATAGTGGATTGTGCACAAATGTCTCACATTTCACAGCATTTCCTTGATTTTATTCTGCACCGTTGGTGTTGCAGTTTCCTGTTTTTCTAGATTATGTATGTACGCCTGGGTCAGAGTTGCGTTGAGGTAGGAACATTTTCCCATCAAGTTTGGTTTTCAAAAATCCCAAAAGTTGACTATGTTTGGTGTACGCCAGTTTTTGTTCGTACGCCAGCTTGATAAATGAGGACCCCTTTTCTGCCATCATCTCAGTCATGCAGCATCTGAATGTGTTCATCTCAAAGTGCAAGGTGCTATCCTTGACCATGAAACAAGAGCAAGTACAAACTGCCAGAAAACCTGCCTTTGTTTGCAAGAAACCTGGATGATACACTTGAACATCTAACACATAAGATATTCCATATTTTACCCTGAAAACATGCCGAGCAATGTTATGCATTACATGTTAGGCGTTGGTTTTATGACAACATGTTCACTGGCCCATTCAGGTTCATGTTTTAAACTCTCTGATACATAACTTTCTATTGTTGCAGTGGTCTATTTTGCATCATGTGTAACACCAGAGAAGGTTTGAGAGGGCCTAGTTGTGCTCAGGCAGTCTTCATCATGCAGTGTGTTTATTTTTGCAACGTTAATAGCAAAGCAAGCAAACGGCAAAGTGAAGCAGCCACAAAGTGCTACCAAATGACCTGTAAACCCATATATATATGGCTCAACACCGGAGAGTCTGCCCCTCAGTTCAACTCTCAGCAGCCCACCTACATCTGAGCAAAGAAGAACACACTTTTGAGGTCAGTAATGGATTTGAATCAAGAAAATAGGTATGCAAGTCAAGAGATTAGGAGAGAGGAGTGTGTGCATATGATATAACAGAAACAGCAGGTATTAAACACAAAATCTAATTTATTTTAAAATAAGCAATATATAAGCAATAAGTGCTTTACATAATAAAACAAATTGTGCATATTAATAACAAAATTTAAAAGTCTTCACACAAAAAATTAAAACACACCTCATTGAGGTTCACACGCACTCACACACAAAGTGCATGTACACTCGCCCATCCCCCATTCTGTAGGAACATAAACTCCCATCCCTAGTTACTGTCTCTTAACAGAATATAAGTGTAAAAATAATAGAATGAAAACATCTGGCTTGTCGCTACCTCGAGGAAACAATATCTTGGGATCCAGTCACACCAGAAGCCAGCCCACCCATGACCACAGAGGGCGCCATCACAGGAACCACTTAGTTCAGAGGAGGCCTGGTCCACACCACAGCCATCGAGTTGCTGTGCAGGACCCCTAGCCAACCAAACAAGGGTAGTCACTATGGCAACAACCTTGCAGACAGAGCAGGTAGCGCTACCAGTGTGAAGGATCCCCAGGAGGAAAACACTGGAGTTAAAATGTAAAAACAAGATTACATAAAGTAATAAACAATAAGAACTGATAGAAGTGACTGAGTTCAGGAATTAAATAAAATAAAATAAAATAAAATAAAGGAGTTTATAAAGATTTTGCACCTGGGTAAAAAATAAAACAATAAAATGGAAAGCCACATAAATAGGTGGTGTATATAAAATTGTAGAAAAATATATGAATAAATATGTGAAATTCTAATAAAATCAAATAAAATTCTGCTATAAGCTAAGCTAAAAAGAAAGGTCTTGAGCCTGTTTTAAAACATCAACAGTCTCTGCAGCCCTCTGGCAGGCTGTCAAGGCCTGTAGTGGTGGAACGAGGCTTCACCCTAAGTTTTGGTTCTGACTTTGGGAACAACTAAAAGGCTGGTACCAGAGGATCTCAGGGTAAGAGAGGTTCATAATCTAAAAGAAGGTCTGATAAATAAGAAGGTCCAAGACCATTAAGACATTTAAAACAACTAAAATAACCTTGAAGTCAATCCTGAAACACAAGGGGAGCCAATGCAGCGATTTAAAAACTAATATAATGTGTTCCCACCCTCTGGTCCTCATCAGAACATGTGCCACTGAGTTGTGGAGTAATTCTAGGTTAGAAATAGACTTTTTGGAAAGACCAGAGAGAAGGGTGTTACAATAATCTATTCTACTAGAAATAAAAGATCATCAGCATCTCCGTGCGGCAAGAGAAAGAAATGGGCGGACTCTGGCGATGTTTTTTTAGATGATAAAATCCTGTCTTTGTGACATTTCTAATGTGTGGAACAAAGTCAAGCTCAGAGTCAAAAAGGACACCCACATTTCTCACACACAAAGAATATTTAAAGTTTTGTAATTTTGGTAAAATGATTTCTCTCTCAGGGCCGATAATTAAAACTTCAGTTTTGTCCTGGTTAAGCTGTAAGAAGTTCTCTGCCATCCATGACTTTATATCTAAAATACAGTCTTAAAGAGTGTTCATTAGCTCCAGGTCATCAAGGTGATGTAAAGCTGCGTATCATCAGCATAGCTATGAAAATGGTGTGCCACCTAATGACATCCCCAAGAGGCAACATGTACAGATTAAAAGAAGTGGGCTTAGAATCTATCCTTGGGGAACCCCACATTGGATTTTATGGGTCTTTAAGAAGCATGTACCCATACTTACATAAAACTGTTGATCTGTGAAATAGGTGTAAAACCAATTAAGAACAGTACCTGAGAGGCCCACCAGACTTCTGAGTCTGTCTAATAAAATCTGGTGATCTACTGTATCAAAGGCGGCGCTTAGATCCAGTAGAACCAGGACTGAAAGTCTCTATCTGTGAAAGTCATTAACAATTTTTAAAAGGGCCGTCTTGTACTGTGATTTGTCCTAAAATTAGATTTATATTTTTCCAAGATATTGTTTTTATCTAAGAAGTCATTTAACTTAATAATTTCTAAGATTTTACTTAAAATGATAGGTTGGATACAGCTCGGTAATTATTAAAAACAGTAGATCTAAATGACTTCTTCAGAAGGGGCCTCACCACTGCCGTTTTGAAGGCATTTTGGAAAACACCCGTCTGAAGAGAGTAATTCACAATATATAAAAGTTCATACTCAAAGAAACCATAAAATGTTTTTTAAAGTAATCTGGGGATTGGGTCTAAAGGCAGGCTGTTAGGGTCAAGAATCTTTGCATTAACCAGGACAAAACTCTCCAGTGTTTCCTCAGCTAAAAGCAGAGGTTCATATCTGTTAAGATCATCAATATGTTGAGATAAAAACTGGATCTAATAGTACCGGTTTTATTTCTGAAGTGGTCTGTAAAGTCCTCACATGCAGCATCTGATGCTGTCAATGATGACTTGTTAAAATCAGCATTTATTAAGAACAATGGTTTTAAAAAATGGGGTTGTTTTGTTATCTGTGATGAGGTTAGAGAAGTGGAGTGTTCTGGCCTGTTTATTGTAGATTTTGAGTTGTTCATGTAAAATTTCAAAATGAAGTGTTAGGTTTGTTTTTCTCCAGTTCCTCTCCGCTTTCCTGCAATTTCTTTTCAGCTTTCCAATTTCTTCATTTCCCCATGGTGTTTTGGATGTAACAGTGTTTTATCAATGACCACCTATGAGCCACGTACAATGTGGCTCTGATGGCCATTCCCAGGCTTTTTCACAACCACTCACACCTTGATTCATGTGACAGCAACGCCTCACATGGTGGCTGGGTGGGTAAACAACCCACATGTGACCTCGACGGCCCCACTGACCCACATGATGGGTGCTGGGTGAGTCAGACATATATGTGACCTGAGCGACTCTGAAGGTGCAAATGGCCCCACAAGATGTTAAATACCTTTTGACTTCTTACTAATCAGTTAGGACTGGTAAAATCTCTGGAATCAGAGGTTAGATGTCAACACCATCTATCTTCCGATCAATCTACACCTAACAAAATTCCTACAATACTTTAATTCAGTAAATCAAATTTTATCATAGAAATATAGTACAAACAGCCTTCTGTTACACTTGATATCCTTAATAACCTTTCCATATTTAAACGGAACTGCAAATGCAAAAAATAAATAGACAAATAAATAAAAAAAAAACAGTAAAGTACAACTTTAAGCTGTATCAGAAGGAGAGCATCAAATAAGACATTCTAACAAATATTTTGTGTAAACTAAAGTGTATTTAAATGCAACGTAATCTGTACTTCTATATGTTGTTCTACATCATAACTAAGTTCTTGATCATAATGTAGTATTCACAGACCATCATCCCACCAGTTGCCTACAGTGGGATAATTCTTGTCTGTTTAAACTGTTTACATTTTATGAAGAGGATGTAAAAGTCATACAACCCCGGATAGGATGACTGTAATAGTAATGCTGAAAAAACTGAAATGTGTGATTTAGTTTCAAGCAAGTTTTAGTTAATTATTATAATTATGTGTCCACGCAGCAAGGAAAAAAAAGATACTTGACTTAGGCTACATGTGTGGAATAACGATTCATCATTATGCGCCATCGTGTATCAACAACATTGTAAAAAATTCCTTGCAGCTGCTGTTGTGGCTGCAGCTCATTTACAAAATTTTTATGCTAAGTAAGCCTATTTTTTCTAAAAGCCACTTTGTGCACCACTCGTGTGACGTCTCTGTACTGGAGTCCCTGGTGTCAGAAAAGAAGTTCCAGTGCGTCAGCCCGTGACTTCACTGTGCGGTTGTGGTGAGCGAGAGGCTCTGCAGGAAGCTCTCAGTAATCCGCGTTCGGGCAGAGAGACAAGAGCTGCCTGCAACACATCCTCTCCTGCGTAAGCAAACTTCCAACCGCAATTCCCTTTTCTTTCTTTCTTTGTATATATGGCTGCATGAAACTCCTGTTGTAGTTTCATGTGGTGACTTCGGATAATAAGATGCTCCACTCCATGGAGAGAAAGAAAAGTAACTTTGGTTGGATTATTTCTGGATGAAATGAGGCAGTTTGGTGTATAGAGGGGCGCATATTGGACTTGTCATGCCTTCTAAGATTTTTACAATAATTTGTTAATTTTTTTCTCTCGGTGCACAGTATTAATATATTTTTTTGGAAGTGCACAGAGTTCCAGCCTTTCCCCCGTCATGGAAAACCTCACCATGGATAACCTGACTATGGAGAATGACACATCGCTGCACGACAACCAGACCCTGGGTGTTTGGACTGACTACTCTGTTGAATACAAAGTGATGAGCGTGTTTTTGGTAACCCTCATATGCGGGGTGGGGATCGTGGGGAACGCGATGGTCATACTTGTGGTCCTGACCACCAAACACATGCGGACTCCCACTAACTGTTACCTGGTGAGCTTGGCGGTCGCAGACCTGATGGTCCTGACGGCCGCCGGGCTGCCCAACATCACCGACGCCCTGCGTGGACAGTGGGTATACGGCTACGCGGGCTGCCTGGGGATCACTTATTTCCAGTACCTCGGAATAAACGCATCCTCCTGCTCCATCACCGCCTTCACAGTGGAGCGCTACATCGCCATCTGTCACCCCATCAAAGCGCAGTTCTTGTGCACTCTAACCAGGGCTAAGAAGATCATCATGCTGGTGTGGACGCTCACTTCTGTCTACTGCTTCATGTGGCTCTTTCTCTCAGATACCAAAAAGTTGGTGTACGACAACGTGGTACTGCTCACCTGCGCCTACAAAGTGTCCAGGAGTCACTACCTCCCCATTTACTTCACGGATTTTACGGTGTTTTACGTGCTGCCGCTCATGCTGGCCACGGTTTTATACGGACTGATCGCCAGGATACTTTTCCTCAATCCGCTGCCTTCAGACCCAAAGGGCGGCAGCAAGAAGTGGAAGAGGGAGATGAGTCAGGGAGGAAGGATGGTCAGCACCTGCTCCTCCAGCAGCACCACGGCTGCCTCTCGCAGACAGGTGGGCCCATGTTTGTTCATTAACATGCACTTTGTGTAATGATGTGCGGATGGGCGTGAACAGGTCAGTCGTTGAGACTTCATTCCTCTCTAATCAGAAACAATCTTTCAGCTGCAGCTTCCCTGCTTGTCTTCCATTATTCCTCATTATCACAACCAGATGTATTTAGTAAAACTTTATTCAGCTAAGGGGGGTGGTACTTAATTTGACTTTTATTGTTGAGAGTGCCCCTGTTGCTAGAGTCATTTCAAAGTCAACCATTCCCCCCTTTTTAGTTCCTATTCTTTTCTATCGTTTCTGAAAATTTATTTCAGTTTGAGTGCGAAAAAACTATTTAGAGATTTAATACAGTTACATTGCTTATTATAGCAGATATCTGGGATGAATTAAACTACTTAAAATGTTCCTTTTATGGAGAAATCCAAAGCAGTTTCTTCAGAATTAGGATGCTGTGCAAAATTCTCAGCCATGCTTTATTTAGTCTTAATTTATTGCCAAGAAAACTGATTATGGACAAACACAGACGTAATGGAAATAAAGTATATAAAACAAGTTTGAGTTTTTGTTATTCTAAGAAACTTAAGAATCAATATTTGGTGTGACCATAGTTGTTTTTCCACACAGTCTGAACATTCTTGGATAAACATTCTTGTAATTTTTTTAAGTAGGTTCCAGGAAAAGTTCTCAAGGCCTCTGAAGGACTTTTCAAAGCTCTTCTTTAGATGTTGGCTGGCTTTATTTTTCCATTTTCTGTCAAGATGATCCCACACTGCTTTGATAATGTACAGGTTCAAGCTCTGGTGAGCATTCATCACCTTATAAGACCTGTTGCCACTGATATTCAGTCCAATACTTGTGTCATTAGGCATACCTCATCCTTTTCTTCCAGTTTCCCTTATTTAAGAATGCCACCCATTTCTGATTGGGCTTTAGTGAACATATGGATCAAATTAAGGTCTAGATGCATCTCTCAGGTCCTGGGTCTGGTCTTAACAGCATGTTTTCTTTTGTCCTCAAATTGTGAAATAGTGCACAATGCTGAGATGTGTTAAATAATATACTTAAATATTTTTGGGAATCATTTTGTAAGTGCAAAATACTATTAAATGTAACATATTATTGTGCTACCCTTGGCATTTTTAGATGTCGCACACAAATGTGAACATATGATCAGTCTCTGCTTGTGAAAACAAACTAGTGAGTAAAGAAAAACTATTGCTAACCATTTTATATGATAACAAGAAGTCTGGGAGCAAATCATAAAGAAATTAGGGTGGTTCAAGACTTTTGCTAGATGTAAATATCTAAATGTATGGTATCATAAAGGTAGGAAAAGTTGTGAAGCATCAAGATAAAACTGGTCTGCTCTGTCAGAGTTTTTTAAAAAAAGATCCAGGCCCTTGGGGAGAAGCAACCCAAACAGAACATAAATCCTTTAAGCCTTCTGTAATGTATTTTTTTTAACTTTCCATCTGAAAAAATATCCAGAAATCCTGTCAGTAACAGTCCTACATCTCCAAGACCAAAACGATCAGCCTTTGCCTCCACAGGATAAGACACACCTGGGGGAATTTTGAAATACAATAAGTCCTCTTATCTGGATCAACAGGCCAAGGTGAGATTTGAAACACAAAGGAAAAAAATGTGAATTTCCACCTGACAAAAATGGTAAATAAATAATTAGTTTGTAAAGAATGCAGTTACTGAATCTATGATCCCACCAAAGCTGCATCTATTTTAGTCTTCGTAATAGTAGGCGGCTTCTTTGCTGAGAGTCGCACAGTCAGCAACTTTCTAAAAATGCTCCCAGTACAGGGACCTCCTGGGTGGAAAGGGTTAAAATGAACTCTTAGTGAAGGCTAAATTCAGCCTCAACTATCAATATTTCCTTCTAGAAATTTTACTAAAAATCTTTCTACCAACTTACTTTTTGATATTCAGTAGACTAAAGTCCTGCCAGCGCTCAGTCACTGTCATGAGCTTAGTGGAGTGGAAACCCCTCAAGAATTCAGTTTTTCCTCTGTGGAAGAAAGTTAATTTTTTTCTTCTGGTACAGACTGTAACAACTCTGCTTTATCTTGTTCACTCACTTTAAATAGGGATACATCAAACAAACCACCTTGTAACTCAGTTTCATTATCTTCCTCATGTAAAAATAAGAAATAAAAGAAGCACCACACAAACTGTTCATGTACTCTGTTTAAAATCAAGCAAAATGCTCCAGAAGCGAGACACACTGTACCATTTCAGGTAGATAGGGGCGGGAGACGTTTGTTTATCAGATTAGAGAAGACGCCTCCCTGGAATGGCAGGAGGTGGGGTCCCCTGAGGCAGCTTCATGCTTTGTTGGATTGTCAGATCAGTTAACCCCAACTCAAACATGCTTTTGGCTTTTTTCTCCGTCAGTTTGAGTAACACACACAGATAAACACCCAGTCACATGTTTCTGGTTGCCAGCATTTATGCTCAATCCATCTCAATATTACAGAGTTACTAAAAAATCGAGAAGTAACGAGGATGCAGCATTACTGGATCTCCAGTCAGATTTCACTCACCTTGGAGCAGCTAAAATGATGCAGAATAAATATGGATAATATTTAATTACATGCTAATTTAACATGTAGATTTTCACCGGGTTGTTATACAAACACATTAGGACTTTATTAAGTTGTGCATCCAAATTTTATAAGCACACCAGAAATTCATTTAAGCAGCATGTGAATAAATAATGACTACAATGAAAACAAAAAGCTACTTTTAAGACTTGCTTTAAAACTGTGTCAGCATTTGTTGTCGGCAAGCCTTCTGGCTGGCTACATGTTAAATTTGGCCTTACAAAACATTGACAGCTTTTTTTTATAACATGTTTTTGCCTTTTCAAGTTCCCAAAGATAAACTCCATTTGAGATATGGATATTCATTTGGTTTGTGTATCAAAAGAGCCATCAACAGATGCACAGACTGAGCAACACGGGATAATTTGCCTTTTTCTTCATTATAAACTATTTATGCAGAGCCTGCTGCGCACTTTAAAGTCAAGTAATCGTGTGTGTGTTCTGTTCGGCAACACACTAAAACAAAGTTAAATGCCATACAGGCACTCTAGCTGTGATGGAAAAGATTAACCCACATCTACATGTGCTTGTGGCCATATTCGAGGCTGTCATCAGAGCATCAGTGTAATGTCTTTTTAAGCAGCACATTATACATTCGCCAGCAAATTACACCTGCGAGGCATGGGTGGAGTGGGATGTGTTCAAGGCTGATGAAGTTCTCAACTAAAATTATGCAGTTAAATTATTCCAAGAGAAATGTAATAAAACAAAATAAATCAAATCTGCTTCTCGCTCCCAGTTTTCTATTAATACTACATCATGTGGTACAATTACCAATTAATGAACTATTTTTTTTCCCACCTCAGGGATGCTTGAAGTGTTTGCAGTCTGTGACATTCAAAGGTTACATTCCCAAATGAAATTATGTAACTCTTACTTAAGCAAAGTTAATTAGCTATGTTGAACCTCTTGTCCGTATAAATGTTGGGAGGGGTTTTTCTTGGCATGTCAAATAAGAAAGTACTAACAGCAAAGTATTAGGAGGATTAAGGAGTAAATCAAAATGTAGCAAATAATTTGAAATCCCTTCTTGATAGAAGGCACATCTAGACTGTCAGCAAGGACATCAGGACTGCAAATACATCTTTCAGAAAAGGAAAATATCTAATTAATTTATATATATATATTGCATGTATATAAACACACACACACATATATACATATATATATATATATATATATATATATATATATATAATACTTAAAATGTGTAAATGATTTTTTATGGGGATTTTTAAATGAGGCAATGACAGGAGGAGATTTAAAGCTAATTATATTATCCTGGGGCCTCATGTACGAAGGATTGCATAACTTTCATACTGAAAGATGGCATATAGCCAAAACCAGGAAAACACGTAAGCCCAAAAACATTCAGATGTATGAATTTGTGTATATGCTTGTTTCTGCACATTTTCCCTTGATACATCCATAATGAATTTAAATGGAGCAAAAGTCCAGGACTGCCTTGTCTTCCCTATTGATAACTATGCAATGTGTAATAAATACATACATGCTTTTACCTTAAGTCCAAACAATGAGTAACACACCAGAAACATAAAAAAGAATCATTTAACAGACAATGAAGCTGATGTGATTGAATCAGAGGTGGATGAAAGATAAAATCACCTACAGAAACTTGTAGCGTAATTGTTATGTTATATTGTAGTTATTATGTTATAGTGCTTGTTTGGTTTGATTACTGATCAAATCTGTTAAGGGATGTGGAACAATTATTCAGAAGCTCTTCCACTGGGTGATTAGACAGCAGAAGCCTGTGCAAAGTACATAAAGAATGCATACCTTTGAATAGATCACTAGCACAAATCTGGATAATAAATAACTGATTGCTGCTATCTTGTTGTATTCTTCCGTTGATAAAGCTGTGGTCTCTGTACGAGGAGCTATACTGTATAGCGTGATCCAGTGGTGTTTATAATTTCTTCAAAGAAATACACAGACTGTTGTGGGACGTAACCAACAGCAACCTAAGACAAATAAAGAAAAATAAATGGTCTAACATCAAAGTTATGTAAAAAAAAGAAACGTTGCACATCAGTAGCTTTGCAGCCACCAGAGGAGGTTTAGAAATGGTGAAGCCTCCACCATCAGAGAAACTTTGACTTCTTGCCAAGACATTTTAGAAAAAGTGGAAACTGAGCGCAGCATCCAGGACACATTCACAGCTATGGGCCAGGAGGTGGACACAGAAGAGGTCAACATCACTGCTGCTAAGCAACAGGAGGCGGACAGATCTGAGACACCTCCGACCTCAGCTGGTGAAAGACGCCAGTCTGACCAACACTGAGTTGGAATCCCAGACAGATGTTGAGAACATGATGAGGGAGATATGGAATTAGCTAAGATGAAACAATGATTGACTTAGATAAACCATACATTTAGGATTTTGTTGTTAATTAAGATGATCATCTGACACTGTTCTGCCTTCTCAATGAGAATAAGAGCATTTCATGTCGTGTGTGTAAATGTGTGCGTGCTTTGCAGCCAGTACTCATTGATATGTGTTAACATCTTCACATAACATAAACAAAGAAAACTGATCAGGTTATGGTATTTTATTATGAAATAATAGTCATTTTTAATGCAATATTTCACACATGCATGGGGTGTCTGAAAACTTTTTTTCACCATTGTTTTCAAACCTGTAGCATGTATATCATTATATCCAGAAGAACCCAACAGTAACTCATGAGGTCATCATAACTTCCCTCATGTCCCACATGGCTTTGTGTCTAAAATAACATTAAAGTAACTGGAGATCATAACAATAACTGCTCTTCAAATTTGCTTTTTACTCATTGTTGTCATGATTTCACCACTGGCTGTAAGGGGCAACTTTGTATGTCATCTCTTGAGGGGTAAGCCCCCCGTCTTCAAATCCTAGAGACGTCCTTGATAAATGTGTGAAAATTAAGTTGAAAGTCAATTAGTTTTGTTGTTCAGATGTAAATCACTGGAGGTCAAATGCATTAAATGTTTTTCTTTTGTCCATTTGTCCATTTTTACTTCAGAATGTTTACAGGAACATATTTGGGCTTATTGAAGCGAATTTTAGTACTTTGGAGTTTGTCACTCTCAAACAACAATTTTAGTTACCTTGGGGTTTACCCGGGACACACACAATCTCACGACGGGTCAAAAATTGTGGCTATGTGCACAGGTCCACACAAAGTTGTTTTTGTACAATCCACACACACATTTTGATGCCTACGCAGTGTTCATACATTAGGCCCCTGGTTAGCATCATAGATTGTTTTTTCAAGGAAAATGCTAACTTGTATAAAAAGCGTGTCGTTGCCACCTACAGAATCCGAGAGCAGCTCTTTGTTTAACCCGACATGACCTGACACTTAACCAGGTTTTGTGATTTGCTGCATGCATGTTTTTTTTTCTCATGAAAGAAGAAAACATAATTATGTTGTTACGTTTTAACATTCTTACAATAAAATTCACCATATCATAACATTCGATGGAGTATTAGGGCCCCATTAAGAAAAATACTTTTGTACAGACTTTGAGAATAAAGTCATAATTTTACAGGAATAAATTCTTAATTTTATGAGTAAAAGGTTGTAATAGTACAAGAAAAGTTAAAAAATCATAAGATTATGAGAAAAAACTTGTCATATTACAAGAATAAAGTTGTAATTTTACAAGAATAAAGTGGTTATATTTGAACCAGTTGTTTTAGATACAGAACATTGTTAAAATGAGGGCCATGGAACATTTCATGAAGTTGTACTTCAGCACAGGTTTCCCAAACCAGGAGATACTTAATATTTTTGCACATCAGTGCCACATTATTATTAGTATCAGGACAGAAACAGTCAGACTTGGAGGAAATTGCTGCTTTTGTGGAGGTGAAATGTCTGGAACTGGTACAATTACGACTTGTCAAATTGTGACTTTATTCTCGTGAAATTAGGATTTTTCATAAAATTACAACTTTTTTTTCTCACAATATTACAAGTTTTTTCTCCGAAAATTACAACTCACTGTGTAATATTTCGACTGTGACTCTTAATGTGGCTCTAATACTCCATCATAAAAATATGATGTCCAGTGTTTTGTTTTTTTTTCCCTTGGATGGCAGCTTTATGCTTTCATAGACAGATTTGTATCTTTGCATCTACATGACTCTTTTTAATGTTGTAAATTAGCTTACGGAAAGACTGCACAATGAACTGTAGTCCCTGCTGTTCAGGAGTGTTAAAAAAAAACCCCCTGAGCTAGCCACTTAACCTAGCTTTTTAACTATTCTGCTTTAAACAGGTGTCAGTCTGCAGAAATAGGAATTTTCTTTAATTTCTATTTCATGTTCTATCTAAAAACTAGGCTATAATTCTCTATGATCAATGGAGAAGGAGGAAATAAAGGACCCAGTTGTTGGACTATGAAGCAGGAGGCAGGCAAACACTGAACTTATTCCTGAACAAACAAAGGTGCTGTGAGGGCAGGATGAACCAGAATTAAACTTGAACCAACATAAAAACTCACTTTACTAACACAGTGAAGTGACTTTAAACTGTCTTGCTGACAACAGCAGGAATGATGTGCTGATCAATACTGAAACATCTCGGATACAAGATATTTATGTTCTAGAATTGATGTTCAAATTAAAATTTCAATATTGATATTGAAATTTGAATAATTTGAAGTGAATATGTAGTTTATCGTTAACAAAAATGCAGTGGAAATGACGAAACTATTAGGATCTCGCAGTTGAAGGTAACGTTTTTTTTTTCTTCCTGAAATTGCAGCAGCAACACTGAGGAGTCAGTGTTAGGCCCTTCATCAGGTTTTTGTCTTAAACTGACATAAAAGTGCATTTAAAATAATAAACAAAATATCTCTAAATGCTCTCACTGTTCAGTTGTATCATATGAAGGACTAATTAACCACAATGATGAAATTTAACTTGATTATAATGTTACTGACATCGGCACACATAACAAAATCAGTACATCTTTGTAGTTTGGTAATTACTGAAAATCTTCACAATGAAAAATATTACATTGTCATTTATTTAATGTGGTCCACGTTCAGTTCCTGTGTAGGACTAGTCACCTTGTGTAGGGCAGGGGTTCTTAACCTTTTTTAGGCTGGGGCCCAACATTTCAGGTACAAAGTGGTCCAGGGGCCATTCCCACATTAACAATGTTTTGTTTGATCGCTTGGTTTAATTTGTATTAAATAACTAAACCAAATCCACTTATTCTTTAACAGCTAAAACCTTGTGAAATTTCACACCAAGGGGTACATATATCATCTGTGTGTGAAACTGTACATACAAGACTCCTACAAAAACATATTTAAAAGCTCAAGTTAGGCTTTAAACACAATAAAAAATAAATTTAAAAAATGTAAAAGATGGAAATGTGATCAATAAAATGATGCAGTAATAAAATGATGCACTAATATAAAATAAAGTTCAAATTAAATAAACTCTATATAAATTTATAGCTTATATATATTTAAATACAAAACATTTAAATAAACTATTTATTTAATGAACTTTTGTTTGAATTCTTTAAGGAGTTGCCAGACATGACAGATGTTTTCTGCATCTAAAGCCTATTTTCTGTCTTTTTTGCCGTTTGTTAAAAATTACACCAGCTTTCCCACAAGTGTTGATGTTTGGTTGCTAGATGCTGCTTTAGTGTTGAAGGACTCAGTGCTGAATACTGCTAGCTAACCTTAGCCAACGCTCCATACACACCTCTCATCTCTGCTTTGTTATTTACAAAACCGTACTTAATGAATTGGATTGTTCTTGCAAAATAATTTTGCCCATTTTTTTGTTTTTGTTTGACCTCAAAGACAGTCTGAACTGAAAAGCAAAGAACAGAGAAAATACTGCATCACTTAAAGGAGAAATAGAACAAGAACTAAAGTCAAAAGAAGCACAACACCCAAAGACCAATAGAGAACAAATGTTTATAATTAAGATCAGATTAAGAGTGCAAAGGTCTGTATTACATGTGTGTTCTCCAAATATTTTACCTCCTTACATGAGGGAGGTAAAATATACAAAGATATATGTTCTCTCCTGCTTATCAGACAGTGTAATTTGTCATTTTAAACATACCAGGTCAGCTTTGGGGAAGCTTCAAGCTTAATGTTTAGTCTGGGAACGTCTCCTATTCTTAATTTAGTACTTTTTAAATCAGCTTTACAGAAACATCAGTGAGACCATACATATCTAAACATAGTGTTATGATCCCTTGTACACCTGTTGTTGTATGCCAGGTTGTGGTTACTGCTGCATTATACAGTCCAGAGTTTGTCCCTGAGCAGCTGTTTTATCAAAAAATAGCAGAACTGCATTTGGTGTCATTTTATAGCACAACCCAATAAACCAGTGTTGTTCCTGTGAAGAGGTTAGTGAGCAACTTTTGGCTTTTTGAAAAATCAGATTATGCAGCCTGTTGACTTTAACTCTTCATCTAACAGCTCAGCATGTCTGCTGCTTGTTCTGTTGCATTGCTGGTGAATGACCAGCGCAAAGCCAGTGTAAAACATTGCTAACTAAGCTTTTTTTTCTTTTTTTTTCCTTTGCCTGTTTCACAAAGACCACCAAATGTTTCATCAGATGACTTCTATCCATGAAAAGCAGGAGGAAATGTTTGAACAGTGACGGTAAATTTCATTGAGATAAAATGACACACCGTATTGATTATATACATTTCCTGTGAAGACCACATGTGAAATGCAGCCACAGCTGCTAATAATTAAAAGTTATATTTAGAGGAAGTGCAGATCCAATGCACCTTTTTCTGAAACTAAAAATATGTAGACCCTTAACACAATAGAAATGGCTGATTTAATTAAAAGCTTTGCAAGTGTGGACAAATGATGTTTTATGTAGAAATCTCAGCCCAGATAAATCAATGCAATTCCTAAAGAAATAATGAGTGCTTGTTTATTGCTATCTGCTAGATTATTTAAACTAAATCTATTAAATTGTGTATCAAAGCTGAGTTTCAAGTGGAGATTGAGGTTGACATGGTAAGCTAACATTCATTGGCCGCACTCTTACGTATTGTTTGGACTCCCTATTGCTTACAGAACTACATTATTTCTTCAATGCATAGATTCAACATTCCTCAGAGTTTACATATTGACATGACTGCATCACAGAGTTGCTGCAGATATGTTGGCTGTACATCCAGGATGAGAATATTCCATTCCACCAGATCCTAAAGATGCTCTAATGGATTGAGATCTGGTGACTGTGGAGGCCGTTGGAGTCCAGTGAACTAATTGTCATGTTCAAGAAAGCAATTGGAGATGATTTTAATTTTGTGACATGGTGCATTATCCTGCTGGAAGTAGCCATCAGAAGATGCTACACTATGGTCATAAAGGGATGGCCATGGTCAGCAACAATACTCAGGTAGGCTGTGGTGGTAAAACCACTAAGAGGCCCAAAGTGGGACAAGCAAAGTAGGAGACTTGTCAGACTCGGTAATGTTTTTTTAACCTTCTGGTCCGATTTCAGTAAGTCTCAGTTTCTTGTTCCTATCCAACAAGAGTGACACCCTGTGTGGTCCTCCACTGGTGTAGCTCATCTGCTTTAAGGTGGGACGTGTTGTGCATTCAAAGATGCTATTAGTTGGAATGAGTGGTTATTTAAGATACTGCTGTCTTTCTATCATCTCCAACCAGTCTGCCCACTCTCATCTGACATTGACAAGACATTTTGGTCTAGATAACTGCTGCTCACTGGATTTTCTCTCTTTTCCAGACCATTCTTTGTAAACCCTAGAGATGTTTATGTGTAAAAATCCCAGTAGATCAGCAATTCCTGAAATATTCAGACCAGCCCGTCTGGTACCAACAACCATGCTCTCTATGTTCAAAGTCACTCAAATCCTCTTTCTTCTCTATTCTGATGCTCAGTCTGAACTTCAGCAAGTTGTCTTGACCATGTCTCCATGTCTAAATGTATCGAGTTGCTGTAATGTGATTAGCTGTGTTAACAAGGAATTGAACAGATGTAAAGTGGCTGGTGAGTGTATGTGCAATGCTTTAATAAACTATTTTAGTCTGAATCAAACTATTTACATGTAGAGAAAACACACAACTTATTAAAACACTGTTTTGGCCTGTGAGCATTACAAAGCTTTTTCACACACATTACTGTGATATATTCTAAAAAGGAAGAAAGAAAAAATAAAAGTGAAAGTACTTGCAGGTTAAAGAAAAAGACCGTTTTGGTTTCTTCTGAAGATTCTGTATGGAAGTCTATGAAGTCTATGTGGAAAATGAACATGCAAATCTGAGTGTTTAGAATCAGATTTCGGGAGAGAAGACAAGTCGTCCTGCATTTAGATGAAAAAATAATGCCTGTAGAGTGAAAATTGTGCATTGTGACAAGTTAAAAGAGAAAAATTTCTCTCCCTCTGTTAAATTTTATTGAGAATATTTTTTCTTTATTAATCTGGAAAATATTATGTACATGGAGAAAAAAAAGAAGTCATCCACTCGTTGTGTGAATGAATGTTTTAGCATTGGAGACATGTTTCTTTTTCTAAAATGAGAAAAACATCCAAACATATTATATGCAAAATATATTATATTTAGTCTCTATTTGAGAAATAACCTCTAGCATGCCTGAATGGATATCATGACTGCTAACTATTGCAGCCATGCTCATGCCAGAACCAGAAGGTTGTACCGGGGATCATGTAGACCCCAAACACTTCGAAACACATTTAAAATCCAGTTCCTCTTACTGTTTGTATTTTTTTCTCCTGGTATTTTTAACAGGTGACAAAGATGCTAGCTGTGGTGGTGATCCTCTTCGCCTTACTTTGGATGCCCTATCGGACCTTAGTGGTGGTCAACTCTTTCCTGGACAAAGCCTACCTGGACACCTGGTTCCTGCTCTTCTGCCGTCTCTGCATCTATCTAAACAGTGCGATCAACCCAGTCATCTACAACGCCATGTCCCAGAAATTCCGCACTGCTTTTAAGAAGTTGTGTCACTGTGGTCCTCAGCGCGCAGAGAAACCTACAGCATCCTACAGCGTGGCGCTTACCTACAGCGTCATCAAAGAGATGTCCAACGGGGAGAGTCCGGACCATTTCACGACAGAAATGGACAAGCTGCACTCACCAACTGATCAGTACCTACCTGACAGCATCCTGCCAAGTGCCCAAAAAATGCTGTATGAGCAGTCGTCCCTGTCTGGCAGAGATCTTAAAGCCTGACTCGAAACAAACTTTGCACCTTAAGTGGGTATCAGAAATTCTATCAGCTTCAATATGAATTCAGTCCTTTTTAATTAAAGATGTGCAGAGATGTCTGATTTAATTTTTCCAACATGTTTCCTCTTGAAAATATTTTATTTGACAAGAACATTTGTCAGAGATCCTGCCTTGTACTGTTGGATTAAAATATTTTGCACAAAAAGAGTGAGATCACAAATCACCAAAAATACAGTTTACCCATACCAATGTGCAGCAGTAATTCATATTTTTGCTGAGAAAATCTCTGCTTGTATGTGATGTAGAGACAAAACAGGAATCATTAATGATGAATACAGTAATGCACCTAATCTCTATAATACAAAGTACAAAGTTGCCTTTTAGGTGAATTTTACCCTCACAGGATAAACTTGCATGAAGCGGTTTGTCAACGTTTATTCTACAGTTTGCATGACTGGTTTGGCAGACTGTTTCCTCACCTTATCTCCCTCTTCATGCTAAACAGAGACAGCTTCATAAATTTCACTAAATAGTATGTCATGGTCTCCACACAGTGGGTATTTTCAGACTGGGAATCTGTTTATGTCACATTCGAATTCACTGATAAGCTGCACAGTCTGAAATTTAACTGCTTGTTCACTCTCACCGCTTGCTTCCTTTCCGCCACCGTCGGCATATGTTTACAGCAAAAAGCTCTCAACTGCCACTCTGCGCTACCTACTCAACAGCAAACAACAGACGAAGTCTGCAGCTGCACCTTGTGAAAACACCAGGTATAAGGACAGATATTTGCACCTGGAATTACCATTTGCTCTTTGAATTATTGGATCTAAATTTGCAAGGTGACCAAATACATGGCTGCAGGTCGTTTGAACTGCTATTTTATTTATTGAGTCGTTACTTAACATATACATTGATCAGGCACATTAAAACTACAGACAGGTGAAGTGAGTTATTGTGCCATGCTTGTTACCAGCCTAAACAGTTTTTCAGACCAGTCAACCAACAAATCTTCTTTAAGAATGTTGCTCTTTGTTTCTGCAGTCAGTGTCTAGCACAATTAACTGGGTAGTAAAATGTTTACTTTGGTAAAAGATCATGTGAGGGGTTGGATTATTTTCTCCTAGACTCCCATCATGTTTGGATTTAAATCCTAACATCCGGAGATACAGAAAGCCTGCAGGTTAGCTTTCACTTTCCATAATCCAAGAATATATCCATGTTTTAGGTTAAATCCAGAATAAGCTCACTGCTGGTTTTATGCCAGATTTGACACAATTTTCAGACTCTACACATAAGATCACAAAGTGCTGCTACTTGAATTCTTTTACTTCTTTTCTACAAACAATATGGCCACACAGCTGGTGAGACAGTAAAGCTAAAAGTGGGGAAGAAGAACATTATCCAGTGTTTTGTTTCATCAAAGTTAGTGGAACTTTTGAGCTCTCCGTTGTCAAAATAATAATAACAATAATAGTAGTTATTATTATTATTATTATTATTATTATTTCTATTTTAATAATCCTAGTTGGGAAATTCGGCTCTGCATTTAACCGTGTCTAGATGTACTAGAGAACAGTGGGCTGCCATGTTTCTGTGCCTAGGGAGCATTTGGGAGGGGTAACAAAGCACAAGAAGCATTTAAATTTAGCATCTTTTGGCACATTAAATTCATCTTCAAACTAATTTGGGAAAAAGATTTGTTTTGTTACTGTGAATGTTTGAGTGTTAAATCAGCTTTGTAGTCACCTGGAATCACACTTGTTAAAGATGAGTAAATACCTCAAACCTTTAGGCTGGGTGAAATAAATTGTCTCTTTGTTTTTCTATGTATTAAACACAGAAGATGTATTATGTCAATCGTTTTTTAAATGAGTAGAAAAGTATTGGACTACTTGTACTTGTCCCCATCACTGCTCAGATGCAGCTTTGTTTTATGGTGGGATTAGAACATTAACAGATAACATAACATATCAAGATTATAGCCAAGCTTTTCAGTTAGAACCCCAGTCATGGAAATTACTGTTAATACACCCTGTACTGATCATTTTACCAGCTCTATTGTACCGGGGCTTTTACAAGTGGAGCAAAGTTCTTCCCTCTTTGTTGATGTGCATCCCCACCTCAAGCCGTGTAATTCAAATTAATCCAAATGCACAACACCGTGACATTTTAATTTTGCTACTAGTGGAAAAGCACAGATGTGAAATTATATGACCTTTGAAAATTCTCCCAGAATAGAAGAGGCAGATATCAGGTACTCCATTAAACCTGCTGTGCCAGTTTAAATTCACCTGAACGCTAATGATTTCTGCAGGGACGAGTTAGATTAGTCGTTATGTGACAGACACAACAAAGCCTATGGTCACTGTGAAGACGATCACTGTGTATGCAAAGGGAAGAGCCTATGAAGGTCAGTCTATCATAATCAGGAAGCTATTGTCCATGTTTCAGAGGCTGTTCTTTGAAGGGGTTGGATTTCTGTTGTGGAAGTCATTTACAGACATTGGCTGAGACTGCTGAATGCACCACTTTTCTGTGATTTATCTGCTCAGTAAAACCCCACAAAGCAATGATGGAATGTGTAAGTAGATTGCAACAAAGTGCCATTGCTGAATTGGTGCAGTCCAGACTATGTATATAGCTCACCCTGCTATTAAAAGAAAAGTTTTATGGTGTCTCTTTAAACTACATATAATTGTACCATTAAAGGGCCCTGAGAGGGAATTACACAGTTGATGAAAGCAACCCTTTTTTTTTTGTCTATATTGTAAAGTTGCTTGGAATTGATTGTGCAGTGCAATGTGAAATTCATGCAGTATTGTATTCTTCAATGTGTGCCAGCAAAAGCATATTTTAGTATAATAGCCTGTTTTGATCATTTCTTTCATTAGTCTTTTTGCCAATGTTGCAATGCTGTGAGTGAAAAAAAATCTCCAATGTGGAGCAGGTAAGAAAACATTAGCATAAAAACTTTCATTGTAGCTTAAAGTACCTCACATTTGTACACTTATTCATATCTCCCTTTTGTTGAAACGTGTCTCACTTTTAGATAAAAACCAAACAGTTGTGATGCAGATGTTTTCTGTTCTGCACGGTGTGCAGTTTGCTGCATGAACACAAGCTTTTGTGATGTGAACATAAGAATCTGTACCACTGTATCAACATGTGAGACGATGTTTTTTGCACATTTTTGTCTCTTTTTTTCTGCTGTTGCTGCTTGATGGATTGTTTTGTATTTTGTGTTGTTCTTTGTCTATAATAAAAAGTAGTCACCGTAAGCTGTGGATGGTGCATCCCAACTCTTTACACCTCCAGCACTTCTGATCCATTCTCGTTGCAGAAACTGCCTTATCTGAGACTCCGCCATGAATCAAAGAGAGCTACTCTGAGCTACGACCACATTAAGGTCATCAATCACAAGGGCTGATGGCTTCGTTTTAGAATCGCTCAGTGTGTGGAGGCCTGCCTCAACACAAATTCATCTCACTGAGGCTAATAGAGGCCCACTGTACGCTAAACACAAATAATATTGACACTTGTGCGCAATCTATTATCAACTGCTGTGAATAATGTCGTGGTACAAATCTGCTCATCAGATATATCAGTTCATTAGGAGATAGTGTTAACATTAGTTTGCTGTATATCACAGTAATTGGTGGCACACTGTTAATGTGCTGAGGGAGGTTAGCTATAGAAACAGCTGCTGTAAATTTGTTTTCCAAAAAACACTTATTTCTAAAAACAAGCTGCTGTTTTTTACAGTGTAGCAATAGTTGAAATATTTCTTGTAAATATTAACTTAAAAGAACAAAATCAAATATATATAACAATGAAGGATGAAAATGTCAAGATTTATTGGTCAAAAGGTAACAAGTCAGCTGGATGTGGGACTGCCTTCCTTCTAAAGGGAAGAAAAATCTGATGATCTTCAGCCATCTTGTGGATTATTATTATCCATCTTCCTGCTGGAACAAACAAAAATCTGAATTAGAATCTCAGCACTTCGAGACTGTGAGGGAGGAATGTTTCAAGAGAAAAATAAAGATAATGACCTCAAACTTGTGTAAATAATGACTTAATCAACAATTTAACAACCCCTTACGGACATATAAGCAGTAGGAGATAAATGGGCCACCTGATCAGTAACAAGGCAATGACATGTTTAGCCTGTTCAAAACCTTAAAATGAAAGGAAACTGTAATTTCTTTTCCTTTTTTTTGCCATTACACTTTTCTTGGTAATTCCATTAAACCAGCGAAGTACACCATGCTTGTTAATCTAAATGGAGACGTCAGCACTGGTTCCAGTTAGCGCTGCTGCAGTCCACGAACAGATGCTCCCAGTGGCTGAGACGCAAGAGGCCGTCCCATTATAGAAAAATTTTCTCTGGTGACTGGTTGGTCTGTATTCAGAGCCAGTGATCAACACTCCCAGTAGTCCTGGTGAATTGTGATGTAGGTGGTCTCAGATCCATCTGAAATTTTATAAATGTTTTTCAAGAAATGGAATCAACAATACTTCAGTCTCAAATACAAAAACACACAACAAAAGCTGAGTCCATTGAAAAATTTTTTATTTTCCTGCTGCCATTTTTCAGCTTTTGGATCCTAATCAGTCACTTCATCCCCATGTGGTTTAAGCATGTGTAGAAAGAAAGTATTTATTCCAGCCAGAGAGGAACAATTACAGATTGTTTGCAACACCACTCATTATCTCACAAGAAAACTGATCGATGTGCCTACACTTTTTTTTTTTTCTTTTCTGTGGTTTTACAACTCCAAAGGCCCAAACTCTCAAACAATGTTAAAAATACACGTGTGTTTTACCCTCTAAAGAAAGGTCTGGGGTCACATCTGCAGGAAGATCTGATGTGAAACCTTGTGTAGAAAGTCTGATCAAACAGACGCTGGAGCTGCATAGTTCCCTTTTGATTGTTTGCCTTTCATGCCTTTTTTTATATATTACAGCCTCGGGTCATGTCAGAAAGGTTAGAGTTGCCCTTTAGGAAATACCTGATCTTTTCTAAGTACAACAACATTGAAAGATCAATAACTAAGTGCCTAAATATTTGAATTATTTAGAAAAATGACCATCTTTGCAAGGATTATAACTTGGGATAAGGCATCCACATTTAGTCCACGTTACTCTGCTTTAGAGGGACAATTTAAAGATGTCTCATAATTCCATAAGGAAGCAAGTCCAAAACTGATGATAAATAAGCAGGATCTATTTTACATCTTGAGCAAGCAGGGTCAGAACCAACTATGGAGCAGCTTTTACATGTACTGAGCCAGTTTTACTTAGAAATGCATTAGAATATCCTTTCCAGTTCTCCATCCTGTTTGTAAAGCTCCTCACATGTCTGCACTCGAGGCGCCTGTCAGTCCTGTCTGTGGTGGTGCAACAGTCTTTTGTTGAATCATTTCTTTCACCTCGCCTGCCTCAATAAAAGGAACTACATAGTGAAAGGTCACAGTTCTGCTTCATATTCATAGAGTTCAAATATGATTAAGATCGCCACAATGTTGTTGAATTATGGAGTTTGAAATATTGACTGACAATGATTGGTTTTTAAAAACATTTAGCCTGAAGCAATGGCTTTATCTCCAACTTCTCATGCATGACCTTTAAGTCAAAGATCTATCGGACACTGCAGCCTGCAGACAGGCCAGATTAAGTCATTAAGGAAACAGCTGAGCAAGCACTGCAAGTACAATATGCAAAATGATCTGTCTTTATGACAAGGATGCTGAAGAACTTATTGATGGTACACTGCTAAATAAGATGAAGTTGCAATAAGACACCAGCTCATTCTTTATTTTAATGTTAAATAGTCAAGTCTCTCGCTAGATTTAGACACATCTGCTCTTGTTATTCTATGAAACAGACAGATTATTCAAGATTTACCTGCTTTGGAGAGCCTTGTTTACCCAGCAAAGATTTTCAAACCACTGGAAAAAGGATGCTGAGCAGGACTGAAGTGGCCAAGAGGCTGTTAGGCTTTAAGTGCTGTTTGTTTTTAAGTTTATTTTTGATAAGGAAGAATTAACACCACTGCGATGAGGTTCTTCCAACCTTCCAACAAGGCTGTTGTTCCTTTGCTTGAGTTCATTTATATTCTTGAAAATTTTTCAAAAATTTTCCATTTCAACAGACAGTTATTCTATTAACTGAAAGGCATTTCACTCTGCAAATTTTTTACTGTTTCTGTAGCATAAAGGTCAACATTCCTAGAAAACCTTCCTCTTGAAATATAGTTTCTAAATCCAGAATAAGCTCACTATTAGTTTTATGCCAGCAATGTTCACTCATAATTCGTATAATAGATGAGAACTCTGGTGGCTCATATCTGACATTTTCCACAACATCAGTCAGCTGATATTTTTATGAAGCTATTTCCAAGGGGATACCCATCAAAACCATACAAGTCGTGTACAATAGAAATGTTGCTTTGGAATATTTTTAATATACTGCAGATGCTGACAGAGAACCTCAGGAAGACGCAGTCTGCACGTCTGCATGAATCCCTTGTTGATAAAAAGCGTTCATGCCTGGCTTCACCAAGACTTGCACCAGCAAAGATAATTAATTTAGTATGAGCCATCGAGTCCCTGTCCACTGCTGTAAAACCGAGAGAAATACCAAGACAAAGTGTGAATCGTCCAGCTTTTCAACATGTTCATCACGTCATCTTTTTTTCTTCATCTAATCAGAAAGTGTGTTTTAAATGGATATTTATTTCATGCCAATGTTTTTGTTAATTATTTGTATTCAGGGCAGTTTGCTTTAATGTCTTATCTTTTATGTATTGTACTTGCAAAGAAAATAAAAAATATTCTCCAATGTACCAATAACCCAGGCGCTCTAACAAATATTTGGTTTTTAACAAGTGGGAGCTCCAGGAAAAATTGCAGGACCCTTTTCTTTTCTTTTCTTTTCTTTTCTTTTCTTTTCTTTTCTTTTCTTTTCTTTTCTGCAGTCTACCACTGCTTACAATGCCAATTAACTTGCTATTGTACATATCAGACTGAAAATAAAGACCCAGTCAAAGTCCTTGTTAAACATTTTTATTGTTGGCTTTATGTTGGCTGCAAACTCATGTTACATGTACATTTTCAAAATTGCCATAATTGTGCATTGATTAGCATTTGTACATTAAATAGCCTAAATTTAAAAGTATAGTAAAACAAAAGTGAACTTTTAAGACTGATTAAAAAAACAAATACTTTTTTCCCTCAACAAGTACAAATTAAAATCTCATGCGCTCTGCACACCCCACAATCATGCTTCACTCTTCATAAATGATTGAATTTAAAATGTGTTACTCTGTGGAATTTCAATTCCACAAGTCACTTGTGTCCCAAAGCCTGGGGGTCCTTGCTGAGCCTAATGATTTGAATGATTTCATATGGCCTGACATTGTTACAATAACATTGTGTTCTGCACAATGTTTGTGAGGAATGAACCTTTTAGCTGAGAGGATTTTGATCCTACTGACCTTTCACTAGAACCTGCTACAGCGCCCTGCATGTACACCTAATTAGCACCTGGTTTCACACCTGAATCATCAGCAGATTTGTGAAAAATGTCAAATAGACAGGATCTTTTTTTTTTTTTTTTTTTTTTGCCAGGATGCTTTTACACCCAAGAATTTGACCTCTGCATTTAACTCAGCTGAAGTTGTGAATGCACTCTGAGCAATGAGCAAGTGAAGCACATAGAGCACTGGGCAGCTATAGCGACTGTGCCAGGGGAGTAATTGTGAAGAGTGGTTGGGTGCCTTGCTCAGAGGCATCTCAGCTTCAACTGGGAAATAAAGTCAGACATGTAGTCATTCACTTCACCAGCCCACATTTTCCCTGCCGCTGAACTGACAAGCAACCTTTAGGTCTACAACTGCTTTATCAGCCTGTGGAGCTTACAGATGTTGTATCTTCCTGTTTGTTTAAAAAACACATTTCTGTTTTCTTTTCTTTTTTCTTTTTACTTATAAGAAACATCAAAATTATGTTAATGTTCACCCAACTTTGTGTCCACTAAAAAATACTCTTTCAGATGGATTCAAAGCATTTCAATTGAGCTTTAATTGTTTGCAGCCAATCTATGACTAAATCATCCCAAGTCTTATTCAGTAGGACATGAGAAAACATCCCAAGATGTTGTTAAAGATGTAATCCAATTCAGTCAAATCCATTGTGTGCCAATTATAGTTTATTAGTTAAAATATATCTAATCTGTAGTCCACAGTCTTCCAGTTTATAATAACTGTGTTCATAAAAGTCCATTTATAAAAAAAAAAAATATTGCCTGGCTAAGGAATCCAACAGATTGCATCATTTCTTCTCTTTGACTCAATTCCCCATCCGAGGCATGCATACGGTGGTGGGCAAGAGAGGACGGGAAAAAAACTTCCTTTTAACAGGAAGGAAAACCTCTGACAGAACCAGACTCAGGAGGCCATCTGCCTTGATCAGTTGGATGTGGAGAGGACAGGACAAAGCTAAAAAAGAATTCTAAGAGAATGATAGGATCCTAGAGATAGAGATTTGTGAGTTCTCTGACTATTTTGTTCAGTGTTAACGGCTCTTACAGCAATTTCGTTAAGTTGTATATTACCCGTTCAAAGACTCAGGAAATACTGAGTCTTTCTGCAAAGTGCTTGGTTTTTACTACCAAGCAGCTAAAAAAAACACTTTGTTGCCACAGCCTTTCTAAATCTAACTTGAAGTGAAAAGCAAAATGAGCCCTAAGACCATGCCTTTTATGGGACAACATAGAAGAACTCAGAATGACATAACATTTTAGCTAACATCCATAAAGTTCATTATGTCACCAAAGACTGATGTCATGAATTATCAAAGCTAAAAAGGTCAGCTTCATGTGAATACAGCTGGATTAAAGTCTTTGTTAAGAGCTTCTCTGAAAGGAATCCATGCCTTATTTAGGAAAGATTTGTTACCTGGCGTCCTGTGGATTACATCTGCATGCATTGTGTTTGATGAAAATGCTGTCAAGCTGCACAGAGCAAACCTGCCAGACATAGAATCAAACACAATACAGCAAGTCCTGTCAATTTTCATTGAAAATCAGTTTGTACAGGTTCTCACCAGGGATGCCAAGATGTTTACCAGTTGAAAAATACAAGGTGTTTATCATTACAGAACATTTTACAGATCAAACCAGACCGAACAAAGGACACAAATAAATTGCAGGATCTTTAGATATAAAAAGTGACTGATATAGCAACTAGAAACCACAGAAATTATTTTGAAATTATACATACATATATCTATATCTATCTATCTATCTATCTATCTATCTATCTATCTATCTATCTATCTATCTATATATATATATATATATATATATATATATATATATATAAATGCCATGATCTGGGTGAATATTCGATTCTGATTGGCTGGAGGGTGTCCATTAAAAAGTGATAATGGACACCTATGAAAGAAGTTCCGGTCATTGGTTAACCGTGGCGACAGAAACTCAGACGCCGGGCTGCAGACACGCCAGATCATGTCTGTGACGGCGCATTGCTGTGAAAGCAGGTGCAGACTTATTGGGCTCCGTCAGTCCAGGAGAGACAAGAATGGAGCAACATTTTGTCGTCCCACAATGTCCTAACCAGCAGTGGTCAGGGTCCACAAACGTTAAATCTCCGTCCTTCAAACGACACTATGGACATGTCAGTATCTTTATGTCCTGATCAACAGCAATGTTGCAGTTCATTTTAAATAGGCCGTCGCCTGTCTTTCTGTCTTGATTACCTTACTTTCATATTTGCTACAGAGTTAATGGTGGATAACATTATAAAAACGATTTAGGATAGACCTACTTGCTTGATACACATTTAATGATCAGACTGAATCATGGATAATATTTCACAACGAAATAGTCCACTCAGCCTTTCAGGCATTATCCATATATATATACATATATATATATATATATATTTGCTCTATATGAGTAATTCACTCTCAGAACAACCTTCTTTGTTTGTTTTTTTTTTTTCAAATGAAAAAAAAAAAACTAAAAGCCTGATAAATACATGTTTAAAATGTAAATACAACTACTTTAACTGTACGTCAGACAATAGCATCTGTTTGCAAAACAATTTCTGCTATTTTCTACCAAACTGTTCTGTGCACTTCTGACTGGATGACAGAAACAAAACCTCAAGGCACTGCAGTCTAACACTTTATTTGATACCCTGCATTTTCACCCTGATCATTTGGGATGTGGAGTCTGTATTGTACATTTAGCTTAAAGGTGCACTTTGTAAAAAAAATCAAAGGCCAATGACAGAACAAATTCATATATTATTAAAAATTGCGTTTCTATTGATATAATTAATAATTATTAATTATAATAATTATCTTACAAAAATAGTTGTTATATTTTTATTTTTGAATGAGCCATTTAGATCTACTTGCCATGGGTACACATACAGGGCAATTTACCGATGAAAACATGTTCATGTCTGGAAGATTTTTGGCCACTGACGGCCACCGTCCATTCACAATTGCACTCGGTATTTGAAGGAATTCCTGTACCGATCTTTACCACTAGATGTCAAGTCATTTTTAGAAGTATTTTTCTTGAAGTCTTTAGAGAGCTGTTTCTCTTTAAGTAGAATACATAAAACAGATATGATTGTGGCTGTACTTGTATCCAACAACAGTGCAGAATTTTGTTTTTAAATGCAGATTATTACAGTGCAACTGTATGGCTGAAGCAACAAACTCAAATTGAGCATTCAAGAAACAAGTGAAGCATACTAAATTCAAACTGAAGAGGTGAAAGCTGGTAAATGTGTTCATCACCTTACCAAGTCCAACTATGCACAGAAAGAGAAAGGCTGTGACATGAACGAAACAGTGTAATCACAGCTTGCTGCTCAGACGCTGCAGGCAATCTCTCACAAGAGCGCAGCCTTTATAAAACATGTCAGTGGTTGATAAGACTGAAAGAGAGGAGGCTGAAAACAGTTGTGTCAGATGAGCAAGTGACTTGTAAAGTTGGCTTTGGAGAAGAGTGTTGTAAGCAGTGTCATTTATACATGTGTGAAATTAGCTCTGAAACACTGAATGTACATTTAATTGAATTCCTTAATCTCTGCATTCTACAGATACTTTCAAAATGTAAATGTCTAATTGATTAAATGTAAATAAAGGTTATTTTTAACTGTTGATGGGTTCAGGCCAGCAGTGAACAGCTGTATATTGGTTAAAAGGCTCCTCCACAACTGGAGGAATGATTCAGAATCAATGGAAAATGTATTTGCACTGCTACATTTTCATTATAGAAATGTTTTTCCTTTTTTTTTTTTTTTTTTTTTTTTGCTTTAACAGTGGCAGAAGTTTAAATTCTACAACTATAAAAACACAGTGATATGCATGAACAACAAACCAGCAGGAGAGATAGTCTGCACATCAAATCTGAGGTGATGGAAAGCACAACTTTCTGTTTGTGGTTGACAACAAATTTTATTTAACATCTCTCCCCTTAACACTCACATAAAACTTTATGACACAAATTATGGCATTTCTTTTTATTGTAGCCTACTCTGTCTACTTACACTTGCATTAATTGCTGCTGTAAAATCCTGAATAAACTAATAATGAATTAATATTTATCTAAAAAAGTAATTTAATGTTAGAACAATATTTTCAACTTTACAAAATTTTACAAGACTACCCACTTCACAGGTACATCATCTAAGGATTATGACTGGTCTTACAGTTATTACCAATAATATAAAAAAATAGCAATAACAATGGTTCTAATTTTATGCAGTGCACTTCACATTGACTAAAACATTTCAGCTGAAATTTTGACCAGCACAACTAAAAGGCTGACTCATTGACCATTTAGTGAATGAGTTTTGTTCTTTTATTGTGGATGAATCATGGGAGATGCACAAAAGCCTTGTTTCACATAAAAGAAAGAGAAAAAAATAACCCAAAGAGCATGTCTTCTTTATGGGTTTTTTCTTAGGTTTGTGTTCTTAGAATATATTAACACAACCCAACAGTGAGTTCCCATTTGTACCAAATATTCAATAAAAAAAAGATGAAAACATATTTATCTAGCTTAGATCCTACCATCCCTCCTACATATTATAAGTATTAAATTACTTGTCAAATATATTTGATACTTAGTCCACAAACTCCTACTATGTGACCTGCTTTACTCCGAATTGTTATTAAATTGTTGGGTCTCACAAATAATGTAATAATGTATAAGATAAGAAGTAATGAGGTTAATTCATCTTAATGCTTCATAATCTGGAGAAATGTCCCCTGTTTGACGTTTTACACTAACATCTGTTTGGTGTTTGTCATTGTGAAATGACATATACAAAGGACATTTTGCTCAAAAATGTCATGCAATATGTGCCTAAAGTGATGTGTTATTTTTAAACAATGCTATAAGATCACAGTTCCACAACCATATACAAACCCACAGGAGACAGCAAAATTGATGTCTCTGGAAACAACAGCACATACCTGGACTTGCTAACAGATAGCTTACAGATTGTACCACTGAGCCAAAGACACCAGAACAAACTTGGATGTGGAAGCAACCAATATATTACAATTAACTTCTGGAAGAGTGTACAATTTAGCATCTCAAAGCATTCAGCTCTTTTAGCCGATCGGGCCTTATAAGGGTCGAAAAAATTACAGACATAACCACCTTCCATAAAAATATAATAGAGAAGGACTGTGGTGTTTTTTCTCAATGTTTAATCAAAGTTTGGACCCTAATCATAAAACAAGGCCGAAAGTAAATTTCAGTACAAAACATAACTAATGTAACTTCTGTGGTATTATCATTGGTGTTATCCTCCAAAAACCGGTGAGGATAGAAATCTTATATTTCTACTAAGTTTTATTGCAAGTTCTCAGGCAAAGGAACAGACAGCATTTTTTTAATTCCACTATAAATATCAAAAGATAGAGTATTTATTTGATTTAAAGCACAGTTTTTACTTTTCTATGTGAATCTTTGGGGGGGTTGGATATAACTTACTTTTATGGATTCAATGAACTTGAAAAAAAAGTCCAACAATTAACTTAGCATTAATATGCTGCACTAAAAAAAGAGAACTGTTGAGCCAACCCAAATTAATTGTTTCAATTGGTATCAAGTGATTGAAGTTTATCCAATTTCATTTAAGTCAGACTAAATGCAGCAAAACATCATGATGTACAAATTTCTTTAGATTCATAGATCCACATTGCTGATTGTGCAAAGACACCCAAGACTAATTTAAATTAAAGCCGCAAGCGGCATCCATCGGGTCCGAGCGGCCTGGACTCCGCCACCCGATGTTGCCATGACAACAGGTGGTGTAATGCGCTAAGGACCCAACGTGTATGAATGTTGTCAAGTTAGGTGCAGTTTCCATGTATTGCTATGGAGATATGAGCAAACCGTGTTTCATGGCGAGAAGGCTTTTTTCATGGTTGCCACGGTAACACGCTTTCTGCTATTAGAAAGATTTGAATAGCGTTTGGTCCCCAACTTGTGAGGAAGCTTCCCACCATGTTTGGAGTCAGTCGCATGAATCCCCTCAGACTAGTTCGTTCAAATGGCAATGTAATCCAAGATGGCGGGCATCCCGTTGCCATGGCAACAGGTGTTCGATTGACTTCTTTGTTGGACTTGGGGTGTGACACGTATGAATACTGTGAAGTTTGGTGCAGATCCCACGTATTTCTAAGGAGATATGAGCAAACCGTGTTTCTTGGCGAGGTCATTTTCCGTCGGTTGCCACGGTAACACGCTTTCTGCTATTAGAAAGATTTGAATAGCGTTTGGTCCCCAACTTGTCAGGAAGCTTCCCACCAAGTTTGGAGTCAGTCGCACGAATCCCCTCAGACTAGTTTGTTCAAATACGATGTGTGTAAAGTGCAAAAAATGGCAAAAAAATGGCCGCACACGCCAAGATGGCGGACACCCCGTTTCCATGGCAACAGGTGTTTCATTGACTTTTTTGCTCGACTCGGGGTGATACACGTGTGTGCCGAGTTTCTTGTTCCTACGTCGAAGTAGACTTTTGGGACCCCATTCATTTGGGGATTTTGGGGTGTCTAGGTGGCGCTGTTGAGCCAATTTTGCATTGAAGTGTATGCGGACCTTATAATATCCGAGTTACGCCGGGCTTGAGGTCTGTGCCAAGTTTCACAACTTTTCATGGGTGTCATGGGTCAAATTTGGCGTCGAAATGCTTAGAAGGAGGAGAAACATTTCAGGAACAATAGGGCCTTGCCATACTTTGTATGGCTCGGACCCTAATAAGTAGAGTAAGTCTGATTTAAAACAGTTGAGTTAAACAAACCTAATAAATGAATCTAGACCTAATTCAATCACCTGTTACAAAATGAAACAATCAATTTAAAGCAATAATATATAAGTTTTCCACCTTAAAACTCTGTGCCTCTGACTCATTTAGATGGGACACTGACATTCATCATGCACATTCCTGGAGTCATCATTGCCCTGCAGCATCTCAAGGCTGAGAAAATGCTTTATTTTTTTCTAACCCAGGGCATTACGTGACAGCTGCATTTTTCTTTGTAGCGCACACCACCACACACCAGCAACTAAATATGAACACACTTGCCAGCACAACACGGTTGATTCAGCAAAGAAATGCAGGACAATATTTGAGGGGAAAAAAAAGAGAGAAATGAACATGGGATAAGACAAGAGTCAACACCAGACTGGCTTTTACTCACCGGAGAGAGCTCAGAGAAGAGACAGGATGCAAGTCATATGCTGAGCTAGCCTTTGTCAGGGCAGTGTTGGGTCATATAAATGCCATTACTTTCTCTTTAAATAAAGTAACGCAGTTACCGTTACCCTATGGTGTGTTTGTCCGTTACTAGCTAAATTAATACATTTTGGCCAGCAGCTGTGAGCTTCTTGTTTACAGCGGTGATGCAGCACAACATGGGCAGTGTTGCCAAGTCCGCTTGTTGGGCTTTTATTCTGTAAAGTTGCAGCCACAGGTTGCAGGTTTTTGGGCTTGATTTCTTAAGTGTAGTTGCTTACTTAGTCTTCATCCGCTTGCTTCGTGAAGCCCTTCCAATTCTCTCACAGCTTCCCACAAAGTAAATAAAAATGGATGCAGAACGGGAAACGTGAACACAATGGGGGTATTTCCCTATCTTTAATCAACAGTGTATTGTGCATAATTGTTCGACTTGAGAGCAAGATTTCTTGTTTTCACGCCTATCATATTGTTCTCTCGCAAAACTCTGCTCTCACACTCAAAGGTTCCGTATTGCTCTCAAACATATCCTTCTTCCATTCAAAACTCTGCTCCTCTTCTCGAGTTTAGTGTTGCAGGTTCAAATCACCTGCGCTCAAGCTTGGTCTCTTTTCCTCACACTCAGACACATCCTCTGCTCTCTCAAAACTTCTACTCTTGGATATTTTTTCCTTTCTCTTGGGTTGCTGAGTGCGCTGTCTGTCAAACATCCTCCAGCCAATAGAATACTAGATAAACAATGACCGAGCAAATCATCACCGCCTACTTCAGGGTGCGTTTGTTTTACCTGACACAGTCCAGTCAGAAAATCGGTACTTAACTGGGATCATCTGTAAACACGTATGGATAACCCAACTCAATCTCAAGTACGCCTTACGTTTTTATTATGCTTTGGTTTCATATGTTACCCCACACAGGTGCAAACAGTAGCATCTAAAATGGTGCACAATCCCAGAGACACAGCGCAACCTAAGCTACACAATTCCATAAGCCAACCAAAAACATATGTTCTTTAGGTGTGTGTGCAAACTGTGCAAAACCTACTCATTAGAAGGCATGCGCTATCAGTTCAGATGGAAGGCTCTGTATTTTAATTCAAGTTAAAGACTCACCTGTTCTCTGCTGTGCTTCAATAGTTTTTCTTTTAAAAAGCCTAAAACTGCATTTGTTTCTTTTAAGCTTGAACTTTTAAAATTGTTCATGTTTTAATACTGTTTTTGTCTTGTGTTTTTCTTTTTAATTTATTTTTAATGTTAAATTATGCTTCTTGTATTCTGTAAAGCACTTTGAATCACGCTGTCATTGAATTGTGCTATATAAATAAACTTGCCTTGTCATGCTCCACCATGCTAATCTCATGTATGACTTGCAAAGTAAACTGACTACACCTGTGAATTTCCACCAATATGATACTAACACATGAGAGTTTAGTCATTAAGATGCACAGATCACAAAGGAAAAGCAAACGTTATAGTGATGTTTGAGGAGACTGAAGTTCAGGAACATGTCTCAACATGTGGCTGCCAAGCAATCAGAAACACATGGAAGTCTGTTTCTGCTGCAGTGAACAATGTGAAACTTGAAAGCAAATTTGCCAAGAAAAGAGAAGTCTAGCTTTAATCTGCAATGGAATAATATTAATAAAAAATAAGTTTAGCCAAACATAACACCTTGTCTCTTGTAATTGATTCCTCCAACCTTAAATGAATGATTTAGTTAATTTTTTGTTTATTTAAAAGTCATGCAAAGGAGATGCAGGCGAGCTTAGAGACAAAATTATTTCCATTGCCAAGATGAGGTTTCATAAGCACTCAGACCTAATTTTCTTCTCAATGTAAGTCGGTTTTATTAATGTCAATCCATTAATAAAACAGACACCACTAAGTTTTTTTTTTATTTAATTTAATTTATGATTATTATTTTTTTTCGTACAAGAGGACAGAGAGAGGGTCTTTTTAGGGCTGTTCAATCAGACTTAAATATAACTATTTCTGTCATTGCAAACTTTCTTCTTTCATTGCATTGATCCACAACCCCCCGAAGTCTGGCCTACTTTATTCCTATATGATCTTCAATGTTATTTAAAAACAATACGAAAACCAACTGAAGAGCCTGAGATTTGGGGTTTAGTATTTAACTTGCCATTTGGTTTCTTAGTTTTTCTTAGTCAAGTTCTTTTCCTTTAAAAAGTTTGGTATTTTATTGCCTCCTGTTCAGCGTTTATTTAGGTTTTGTCCTGTTTTCATTTTCTGTGTTCTCTGATTTTGTCCCAGCAGACACGTTTTTGGGCCTAATCTGGGCTTCTTTCGGTAGTTATGGCTCAGTTACGAGCAGGCAGTGTAAAGGCCAGGTGAGGCCAAATTTGGGCAAACATTTTTTGCTATCTAGGGTAGCTTCTTTTTTTAAATTGTCTTGAGCCTTTTTTTCCAGCTAGTTTTGAGAACCTGCTTTGAGGAGTTTAAACCATAACAATAAAGTCTTTAAATATGATATTATTAAGATGTCATTGTTATAAGTAGTAATATTATAAGGGTGATGGAAGCTTGTTGGAGGAGTCCCCTGTTAAATTTTGCCCAGAGCCCCAAGAGACTGTAGGAAAGCTTCTGTCCATGGCAGTGCCTTTTGAATAAAGTCATCAGTTTGCCTCCTCTGGCACTCGGTCTTGACCTGCTTATCCCATCACTGGATTCTGTTAGCGTGGTAACATTTTACCAACTTGCATCCAAAAAGTGCTGCATCACACTTATGTACTTTAAATATTTCTGTTTCTTTTTTTAAAGCTTACTTCTGGTTCTATTTTGCCTATTTAACAATGCAACTTAAATTAGGTGGTAAATGAAAGTTACTATTATAGTTTACAGATCTGTGGTTTTTAAATTAAACCTTCTTGTTGGATATAATTTTTCATAAATTTCAAAATATTAATGTAGTTTAAAACAGCTAAGATTAATGACTTGCAAAAATTCTATGTTTCTATTGGATGCTAATACAAAATAGCTCCTGGACTTGGCAACTAAAAGGCTGGTTTTCTAGGAACTCTGTAGATTGCTTTCTGAAAGAAAAATACGAGAAAAAACTAAACATTTTGTTTAATTCTAATAGACATAGGCCATTAGAGTTTGAGGAAGGAGTGCAAAGGAAAAAATACTTTTTGTCACCAACAGGGAACATTTTCTAATTAGCTCCAACCACAAAGAACAGCTGTGGAAAATTCATTTTGGATCAAAGTGATGGACCAAGAATTCATCAGACTCCCCCTTTTCCCAGAGCTGCACCTTTACTTCTCTGAAAATGTTTGAGATTAATTCCTGTTTGCAGAGAACCTGATCAACTGTTGCACTGACAAGACATTATTCTAATTTAGCAACTTTAGCAACCAATTAACTGTGAAATAAATCAGCATCACCTGGCAGAGTAATTACCTCTGTTAGACAATTAGATTACTATAAATCAGTGGAGGTGAAACATAAATCACAGCAATAAACAGAAGCAATGACGCGCAAATCTGTGTCACTTGTACTAAAACAGATCCCTCATTTTTTCACAAGGAGGGTCGGTGTGTTTCCTCAGCTGCTCCACATTCTGGTCCCCATATGTGAAAAGTGTCATATGGATGTGTATTGAGCTTTAGCTCTTTTAGCTCCTACCTGCTACAGTGCTCTCAGGCTGCACAGTTCATCCACAGACCTGCTCCTTATGAACATAATGTTTTGTATATTTACTTCTCCTTGTTGCAGATGGTATGTTTTAGCATTTTGTCGACAGAGTCACGAAAAAAATTCCTTCAACTTGTAGGTCTGAGGAAACTATTCATGGTAATAAAATTGCATGAACTTTCATTTAAAAGTGTTCAAAACATATTTTTAAAAACTAATTTAATAATCAGATTGAGTCATTTGCAGATAAGTGTGTTGTCAGTCCAAAACATAGATTAAAAAAAAACAAAAAAAACATGCAAAGTCAAAGCAGCTTGCATGAAAAAACTTTCCCATCAGCTTGCGAGAAGTGTTAGATGTGTGTGTACAACACAGCACATTAAATCTCCTGCTCACATGCTCATCACACTGCTGACAGGGTGAGCAACACGGTGCCTTCTTGACCTTGGCCTCGCCTTTCTTCTGCTGAGATGAAAAGAACGTTGCTAGAAAAACAATGACTTGCTGTATCTTTCAGCCACAACATGTAGTTTCTCAGTGTTTGTTTTAAGAATATAAAACCAATGTTTAAATTATGTACTTTAACTTTGAGACCTATACTCACAACATAGGGCACAACATATTTTGAATTTGGCTGAAAACTTTTGATACATGACAAGTCACTAAATACATATTACAAAGTAATTCAGGATTCATCTGGTCCACTACATCTAGCAACACTGTAATTACAAATACAAAAAGGTTCCCAGAAAGAAAGTGGATATTAAATTTAGATGATAATAATAATCTAAATAAGTAAGGAAATACTAAACACAAAAAAGAAACTAGAAAAGGATTTTTAAATTCATCATTACAGCCACAAGTCCCTTGATTTCATGACTATCAGATTGTCTACACTACCAACCACCGTGTGGATCAAGACATAAGTACCATCAGGTTATCAGTTCAAGCCATGCCAAAGTTTTATCCAAATTCTGTTGTTTCAGAGAGCAAAAAAACTTCTATCAGGTTTATCAGGTATAGATACCAATAACTGGTAAAATGTTCAGAGGATTTAGAAGAAGCATTTTTAGTGAACTGGACAGCTGTGGCAAAACAGAACAAAAAACTTTAACATATTAGAGTGCAATAATAAAAAATGTAGATGGTCTTTGCAGTTATTAAAATGAGGACAACACCACCTAAGACAAAGAACGTCATATGATACCTAACAAATTTAAAGCCAAAATACAGAAGTATGTGTGGAAAAGCTTGATTCAGCATCTTGAGGAACCTCCGTGATCAACAATAACTTGAAGCGATTGTTTCTTGTACGATGCTAACAGTCGATTCTATTGTTGTTTAGGAATTCTTTTTTTACAAGGTTGCTTCAGTTTCTTTACAGAACTTTGGCATATTTCCTCAGCCCACAGCAGCTAGTTCATCATCCATCTTTTACTCTGAGTTCTCTCCAGACGGTAAAAGTCAGTCTGATGTTGACTTCTGTCTTATCTCTTACCTTATACCGTAACCTTTCTTTTCCTCTCTAATTCTGATTATCTCCTTTTACTTTAATTTTTTTTGCCACAATTGTGCATTCAAAATGGCCGGTGTGTTTATATCCTGTTGCTGATGTGTGATAGTGTGTAAAGCAAAACTCTGCAACGTCACGCAGCACCCTGGAAGCAAAAGTTGTGAAATGCGGTTTCTCAGCCTTGGGATGTTGCTGGGCAACAACAGCTCCAGAAATGTGCATAATAAATGTCACTGTGCCATTAAACAAGTCAGAAACGTGCAGTTTGAAGGTCAGAAAGTTACATAATGCATCTTGTTTATAGCTCAGAATTTCACTCAGACTGAAGGGGAATCTGATAGTGTGTAATGTGGAATCTTCTGGATTCTCTAAGAGTCACAGCCACTCTGTTGTTGATTCTCTGGTGTTATTGGGATCAATGTTTATCACATAATTTGTAGTTGACAGACAGTCTCACATTTGTCTCTATGCTATGTTTGGTTTCAATTCAACATGGTGATAACCAAACATCTCTGTTCTGGTTTTGTCTGTACAAAAGAAATTATTCTGTTTATCTTGTGTTTTGTAAACTCAAGGTGTGCTGCAGCATTTATTTAAGAAGTAAGATGTTCCTCCTGGTAACCCTAACTAGCCAAACTTCTTCAGTCTTCTAAGATGAAGGATATATATATATATATATATATATATATATATATATATATATACGTGTGTGTGTGTGTGTGTGTGTGTGTGTGTGTGTGTGTGTGTGTGTTTGTGATTTTAGTGAAAATCTTGGCAAATGCTTTTTAATACTTTTTTGGGTGGTTTTTCTGTTACTGATTCTCTGACAGATTCAACAAAATACCACTTTCCAACATGATTTATAAAAAAAACAAAACACACACGCTATGCAACCCCTTTGTCCGCTTAAGTTTAATAAGAAGTATAATGGGTTTATTCTGTTTTGCCTCAGCTTAAAAACAAGCTCCAGACCTTCAGAGTGAGTTTGTGTTAGTCTTTTTTTTTTTTTCTTTTTTTCCTTTTTCCATGTTTGACAGGATGCTATGCAGAAGCAAGCACAACTTCAATGACTTCTGTTTCCTTTTGGTGATAAAGTTCTTATGCTGGAATGCAGACTATTTCTTTTCCCAAACATAACACTTCTGATTTAAAACAGAAAGGGAGGAAAAGGAAAACCATTCAGGAAGTAGTGCTCATTTTAAAAAACAGTGCTTTTCTTCTAGCAGGTCTGCCATGCATGCCATAGTTGTCCAGTGTTCTCCTGATGCTGCATTAGTGAGCATTAACAACTGCGTTTTGAAGTAACTCGGCTTTCTTTGTAGCTTTGCAGATTATTACCTTGCTCTTATAGGGAGGATAAAGGACCAGTTATGCTCTATGCAAAAGATGGATGCAGAGAATTTCATCCACCTTCTATGTCATTTACATGTGTAGTTTGGTCCATTTTTGGGGTCTCCACAGATCCATACCCTGACGGAGCAAACGGAGCAGTACCACCAGAAAGCATGGGGGCAGTTGAGAAGTATAGCTCATAAGCAACCCGCAAAAGGAACAAAAAAGAAGAAGAATGCAATGGAGGTCACTGAAGGGAACCCGGGCGTGCAGTTGAGAGGAGGAGGAGCACGGTAGATGTGGGGTTTACGCTAATCAGGGAGAAACAGGCGAAAGAGTGTGCTTTAGGCAGCGACCAGATGGAAGAAAGGACTGGTGTTACGATGTGAAAGAGAAGCAGACACGGTCTGGTGTGTAAGTATTTAGCTGACCCTTAGTAGCACCGAATGAGTTCAAACTTAAGAGTCTTGACATGGTGTACTGGTGGAGGTTTCCTTTTGATTTCAGATGTCCCACGTGATGGTGCTAGACCATGGTGATGGAGACCATGCAGATAGTGCTGCATTACCTTGGCTCATAGTGACTGGTTTTTCCCTACATTTCTTTTATTGTGGACGACTTTTAGCCATTTTGATTTTCTTATTTTATGCCTTATATTTCTTTTATAAGATATTTTTATTCTGTTATGTTATTTTTTATTCAGTGATCATATTATTTTGTATGGTTATTTAAATAAACAGTCTTATTCTAATATGTTGTTCCCTCCGTCCCCTAAGCTTGCTCTCTACCTTATGTCCCAAACCTTACAATAGTTTTAATTCCATTTCCTTTGAATTTCTCTCCACATCACATTTATTCCCCTCCGTCTTTGAGAGGCTTCTCAAAGACAACTTGAAAATAAAATAAGTGCTACCGAGAGTTAACAAATGCACTCATTATGGCACTACTGGGTAAGATAACGAGTAAGTCCAAGAAATTTCTTCTACATCTTTCTGTAAGACATGTCCCGTAATGGCACTTGTGACTATGTGTTTGTCTTCAAAGTACAGCAAGTCCAAGCAATTAGTGCTAGCAGTATTAGGTTTTAGGTGCATCATTGGAGGACTTGTGGAGTTCTGACGTGCCCCAGCAAGTCAGAGCTGTTTTTGCAAAATGATGGAGAAAGACACAATCGTTTAGCTTGTCAGCATCAGTCTGAACATCAGGTTGTTACTGATGTTCCAGCTGATCTGTTTTTGTTGTGTTTATATTTCTTTTTAAGGGGCTGTTATGCCAAAAGGGAACATCTGTCAGAGGAGATTTACAGACTGGTTTTATGGTGAACTATTCGTATGGCTTCTGAGTAACTTGAGGTCATATCTTTGGCTATCACTGATATGTGTTTTATACCCCCCAGTCTGTCCAAAAGCACAGCTTCTATAATGAGTAATGAAATATGAATAAATGTAGGATATTGGTATCAGTTCCCATAGTATACTTTACTTTTCAAAAGAAAAAAAACATGATCCCCTTTTTCAGCTGAAAAACAACAAACAGAAATTGAATATATTGTTTTGATGGAAAGTAGAGTTTGGATTGAAATGTCTCGTAGATCCTAGAGAAGTAGTTGATGTTGCACATGAATCTGGGTTGGATCATGAGGACATGGCAAACAACTTTGGAGTCTATTTCTTCACAGTGAGAAAGATAATTTAGAAGTAAAAAATATTTTAATTTTTTTCTATGCAGAAGTGAACATCCCAGCAAGTTCATCCCAAGGTCAGGCTATGTAGTGCTCAGGAAATTGAAAGAAAGCCAAGAGCAACATCTCAGACTCTACAGGCCTCAGGTATCATGTTAAATAAAGTTCATGACAATAAAATTAGAAAAAGCCTAATAAAGTATGGCTTGTTTGGGCGAGCTGTCTGGAGAATGCCTTTTCTTTCTAAAAGCAACATAGATTGCAAAGTTACACAAGAATGAACCAAAAGACTTCTGGAATAATGTATCCTGGACAGATGAGAATGACGTGTAGATGTTTCGCCATAATGAAAATGACTTCATTTGGCAACAACTAAACAGAGCACATCAGCACAAAGACCTCATGAAAACTGAAGCACAGTCAGGGCTTAGCTATTTGGGTTCCCTAAGCACAACTGCTTTGTGGTGCTAAACATATTCTGTTACTGTTGTAGTGACATTCACAGAGTGTCATTGAACATATCAGAAGCTTAATAAATGCAGTGAGCCATGATGTGTCTCATTTAAAATCTCTGATTGGCTGGAAGTTAAGGGATATGGATTTGGACTTGTTTTTACAGCCATATGATCTGGTCACTTTGCAGTCATTGAGTTAACCTGAACTTCTCTGTGTAGCAAAGTTTGCTACAGTCAAATGTGAGGTCATCTGTCACTCAGGTTAAGCTCTGCTGAAACTGGCTTGAGCAACTGAACAGTGAATCCAAGCAGAGCAGCAAAGCTGAAATAATGTGTATTAATGAAAACCTGCATGAGCTGAGGAAAAATTGTTAAAAAATAATAAAGTGGGCCAAAATTCCCAACAATTACATAACACACTGATAAAATCATACCATCTGGAAAACTATCACTATCAGCCGTTGCTGCCAAAGGTGTTTCTACATGCCACTGAATCATGAGATATAATTAAAATAGTTTTTCATACCCTGGTTCTATGCATTTTGGTTTCATTTTTTGTTACAGGACTTAAATTGCTGTAATAAGTCATTTGTTGTTAATATCAGGTTAGATTTAACCACCTTTTTAGGACCAAATGATTTTCTTTCTTATGTTTTGATACATACAATTTTTTTTACATGTGAATGCATAATATTCCAATCTTTCAGCAATGTTCAGTTGATCTCAATCTGCTGCTAACAACAAACAAATAAATAAATAAATAAAATGTAAGACTACGTCACTAAACCCATTATCAAAACTCCTCTGTCAAGTTTATTTCTGGTCTAAAACAAGACATGTCTCCTCATCAATCTCTTTTCACTTCCAAGGTAATTATCAAAGAGGTCAGAGTGGAGCCAAGCTCAGGCCTGTGCATGCTGAATTCCCTCTAACATGGACTAATTCTGACAAAATTCTGCAGATTATTTTTATTCATGCAGTGTATCAACAGATAATTGTATGGACATGTGGGCGTCCTGCAGGTGATGTCTCATCCACCGCTAAATAGTTAGTATTGACTGTGTTGATTCCAGAGGGCTTAGAGAGACGCTGCTGTCAGTTTCTGAAAGTGTGACATTATTTGTGAACTGTTTTAATGTATTTATTAGATTCCGTAACTTCCTTTGCCATTCTGTACAAATGTCACCGCTGTAGTCTCTGCTTTGTGTCGGCGCTACCTTCTCCTCCTCCTCCCTCTCCCATTGTTCCATGAAGCTTCACACCAGCTGTCGGTGATCAGCTGATCCATGTCACTATCACATGAAGCTGAAGAATGAAAAATGTTAATAACAATAGCCTTCAATCAGATATTGTTTGTCTTTATTTCACATAAGCTTTCAGTAATTAATGAGGTTTGCCAGTGACACAGCTGTAAATTCTACTAGTCATAAGACATAAATGTACACATCTATGAAGATAGATCAGCTTCAGATATCCAATGCAGGTGAAACAGCAAAAGGAAGCAAGGGGACATCTTCTCTAAATCAATGGTGCTGTGCAGATGTTGGAGGCACGGGTCTGATTATTCAGGGGCCATAGATGTGAGGGGAGAAATTATAAACAGGTTCTGAGATATAAATCAGAGCAGAACCTGATAAAAAAAAAAGTAGTTGACAGGTGGTAGAAAGGATTTATACATCAGCTATGCAAGGATGGGTCTAGAAAAGTTTTAATGGGGGGTGAGGCGAGGGAACTGACCCGGAAAAGAGTGGGACAAATGAGTTCTTTTTTTAAGGTCTAGATTTCATGAAATATTAAGGTAATTATTACATCTAAAGTGTTCATCTAATGTAAACAAGTGAAAGAAAACCTCAGTGCAGGTCAGTTAACAATAAATATTTGTAAGCATTGGCTTTCTCTGCTTTTCTTTCAGAAGCTTTTCTCGCTGTTGATACAATACAGTAAAAATGGGCATATTTCAGGCCTAGTTGCAAATGGTGATTATTCATGATTAATTAATTTGTAAGCAGTGATTAATATATAATTAGTGGGTTTAGTATTTATCTAATCTTAGTTTCAAAATACCCAGTTGTCTCATCAAGCTGTGTGATCCTCCTGTGATGCTCTTCCTTATTTCTCAGATACACACAGCAATCATTAATATTTATAACACTATTTGGACCTATTCTGCTCCCACAGATTTTTCAGTGCTCCGTTTTCCACCCCTGTTGCATCGACCACATCCAGAAACTCTCCTAAATATTCAAATTCAGCCTCTCTGACCTCAGTTTGGTAAAGCCTCGGAGTTGTTATCTCCCACATGTGCTGCTTCAGGTACGTTATTATTTTTGACAGACGCACCGCGATTTCCAACAGAAGCATCACCGTTGCTAGATGACCAATTGTCATCCTCAGGAGACAAATATTCACCTCCAGATTCTGAGATTGTAAATAGCTGAGAAAGAACTTTATCAACTGTGAAAAAGTGTTTCATTATGTTGCTGCTTTCTTTGTAATCCATTCTGCATTATCAAATATGATCGCTTCTGCATTGGCTCATATATTGTCTTTAAAATGTAGTTCCCTCATTAACTTTGAATAGATCCCCCATCCTCCCCATGCCCTAGCGTGACATTGAAGATTCACATGTCTGCCCTCTCGTGGTGGAGAGTGGTAACATATTTAAGCCATATCTGAAGATGTGGCTTTGTGCTTGTCGCAATGTTGCAACTCTGGCACTTAGATGGTTAAAACAGGCTAAATCATGAGAACAGGAAGACAAAACTCATTAAAGATTTACTGTAGTTTAATATTAGTTTAACTATGGAGCAGAAATCACTTTCCAACAAATCATATTCCAAACGGGACTTTTTATTGAAACGTTTTGTTTTTATATTCACCGCAGAGCCCAACCAAAAAACACCTTTTTTCTGCATTGATTGCCAAAATGAAAAAGTTGGCAGCTCAGACTGTGGAGGAATTCTCAGACTGCGATGTCTTCTTATTCTGTGGGGAAAATGGAAGTGAAATGAAATGTTGGTTGATTTGTGAGCCTTGTTTCAGATGTCAGCCAGTAGCTCCTGTTTCCCATGGATAGCAATTAAAGCTGACTGAGGAACTGGCCTGTCTGACAGACTGCGCTCATAAATCACATTTTGCATTTTGTGTAATTGGATATACTGTCAATATGTGATGTAAAATTTCTTTCCAGCAAAGTCATCAATATGTTGATGACCTTTCACTGCTTTAGCTCAAATGCAGAAATACTATTTCAAGGATGTAAACACCCAAAATTTAAATAAAGATGCATCAGTGGTTTGCAAAGTAACTGGACCTCCTGTAAATGTTTAGAGCTTCACAAATCAATATTTTAAAGAGAAACTTCACCTCCAAATCTCTTTTTTTCCTCCTCTCCCTGCAGTCCAGTTTAGTCATCCAGATTGTTTTGCTGTAAACTGCTGAGTTTGGGAGATATTGGCTGTCAAACTGTCATCCTTATCTTCAATATGATGGAAATGGATGACACTTGGATTGTGTTGCCCAGCAAAAATGTAATAAAAAAATTCATAAAGTAAATTTAAATAAAAAAGGAAAATAAAACTGAAGAGAAAAAAAAATGGATAATTCTATCTACAATTACCTAAGGGTTCTAAAACAATCAATTAAATTAATACAGCAAATGTCTACATGTCTACTTAAATAAAATACTTTACATCCCATGTAGTTTATTTTCTGGTTGCAATTTATAGTTTAAAGTTTTGTGTTTTTTTATTTTATTTTATTTTGTTTGTTTTATTGTTTAAACATGTCATCTCTCTATTATATCCTGTGTGTTGGTCTTTTAATTTAAATTGTCACAGAGGTCTTTACACTGACTGAGAATAGTCTTTAAAGTTCTGCTAATGGTCAAGTTTTGAATGGTTTAGGACCAAAATACATCAGTGACCTTTTGATCCTAACAAGAACCCTCAGGTCATCTTGATCTAGTTTCTTATCAGTTCCCAGAGTCAGAACCAGACATGGAGAAGCTGCATTCAGCTTCTATGCTCCACATGTCTGGAACAAACTCCCAGAAAGCCTCAGATCAGCTGAAACAGTTTATTTGAATCCAAGTTAAAGACCCACCTTTTCTCTGCTGCATTTAATAGTTTTATTTGTTTATTCAGAAGTCCAAATCTGCATCAGTTTAATTTTATCTATGTTATCTTAGCTTTTTCTTTCTGCTTTTATTTATTTTATTTCTTTTAATGATTTTTTTCTTTAAATGCACTTGTTATTGCTCCATGCTGTAATGCTTTGAATTATTTAAAGCACTTTGAATTGTCCTGTACATGAAATGTGCTATACAAATAAATTTACCTTGCCTTGCCTTACTATTTGGCCAACATGCCAAATGCTGATCTATATGACAATGAATTATCATTCTGGGAATGGTAAGATTTCCTAGTATGAAGATTAAGTGGGTTACCCCTGGCTGTGGTGCTTAGGATAATGTATGTGGGACTTAGACAGTGGACCACCTTTCCTGAGTCAGGAAGTTTCTCAACACCCCTGACCCATAGCCTGACCTACTCTAAGACAACTAGTGCCAATCCATTTGTGCAAAATGCTTGCCCCCACAATTAAGACATTCCTTTAAGTTCAGTCATCAGTGTCAGACAACAATGGCACCCTACACTGCAGCCACGCTTCAGGAAACCCTTTAGGGGGATGCATGACTCCAGCTAATGTCTTTCCACTGGCCAGCTCCCAAAGTTGCTATCCTTCCTGTTTCTGCTTTTGGACTCTCCGTCATTCTAAGAGGGGTTGGTGCCACCTTTCAGTGTCTATGCAGATTGAAGCTACAAGTAAGTCTAGGCCTCATCCAGGGCTCCCTCCACTTTCTGAGGGTTTTTTGATCTGTTCATGCCATGTCCAGACTTTGGAGAACATAGATAATGAAAAGAAGGGGCCCCGGGACATAGCCCTGGGGCACACCTGTATAGTGACTGGAGAAGAGTTGGATCTGAAAGATTTGAGCTGTATGAACTAAGTGCAGCCTGTGAGGTTGGAATGAAACTAGTGGAGGTGATGTTGGTGGTGTCAATGGATGAGAGTCTATAGAGGAGAATGGAGTGTGAAATGTTGTCAAGGGCTTTTGTTAAATAATACATATATATATTAGTGCTGGGCAACGATTAATATTTTTAATCACGATAAACTGCATGACATGTTGTGATTAATCGCAATTAATCACATTGTTACCCGCAAAATGTCTCTTTCCTTTAAAAGAAGGCCTACGGCTATATAAAGAAAATGCAGAAAATTTTGGTTTACAAACACTAAATCAGGGGTCTCCATCTTGCGGCTCTGGAGCCACAAGTGTCTCTCCGGACCTTCCACAATGCCTCTAAATACGTGTCTAAAATATAAATGTATCTTTCTTGTCATTAGGTTGGAACACAGGGACTTTTTTTTTTTTTTTTTTACATTATATCATTTTCCACAAATATCTACATCCTGCAGATATAGATAAAACACAGTACTGTGTTTTATTATGATCATAATGATGATCAATAATTAAAGGTAAAACCCTTAAATGACTGTGAAATTCAAAGCAGAAAGTATCCTTGATACAGATACTTGCCTTGTATTTACTTGGGATAAGAGCAATACCAAAATTGGCAGTATTACCCAGCCCTACCTGTTATATACCATAAATGACATCATGCAATAGCAATGTCCCACAATGCTACTGCATTTACAACAATAAATTGGATTTATTAGGATCATTGGTGTGCATTGATTGACTACAACTAAACGATCTAGCTAGTGCAGCAACGTATTACCCCACTGAGATGTCAAGTATACTTTTTAACCCCAGTTTCTCCTTTATTTTTCTGGCTATTGTCGTAACCAATGCCTAATAAAGAGGAAAATCAAAGTAACATCAAGACTTACAGATAAAATACCTTCATTACTAACTATATGCCATTTCATAACGTTGTTAGTCCAGATATCCATTATGGTGTCAGAAACTATGTTTACATGGAGCACTGTTAATCTGACTGAACGTCCAATCATAATAAAAATGTATTATGTAAACATGTCAGCTGATCCAACTGACCTCGACTGGAAAGAATTTTCAATCCAATCAAGAAGGGGAATTAAAAACTTTTCACAATCAGATAAGCAGGAAAAAATGCCCACTGCTTTGTGGTGTATCTGTTTATGTTGTTTCTGCGCATGCTTGAACCATGTGGGGGTTACGTGACATAATTACTTTCAGGAAAGATTCAAACAACGGCGGCAGAAAACCAAAACGGGACTGTGGCGGATACAACTTTAAAGATTATTGTGCATTTCAGCGTTCAAAAGGTTCAAAATGAAAAAACAAAAAACAAAAAACCACTTGTTCCAACTAGTAGGCACTGCACATGTCAAAAACATTATGATCTAATTAAATCGGTCCATTATATAAATACAGCTGACACTGTACACTTCATCTTGCACCCATGTCAACATGTGTAAACATGTCAACAGAAATCTCCGATCAGATTGATTTCAATCGGATAGATGAAATATTTGTCCATGTAAACGTAACTAGTGTCTGCAGATGGTAGCAGATACCAGGTTGCCACTGCAAGATGGCGCAACACACAAAGCAGCTGTTGGATTTGTATATAGTATATAAAGATACGGACAGCGCTGCATGAACGACCCCACCCTGCTGTGAGCAAAGTTTTACTTTAAATATGAAATCATCATGTCAATTGTTCATTGAACAACCCCTCCCCCTCCTTGTAGAGTATGAGCTGACCGGACCAAAACAAACTTTTTTCTTTTCTTACAGCTTCGAGAACAGGAACAAAGTTCTTGCTCCTCACAGTGTATGTTATCAACTTCGGGTCTCCTTCTTTCCTTTACTTACTGGAACATCAACCCATATTTTTGAGGGTTTTAAAGACTGCTGAAAATAAAGTTTTGTATAATTCCTCCATAATCAAATCATGTCAAGTTGCGCTCCATTGGAACATATGTTGAAATTTCATATTTGTAGTAGCACTATTATTACTGTATAATGTCATTGGCAGTGTAGCAAGATGTGTATTTGATTAGGCCTGACCGAACAATATGCATATTTGTAATGTATGAGTGAATCATCCTCTGGATGTAAGGCAGCTTGGAGCATAACCAATTGAAATAAATTTTTGTTCAGCTTGAGAAAATAGGCTTTGAAGTAATATCTTAGCTCAGGAGGTAATGAGTCTTTTCTTGTTTTACAGAAAAACAAGCTTGTATGTAAAAATGTCCTATTTGATCATTACTTGGGGCCTGTCTGGTCATTTTGTAGGCAGCATATATAATCAAACATTGTAAACAATCTCATGAAAGTTACTTTACTGATTTACTCGATAGTGTCATAACATGTTACATAATAAGTCTTCAAAACATTACAGTGATTTCAGCCGATTCTTTAAACAGCATTTATATGATTAGGCTGGTCTGAATACAGCCTCATCATCTGCTTAGGCTTTTTATTATGACTGAATTTGGTTTAGTCATTTTATTTTGTGAATGTGACCTTTTTTTCTATTGTATCAAAGAAATAATTACCTAAAGAGGGGCCCCAAAAAGGTCACATGAGTGTGATTTTTTTTTTATTCACAGTTCTTTTCAGTGAGATTACACAGCTGTAGTGTGTTCTTGTTCATTATTTTGCTAATTCAAAAGCTTATTTATTCTCATGACATTGCATGAGGAGGACTATTATCACCTTGTCACTAAATATTTAGTTATAACAAACAGGAAGCATGCATTCCCTAAATTACCCATTATCCACCTAGACATAAATTTTACTTTGATGCCTAATTTGTGATTATATAATGGTAGAAAGTAATACTTTAGTACTTTAGTTATACTGAGTCCAATTAATTATATTTAAAAATGGAAGCAGCACATTTAGCCTCTGCATTAAAACCAACCAGAAAGATGATTATGACTGGTTGATTGATAAAGTGCTTGGCGTCATTCCCCCCACATAGCTAATTTTTTTTTTTTTTTTTAGTTAAGCTGTGCAGGACTTGTACATAAAATTGAAAGTTAGTTGCTTTCGAACCATTTTTAAATGATAGTTTTGTATGCTGGTTAAACTGGCTGTATAGTGAAGGTATAAATCTAGTGTCTGTAGCAACCTGCCCACGCTGGTGCACTGATAGCTATGCATTTTACATCTGATAGTAATGGCTGCTTTGGCAGATTAATGAAGATGGTGGGTGACTAGCGCAACCAGTAATACAACACAGTCAACCATCTATTTTCTACATCCACTTATCCTATTCAGGGTTGTGAAGTGTTGGAGCCTCTCCCAGCTGCTTTTAGGTAAGAGGTTAGGTATTCCCTGGACGGTTGCAGTCCATCACGGGCACAAAACAGTAACAAACAAAACAAGCACTCATGCTCACACCTGGGGTAAATTTAGAGCCACAAATTTACCTTACATGTATGTTTTTGAACTGTGGGAGGAAGCTGGAGTACCTCAGTGAGAAAGCAACCTTCTTGCTGTGAGGTGACAATGCTAACCAGAACATCACTGTGCTGCAAAACCTCACCACAAAAACTAGGAAGCACTCAATTGTTTTTACATACCAGATGAAAAGAAACTGAGCACAAAAAAAGAATCTAAAACTTATCTGACACAGAAAAGAGCCAAAGAAATTATTTTCAGAGTTAACATCTAATACCAGCTGTATTTATTATAGACATGTGCTGCATGTGTTTAATCTCTACACTGAAGAATATCTTGCTGCAAGCATTAACAGTGTTTGGGAGAAAGTTCTCTCTGATAACTGAGGCATTAACACCTTTTTACCAAACTTTATCTAAAATTATTAAGTTCTTTTTTCGACTAGCAAAATGCAGTCCTCTCAATTTAAGGATTCAGCCACTGCATCGCTGCTTCCCTCCTTCCTCTAGCCTCCCAGAGGACTTGACTGTCAATTGCTCGGTCAACAATAGCTCAGCTTCAGGGCTGGGGCACAGTGAATGGGAGCAAGGATGCAACACAAGCTAATTGGCTTTTATGACAGGCAAGTTATAGTTGCCATAGTGATTAGGGATTTTAGAAACAAAGGACTGAAAATCAAACAGTCAAGCCAAGACTACACTGCCCTCTTTTAAGCTCCAGCTATTGCAGGGTAAATTGGTACCAAATAAAAATGCATAAACGCCTTTCTACTGGTTTACTGAGCAGCAATTTCTGTTTATTCATTTAAAGCCCCTTTCCAATTTCATTAGCAACAAATTGATTAAGTTCACACGCTATTAAAAAATCATGTGTAATAAATCTACACCAGGGGCATCCAGTTCCGGTCCTAAAAGGCCACAATCCTACAGGTTTTCAATGTGTCCCTGCTCCAACACACCTGACATCTGAAATTTTGCATCATTGTGCAGAACTTCATAGGCTGTTGGATTCATTTAACTGGAGCCAGGTGTGTTGGAGCATGGAATCATTGAAAACCTGCAGGATTGTGGGTCTAGAGGACCGACTTTGGACTCCTGATCTACACATTGCCAAGAAGGGGTTTTGGAATATCTAAATAAAAAAATAGAATAAAAATACATAAAAAATCTTTGCAGCATTCAGCATTTAAATTTAAACTGTCTAATAAATCAGGTAATTGCTTATTTAACCAAACTGATTGTTTTTTGTTGTTTATCTACCAAATTTTCTCTTTTTTACTGGTTTAGTTTTCTTAAGCTGATTCTGTTATCACTTTGTTTTCTCTGATTAGCAAAGCTATCTAAAAGGATTTTGATAAAGCAACAATTGAGCTTTGATCTTCTTTGTTAGACAGAAAGCATCCATCTAATTTTTCCCTTGTATAGTTCCTGACTCAGGGACTCTGATGTTGAAATAGGATTTACTGAGAGCTTCATGCAGTGAGGAAGCCAGTTGAGAGACCCTTGAGCTTGTTTGTTTGTTTTTTGTGCAAACAAGGCATTAGTGTGAGAGCAGAAAAAAACATCCTGACCTTTTTGAAAACCACTCATTTAACAAATACCTGTGGCTTAATATAGATACCTACCACACTACATTCACTTCCTGTTGCAATTAGAGAAAACCCTCCCACCATGTGCACTGTTAACAGAGCTGTGCATTAAGGTCAGCTTTATCACAAACATATTCTTACTCTGCAAGGACCCCTTGCCATCATGGTTTAATGCAGAGGTGCAAAATACAAGAGTTGTTGCTTTTACACACCTAACCCAGCAAGATGCTTTACACACTCAAAACTTTGAATGAACGAATTTGAACGAAAAAAAAAAGAAGTTAAAAGAAAAAAAAAATGTTTCCCCCTCTTTCGTGGTTCACCACAGTCTTTATAAAAACAACTAAGCAGGAAAAATATTGTTGAAAATAACAGACATACTGGTAACTTTGTGCACTTAATATAACTTTCATTTTGACAAATAACGACAGATTAAGTCTTCCCACTTCAGTCAGTGCGGTACCTTGCTGTTCTTTTTTTAAGACTGGAAAGCTTCTTCTTCATCTTAAAGGCAGTTGAACCTTGTCAGGTCAAACTGTTTGGAAAGAAAAAAGCCACTTCATCCAAGACCAACAAAACAGAAGAAAATCATTTTCCCTGTAAAGAAAAGCCTTTTTTTTTTCTTTGATGAGAACAAACTCTACTTGTGATATAATTAAACTTTTAGCAGCATTGTGCTAACCTCATATGGAAGTGAAATTGTTCATTGTCATGATACCTAAAACCAGGGACTAAATGAGTTCAGAGGTAGAGTCTCGGCTTTAGCACACAGGCTTTGTCATCATCATCATCATAATAAGAAAAATACTTTTGGACTATGCCGCAGAGATATATAGATGAAATACCATGAGGACAGACTGCATTTTACTCTAATACCATTTTGTACCACTAGATGGGACATGAGTCACCATAGGTCTGCCCTGTAACCATCAGGAGAAGAAGAAAAAGAGCTAGCTGCAGATTAACAACATTCTGGCAGCAAACACGCCAAAGAGACTTACAAAAGTGAAAGAAAAGCACAATAAAATCAATGGAAGACTCTCCTGTCACGCAAATTTCACCTTTACTCTGTAACCAAGACATCATGGTTAGCAGCGAAGACATGAAATCAAAAGAAAAGAAGTAAAATAACATTGATTAGATTTTTACCTGGAGAAAGCTTTTGGGTGATAAAGAGTGAGATTTGTTTATTTATTTATTTATTTATTTTTTAAATAAATGCAGTTTTAATTTAGGCAAGACAGCAAAGGTAAGACATGCTTTCTGACTTTTAGGAATGTGAAACATATTGGGCCTTCTTCTGCCTCTGGTTCGGTGAATCTTGGTCATAGCGAGATCAAACTTCCAGCTGTGGAATCTGTGAGATGCGAGCTTTCAAAATAGGAGTCATTTGTTCGTGTTCATGGGGAGACATCATCTGTGTTTACATATTTTTCGGACTTTGTGTACCTGGTTTTTTAATTGTTTGTTGTCCTTACTGTGTTTGTTGATGTTAGAAATGGTTTTGCTGAGCTGGTAGCTGAGACTCTGGACTTTCTGTGGATACCACACATGTTTATAGTTACATCTACAAACCTGACATTACACCTGGAAACGAGATGTTAACCCCTTAATTCCCGGTAGTGGAGGCTGCGGGATCAGTCAAGCTAAGAATGAAAGGTTAGAGCAGGGGTGTTAAACTCCGGTCCTCGAGGGCCGGTATCCTATAGGTTTTCATTGTTTCCCTGATCTAACACAATAAAATCAAATGGCTCCAACAGCTTCTTGTCAACTTCTTCAAAATAACCAATATTAATTTCAGTCAGGTGTTAGATCAGGGAAACAATGAAAACTTGCAGGATACCGGTCCTCCAGGACTGAAGTTTGACACCCCTGGGTTATAGGCCTTAAATCTGGATAATGAAGCACTAAAGGTGGATGGATGGAAGTTATTGTGCATATTGTGAATATTTCTCTCTCCTCACCATCTAGAAGCTGTGAGATTCTCACCCTGCTTTCTGTCTGTTCACCTGATGCTGATATTCATCACATATTGTTCCTTCTGTGTTTAGAAGGAAGCAGCTTCACAGCTTTAAATTCATCCTGCTGACTTTTTACCTTTTAGTTAGAAAATCATGAAATTTTCATCCTTCTTTGTCATAAATAATTGATTTTATAAATATATATGAAGAAATATTTAACTGTTGCTGTTCAAAGAGAAAACTGCTGCTAAACCTGTTTATGTGTTTAGTGCAGGGGTCTGTAGCCTTTCCAATACAAAGAGCCATTTTTCCCTCAGCCAGCTAAATAAAACTCCTTTAGAGACGCAAATGTTACAAGACTTTCAAAAAGGCAACTTAATATATATTTTAATAAAGAGCCACCATAGGATATTAGTTATTTTGAAGAACCACATTTTATTTCCATTTTTAGGTTTTATAATAAAGACAAACATAAAACTTTATAAAGAGGACAGACAGACTTTCTAAGGGATGTAGATACTTGTGGAACATTTTGTAAAGTAAAAAAAAAAAAAGTCCCTGGTTTCCAACCTGATGACAAGATAGATTTAAAAAAATATTTTAGCAACATATTTAGAGTCATTGTGGAAGGTCCAAAGAGTCACTTACGGCTCCAGAGTTGCAGTTGGAGACGCCTGATGTAGTGTTTGTAAACCAAAATTTACTGCATTTTCTTTATATAGCCGTAGGCCTTCTTTTAAAGGAAAGAGACATTTTGCGCGTAACAATGCGATTAATTGCAATTAAAAATTTTAATCAAACCCAGCACTAATTTTTTCAGAAGCAAATTATTTTGCCAATTTTTTTTCAAAGCGCTAATATGTCTGCAGCCAAGTTTTATTCCTATAAACCAAGCTAGTTGGATAATCAGGGCTTCCAACTCTTACACAGTGAGCATGAGACTCATGCAATTCCCCCTTTTCTCATGCGACACACCCGCTTTTCAGCACTGTGAAAAACTGATTACTGGTATGACGACATGACGACAAAAGATCATTTTAGATCATTTTCATCTACAGATAAGAAAGAAGCACTATAAGACACTTGTAAGGTTTTCTGAACAATAAAGTAAGAAATAATCATTGTAAACAAGAGCTGTTTTATTTTGACCCCTCATTGGAGCTGTGCAGCCTGAACTGAGTAGGTAAGTTAACGGGTGTTGCAGCTGCTGCAGTGCCGCCTCTCTTCTCTGCCTGTACAGAGGTAAATTGGAGTGTGAATGAGTTTCTATAGCAACACTATGTGTTTCTGCTGCTCAGAAACTATCGTATAAGATAGCTGTCAAAAAGACGTATGCATGATTCTAAGATTTGTAGTCGTATTTTTGTGTTAATAAAAGTTTTGTACACAAATCAAGGCTGTCATATATGTGCGTCTGGTCAATTTTGTGGATTAGGAGTTGTTTTATGTGAGTATGAATCTTAAAGCTGTGAGTGCAAAATCTTGTGAATACAACTCCAATTTCTACGAAGACAAAGTCTCCTATTCTGTGTGGACACGAATTCACGTTTTTGGGTACGAGTAGAAAAGTATTCAGATGACGTCACAAGGGAGGAGTAATCGATCTGCCGATTGTACAAAACACAACAAGCTCCAATTTCAAAGATGGCTGAAGAAATTGCAGCGGGAGGAGCTACCGGCTCAAGTGAAGCATCACAGGTAAGATGTTCAAGCGGTCTTTATTTATATATTAAAGAAAAACATACTATTTTCAATAATATTCTTTGATTTAAAGACGTACTGCTATAGTTTGCCATGTCGGGTAGTGCTAGCATTAGAAGCTGGCTTGTGCTATTAGCATTGATGTAGCGTGGAAACTATAAAATGTTTATTCTTAGACAATGTCGATTGAAATGCGACTTTTATGGATTTATTAATTACGCTATTTAGTCGATCAGTCTGTCCTCGCCAATCCTCTTTTCCATTTACCCCACTCCCTTCGCCCGCCGAAGCTGAGGATAAATCAATCCATGTACCGGTGAATAACCGTATTTATTATATATGTCATGATATGCATATTTATGTAATCTTCTCTGCCATAAACACGATATTGCGGGGGTTGCGGGGGCGTTTGAGTGACGTGACCTGGGACGCCGATGGAGTGAAAAGACTTAATTCCTCAACCAGCGGAGCACCGTTGCTAGGGGCATTGGCGTCCCTAGCAACGGTGCTCCGCTGATTGATCAGATGACAAAGATGATGCTCAGGGAGGAAATATGCCAGATATTTGCCCTATGAGGTTTTACGCGGTACTTAACCAACTTCAGAGTAATAGTGATGGTTAAAGAAATCCATTGCAACTTTCTACTGGGAGGAATTAAGTCTCTTCACTCCATCGGCGTCCCAGGTCACGTCACTCAAACGCCCCCGCAACCCCCGCAATATCGTGTTTATGGCAGAGAAGATTACATAAATATGCATATCATGACATATATAATAAATACGGTTATTCACCGGTACATGGATTGATTTATCCTCAGCTTCGGCGGGCGAAGGGAGTGGGGTAAATGGAAAAGAGGATTGGCGAGGACAGACTGATCGACTAAATAGCGTAATTAATAAATCCATAAAAGTCGCATTTCAATCGACATTGTCTAAGAATAAACATTTTATAGTTTCCACGCTACATCAATGCTAATAGCACAAGCCAGCTTCTAATGCTAGCACTACCCGACATGGCAAACTATAGCAGTACGTCTTTAAATCAAAGAATATTATTGAAAATAGTATGTTTTTCTTTAATATATAAATAAAGACCGCTTGAACATCTTACCTGTGATGCTTCACTTGAGCCGGTAGCTCCTCCCGCTGCAATTTCTTCAGCCATCTTTGAAATTGGAGCTTGTTGTGTTTTGTACAATCGGCAGATCGATTACTCCTCCCTTGTGACGTCATCTGAATACTTTTCTACTCGTACCCAAAAACGTGAATTCGTGTCCACACAGAATAGGAGACTTTGTCTTCGTAGAAATTGGAGTTGTATTCACAAGATTTTGCACTCACAGCTTTAAGATTCATACTCACATAAAACAACTCCTAATCCACAAAATTGACCAGACGCACATATATGACAGCCTTGATTTGTGCACAAAACTTTTATTAACACAAAAATACGACTACAAATCTTAGAATCATGCATACGTCTTTTTGACAGCTATCTTATACGATAAGAAACTTTCTCAGCATTTTCATTTCATTCATATTAAATATCCTTAGAGGCAGAAAGAGAAAATGTGAGCACTCGTGGATAACAGTAGACACTTGGTTTTGTTTAGGACATATATATTTTTTTCTTATGGCAGACAGGTGTAACTGTGGCTAGAAAGTTAGATGAAAGCTTATTTTCTTTTACTGCAGATGCAGAGCTGTGTTACTTTACTTAAAGGTTTCTCTAGGTTGGTGAAGAGGAGCAATCTGTCTGTGTCTGTTCTTCTGTAATAATTAACTATAGCTATTACTATCCTTGCAGACTATAAAACTAGAAATCCTTCGTGACAAAACATGAACGGAAAAATAAACAGTAAGCAAAAAAATAAATAAATAAATAAAACAAAAACATAAATAAATAAATAAAATAACCATAAGATGAAAACATGGTTTGAGCTAGCTAAACAAAATATAGAAATTATGCTAACAGACACGATGAATAAAAACAATTTTACTCACATTGTATTCAAATAGCTGATTAGGTTAGTATATATAAAATAGATTTATTTATAGACTTTTGCCTAAAAAAAAAACATAAATGTATGTAATGTATAAGCTTTGAGAGTCAAGCTATAAGTTTATAACGTTTGATATTGAAGGACTATATGCAGCATTATGTCACAAATACTCCTTCTCCACCATCTCCACCTCCTGTAGTCCCTGCAGTCCTGGGGTACACCAACCCAGCCCCCAAAACCCTGCAGCCAGCTCATGTGGACAGTCAGGTGAGAACTAGCAGTCACAAACCAGTCAGACTGCAGGGAACAGACAGAATTGTGGTTACAGCAAAGTGAAGAGGTAAAAAAGAAAAAAACAAATATAGATTGTTATCTAGACAATAGAAAAGATCAAGTCTTTCTGTTTGTGATTTGAATTGTTGATGAAACAAAACAAGATACTTTAATAAGTCACCCATTCCTAATCTCTTTCTTATAACAGAAGAATAATTGTCTAAATGTTTATGTATGTGTGCGTGTGTGTGTGTGTGTGTATACTTGACCTGATGGGCAGATGGCATGATGGTAGCTTGTTGCATCACATCTCATTTAGGAGTGGTATGGCTCAGTGGGTAGAGTGGTCGTCTTATAGCTTAAGGGGTGCTGATTTGATCCTGGCCTGGAGAGTTTCAGTTTTGGTGTTCCTGCGCAAGACACCAAACCCCAAATTGCTCCTGATGGGTCGTGGTTAGCGCCTTGTATGGCATCTTCCTCCATCAGTGTCTGAATGTGATTATGTGAGTATAATGTAAAGCCCTTTGGGTACTGTTTCAGGTATAGTAAAGCGCTATATAAATACAGACCATGTACCATCTGTTCTGTGTGTTTTTGTGTCTACAGGTGAACAGTTTGCCTGTTGAAATTTGTAAGTAAATCACAAATCGTGTCTAATGTTTAGCATCTGAGCCTCTGTTTGTAATTTCACACTGTCTTCTTCTTATAAAATGTGTATCCTGTCTTTGCAGAAATATGGTGTGTAAAGTCATCCCTGCTGCTCTTGCACAGACCGCGTACTTCTCACAGTAAGCTTTCTCCAGATGGTTTCACTCAAAATGTCCTTTTCTTCACTTTGACAGTGGATCAGGTGCCACCCCTTTTTTTTTTATTTTGTTTAAATATCTATTGATCCATCCATCCATCCATCCATCCATCCATCCATTTTCTGCCGCTTATCCGGAGTCGGGTTGCGGAAGTTCAAGACATTAGAATCTTATTTAGCTCCAAGTAAGAAAAATCAACTGATTTAGATTTTTAAGAACAAGTTTACAGTCATATGTCAGAGTTAAAGAAAGTTAAAATCTTGCTCAATGCAGAAGCTGCATCATGGCTTGAAAGTGTCTGCAGATGAAGAGAAACAGTGTTTGGTACTTCATTCACATTCACTTGCCTCTGGCGATGGACACACAACATTAAATTATGTTAATGTTAACACCCATACTCCTTCACACTTGAGTCTACTGTTCGGAGGCGCATACATTTCATTAACTTTAGTATAGTTAATAGCCGATTTCTCACCTTTAGCTCTTCTGTGATTTTTTTTTTCTGTTCCTAGCTCTACACAATTATATTCTTATCTGCAACATCTACAATCCATCTCTAGAAACACACTTTCACCTTCAGGGGTGGCCAACGTCTGTCCTCAAGAGCCACAATCCTGCAGGTTTCCCAAATTCCCTTGCTCCAGTACACCTGACTCAAATAAATGGATCCAACAGCCTATAAGGATCTGCACAATGACTCATTAGTTTAAGTCAGGTGTGTGAGCAGGGAAATTTGGAAAACCTGCAGGATTGTGGCTCTTGAGGACAGACGTTGGCCACCCCTGAAGGTGAAAGTGTGTTTCTAGAGATGGATTGTAGATGTTGCAGATAAGAATATAATGAGATCCAGATCTCCACATTCAGCACCAACACCACTGTGTCTTTTCTCTGACTGGGACCACTCCTTCACACACGCTTTTTTACTGGACTTTAAGCTCAAGGAAACTTTTATGCTTTTCCACAAGTAACCAGGAGATGCTTGATGAGCCAACACTTTGTGGTATTTTATGTATTTTAATCTAATTAAAAATTTCTGCTGTTGCTGCTAAAATCTGAAAGTCGTGATTATTTATTTTCACATTTGGGGGTGAAACAAGTAAAGCAGGAGGTATTATGGCACACCAGCAGAGGAAAATAACCCATAATTACACGTAGAAATAAGAGAACCAAAAATATGAAAACTCAGACTTATTCAAAACATACATTATATCAGAGATGTGCTGAACCCATTTCTGTTTTTGTAGTATGAGGTGTTTTCAAGATTGTGAGTTGTGGCTGATATTATATGTGACTTTTTGGAAATTTTGACAAGAATTTCTCCATTTGAAAATTTCTTTAGTAGTTTTTTGGTTTATTAAAAATAGTTGTGCTTATACCTCTTTGTAATTTTATCCTCACCTTTGTGGGAACAGTACCATTGCTAGAGCTGATGCAGATACAAAACAAAGTGAACATAAAGAAAGATTTCATCTGCTTTGCACACAGAGTGTCTAGAAAGTTTGAATGGTGTGCAGACCAGAGGGATGTGTCACCTTGTTTTATTTACAGTTTGTCAAACAATGTCAGTCAGACCCTGTAATTCTATGTGCACACATGCCGCATACTGATTGCAACCCTGAAACCACAGAGCACCCACACGAAACAAATCCCATTTTAACCCCTGCCTAAAATCCTTTACTGCTTACTGGGATAAAATGCAAGATTTTTTAAACTTCTGCATTGAGGCCACAGTCCTTCTTGTAATGTTTGATAACTTGACAAGAGGATTCTTGTGATCACAATCTTGCATATCTTAGGAAATTCCACCTATCAGGTAGCAGCTAACTAGAGGCGACCATTTTGTTTTCTGTAATATACAGATGAGAATACTACCTCAAGCAGATCCCACTCCTCTTTAATTCGAAGAACAACATGTAAAGGTGGTATTCGGCTTGACAACCAGAGAAAAAAACAAAAAAAAACTCGTGTCTGTCGTTTACTAGCCGTGCTCCACCTGAGTCTTCAAGCCTAGAGCAGCTTTTGCTTACCTCACCCATCCATTCCCCTCAGTCTTTGTTGTGGTGCCCGAGGGAGTGAGAAGATTTATTTTGGGTTCACACTGCTTTTTTTTCTTTTTTTTTTTTTTTAGAGGAGTTAGACTGCATGATTATGTACAGCATGTGTTATAACCTGCAGGAATGCTTAACCTCTTCTTTTATCCGACACGTTATCATCAACTAAACCACACTCCTCACCTCATAATTTCATTGATTACTTGTGACAGATTATAAATTTCAAGTTTTATGAACCTGTCACTTCTGATTAGAACAGAGGCGAGCCCAAGGTAGTGTCCAAATCGTAGGAGCAACTAACCAGGGAGCAACTGTTTTGGTTTTTGAAGGTCTGACGAACATGGAGGCAAAGCTCCATGACAAAACCACCGTCCTTTAAGGCTCATTAAACCCCGCTGGTGCACAGCCACCTACAAGCAGGCAGGCAAATAGTTGGGCAGTCAGGTTAGCAGGTAGAAAGATGAGTAAGCAAGCAAGCATGAGCTGATTGCAGCAGGCTCCTGACAGTGAACAGCAGCCTACCCTTGTTCTTCATGCTGCCTATATGCCTAATTAATGAGGACAGGGTTGCTGGATGACTGAGTGAGGTGGTGAGCATAGAAAAACAAGGACAAGTAGCCAAAGTGAGAGAGCTTAGGTAGGCAGAGAGAGTGAGGCAGCCAGAGGACTTTGGAGATATAAGACAGAAAATCAATTACTGAGCTTAGAGGCAGTGATCCGACTTTCAAAGCTCTTCCCTTCAGAAGTTTAAATATGCTCAGTTTTTGTAAAGAGAAGGTTTCTCTTCCCTAATATAATTAGAGATGAGATTACAAATTCAGCCTGATGAGTTGTGTGGGGGAAGAAAGCTCCTCCTTTTTTATGATGCTGGTTTTTGCTTTACTGACAGTAAAACATTTGTACTTTACATACCTGTCATCAGTGTCCAAATAACTGGAGCTTACCCGATTACATGATTAAAATTTTCACAAAACACAAACCTTAGGCTGAGGTATTTACATGAGGCAAAGGACTTTTGTAAGCTAATGGCTTATGAGGGCTCCAAAAGCTCTAACTGTCAGTTAAATGTAATTTAGCAAGGTAATTTAATATAGCATGAAGTGGCTTGTCATGTAAAATTTTGCTAAACTGAAAGCTAAATGATGTGTAAAGATTTAATAAACATGAAAGTAACTGTAAAAAAGTGAGAAGGTAAAGTGCAGATCGTTTCTCCCAGGGTTTTCTTTTCTTTATAATTTACGTTAGCATAAAATAAAGTGTAAACAAAAGCTACATTAATCAACAAATGCTGCGCAGCAGCAGTTTTCCCTTAGTCTCACTTAATAAATTAATTTGATAGTAATTTCATTAGTTTATAAGGAAAAACACACTACTCACTTGGCCAAAACATCATTATCATTGTTGCTGTAAACTAATAGGCCACCAATTTACTCCACTAATACATCCATACAGTCACAGATATTCATTTAATGAGTGCCGAGAAAAAAATTAGACTAAAATCTTTGTAAATCAAGTAAACTTTTCCGATGCTTACCTGTCGAGGAGAAACTTTGCCAGCTCAGACTTCTCCACCTTGCAAAAGATTTTCCAGTATTGATCCTTGTTTTATTCCGCATTTGGTCGTTTGCTATTTTTTAGCAGGATGCCGAGGCTTTTTAGGTTTTTCTGAAACTATTTCTGGTTCGCTTCTTTTACTAGCTTCCATGCCTGCACGCTGCTGCTCTTTTGCCGACATTAAAATACCAAACGCTGCCTTGTTGTTTGGCAGCCGTGGGGGTCACATATGATTGGTTAAGGAACCAGGAAGTAGGGAAGAGCAACACAGTTATTCTGGCACGTAACTCTTATTTTGAAGGAGAAAAACTTGACAAAAACATTGTTGATGTAGGAGACAGATTGTTTATAGGGAAGCTTCCTTTTATCCCTCGCAGCAAATGAGAACATTTTAAATTATTTTTAAGGAAAAAATCCTAATTATTCAGCCTTTAAGAAGGAAGCAGCCTTTTGCATTTATACATTTGACAGGCTTCTTTTTCTCTATTCTCCAAAGGTCAACATTGTCAAGGCACGTTGCAGTTCAGCAGTTGTATCAAAACAAGTGCAGGTTTACTGACATAGAAGCTATTTACTCCAGGAGGAAATCCTCTGAGCATGGTGGTTTTAGTGAAATAAAATGATTGTCTTATTTTTTTTTTTTTAAATGGTGATATTTCTGTAACAGAAGATCAAGTTTAACACTTCAGCGAAATAGTGATTTAAGGTGGCAATCAGAGTGAAATGTGTTCAAGCCAAGTCATGAACACAGTAACCATCAGGAGATTATTTCACATCTAGAGCAACACTCATTCAAACCTCTGCAAAGATATAACAGAGTCTAACTTGCCAGAAGGGCTCTCCAGCTGTGTATGAAGGTGGTGAGATTCAGCAGGGGATGACTGTCTGCCCAGCCTTGGTTTGTGCCAAATGGGTTGGCGTGACTGGAGAAATGTCAGTCGCTGCTGGACCCTGGTGCACGTGGTGTCTTACTGGCTGTGACAGAAAAATATAGATCCCTACTTAGTACTATGAGGGCAGCAAGCAGTGGTCAGAAGTTCACATCAGCAAAGCTTAGTGTAAAAAGAAAGACTGATCGATATGCCAAAAGAGAAAAGAGTTTTTGTTGGAATATCAATATGACAACTCATTTCAAACAGTATTTTCACGGTGATCCAAAACATAGCCCATGTCTCAAAAGCCTTTTATTGCGATTCACCAGTACTGGATAAAGTGTGCATTATACATTATCACGAAAGGTTTTCAAAAGAATTGACATTTACATTTCATTCAAGTGGAAGCACATACACAACCACATGTAGTTCACCTGTTTGCTCTCTCACAGGCTTTTACATTTTTGGTATTTTTTTTTTAAAAAACTGTGCATAAGGTGTCAGCCTCTTTCAGTTGAACTTAAAGAGGCCTGGTCTTATCAGGACTGTGCATAAGAGAGAAAAAAAAAATGTTAATGGAGGGCAGGTCGTGCAAAGGCGGGCTGCTGCAGCTCCAATCATCCTCCTGATGCTCCGTCATCAGCTGGAGCTGTCATGGTTAAAGCACAGTGCTGACAGAAACGTACCCTTATGACATTATCGCTCTTCTGCTGGCTTGCTCAAGGATTATGAAAATAAGGTGCACTGTAATTACTACAACACTGTGTGTTTACTGACAGAAAGACTAAATGTGAGCTCCTGAAGGACTCAAGGAGAATATGTGGTGGTTTTCATATTGAGCATGGCAATGTCTAAAAGAGTGTTTTAAGTTATCATGGCATATGGAAATATACCATAGTAATAACATCTAGGGAATTTTTTATATTTTTGAAAATATGGTCACTGTTTTTTGTTTCCAAGAAAAACATATTGTTTTTGCTTTAAAGCACATAATTAATTTTTGGGACAACAATATACAGATCCAAAAGAAATGTGAAAACTGAACAATCAGCTTTGGCTGCAGGAGGCTATATCCATCCAAAAGCCAGGTACTGAGCCGAACAAGTAGATCAAGCTATAATATTTTTGGGGACTCCCAAGTTTTAAAAAATGCACATGGCTGATCTGTGTTGCTGTCTTCTGCCATTTTATTTTTCCTCTGCCCTCAATTCAATCAATACGGTTAAATGCAGAGCTTGTAAACACATTTCATTAATGAACCTTTTTTTTTAAGTACTTGACAGGTGAAGAACTGTCCTGGTTTAGTAGTCATTGAACACTTTCTCTTGGATAATTTCGGACACTGCTTTCTGCTGGCACTTGGACCAGTGATTCCTCTTGCACATCAGTTGTTCCAGTGGCCACCTCCAGATTAACCAGATCAAGGTGATCTTTTAAAGTAACTCTTCCATCTTAAAACACACATAGAGGCCTTTGTATTGTAACAGGTTCCGATGCAAAAACGGGTAATATTTCACAATAAAGGGTGCAACTACTGCCCATGCGTGGCTTTTATCACCACTAAACCTAAAAATAGCGCTCCCAGCAGGAGAGCTGAAGTGACTTATCTGGAGGGGAACATTACTGACTGCTAATAAAAACATGGAATCGCACCAGGTGGAGGTGACAGATCCTGACTATGGAATCAGACACAGATTAAATACGGAAGGCCCACAGCCGAATAGTTATGAGCCAGCAGCTAGAGGTAGTGAAAACAGGCTGACATATTACATAAATATCTAGCAACACAACTCTTAGAAATACTAACTAAAGCTAAAAATTATTAATTCATACATAATTGGGTTAAAATTTATTCATATCCCTGGCAGACTTAATTACATTAGCCTAATGTTTTTAAATCAGATCAGTTTTGTTTATAAGTACTTATCTGGCAGAAAGCCACACAAAGTGTTTTACATTATACAAAAACATTTATGCATATTAAAATAAAACAAGCCTTCAGTGTATATAACAGAGCAATTTAAAAACACCACCTCATCATTTTCTCTTTCACACACAATCACACATGCGTGTACACACAATAAATAATACTTTGGGAACATAAATTGTATGGGAATATTAGCAAAGATTTACACTGTCTGGAACAAACATTCAAACATTTTATAATTTAATGCCTCATTAAAGTTGTTGCTAAAACTTTAAGAGAAATTTTGGTTTTCAAATTATACAACTTTAGTGTTTCATAAGTTTTAAAGGCTTTTATAGAGAATTTCATCATGATTACAAGTGCCAATTGTTTCCATTTCATCTGATACGACTTCCTAGAAACCTCAATGCAAATTGTCTCCATAAACACTGAAGTCAATCATTTTTTTGTGATAAAACAAGGATTTTTGTCAATCTCAAAACCTGTCCATGGTTGGCCCAATATATATATATATATATATATATATATATATATATATATATATATATATATATATATATATATATATATATATATAAAAAGACCTAAATCCGCTTGTGTTGAAAACCTTGATTTCCTGACAAACTGCACAACAGTCTCACCCTTGTCCACTCAGTCACACATGGCTGCTAGTGGTGGTCCTGGATCGGCCGACCTCAGGCCAGAAATTGCGTTACTCTGTAAATGAAGGTTCTTGGCACTGGTCTCCTGCAGCTTGTTAATTGTGCTGTAGCTTAGCCTGTAAATCATATCAATTATGAAGCAAATATTTAACCTACCTACCAATCTATGATCATTTTTATCATAAGTCGGTTAATCTTTCACTGGACACAGACCGTCCACTATTCTTAAATTACAGTTTTTCCTCAGTTGCTATGACACATTTCTCAAAAGCTTCTCTCTAAACTGAACACAAAACCTAGTTTCAAGCCACATTCATTAAACCTCAGACTCTTACAAAACCAAGCTCTCACCTCAAAACAATTCAGTTTGTGCCCAAAACTGAACTGTTGTCAAATTTTACCCCGAGTCAATCAAAATTAAAAACACGACTGAGCATTCACAACACTACATAGAAAATTATGCTCAGGACATGAAGCTGCAGAAAAAATGTTTATTGTTCAGGCTAAATGCATGTTGCAAAACAAATAACCTGTGCATTTAGCACTTGCCTATGTAAAAATAAAGTACAAACATATACAACTAAATGCATTACTCAGCCACAGCATCATTTCTCCGTACTGGGCCAGGCCACAGGACTTCATCCACACACATATTTTGTCTGGCCAGGCAACCGGGGGAAAAAAAATAAAAAAAACCTGGCATGCCGTATGCAGGTTTGGCATGCCTCTACACTTGTGTCACCAAAGGCTAGTTCCATGGCTTGCAGGAGATTTACCCTGGTGTAAGGTTGGCGTTCAAGGTCAAGAATTCTTATGGGGTTCAGGAAAGGGGAGTACTGTTGAAGGCAAAGACTGATAAAACCTTGGTTCATAATGAACCACTCAAACCTGGAGGGCTCTGAAAACTCATATTGTCCCAATGACGATGGGATGCTCATCCTGCTGCCCTAACAGAGTATCTCACATATGATTGAGGAAAATGAACAGGTGAGAGTTGTAGGGCCCCGGGTTGGCATAATGGTGGACAATCCCATGATTGCTGATGGCAGCACACATTGTAACATTGCCACCATGCTGCCCAGGAACACCAACAATGGTCCGTTGGCCAATCACACTATGGCCTCTCCTTTTAGTGAAGCACAGGGTCACTTTATCCATACAGATGTATTCATGGGGTCTTTTTACTGAAAAACACGCTGTAGAAATATAATTTTGCAAGTGACACAAAAAACGGATTTGGGCCACTACAGTAAATCACTACTTAGAGTAATCAACATTGAATGTGTTTGGATATATATCAACCTGTAACTACTGGAATCTTTGCTCTTTGATTCCGAGTTGCGATAAAAGGGCACTCTGTACAGCTGTTTCATGCACAGTCTGTTGTAATTGAGGACACGATCAACAGTAGAGGCTGACACCAATACCCTCAAAATTTACATGGTCCTCAATGAGTACAGCACAGTGATGTACTGAAACATATTTACGGCATACTGTGGTACAGTATATAGTATATTCATACAGTAAATACTATCAACATTTACATAGTGTAATGTCAAAAAAAGGTAATTACCTGTTCGCTTCTCTAAATCTTCAGATTTTGGTGGACAGTGATTCTACTGATGTTTAGTTGTTTCCTTTGTCCGGCGTCCCTCATGCTCATACCATGGACAAGAACATGATCAATCACAGTAGCTCTAAATTCATCATATATTACTGTTCTTTGTCTTCGCTGACCACCTCGACCACCTCTCACACAAACTCCTCCTCTCAGGCTTCTATTCATTGTTTTCCCTTACAAACCAGTGCTCTCTGAACTGGCTTATATATGTTCCCTCACATCATTAGACAAAAGTGTGATCCATTTTGAGTTTTCATGTTCAACCGGCGACACCTGTGCTTTAATTGTGTTTGACTTTTGCCACCTGTGCTTACCATTATGCACCACAAGGGCATCACAATGAAAATGTGTTGGCAGGTTGTGTCTAAACACGTGAAAACTGCTTATGGTTTTGCCAAGAGTGACTGATTCAATCAGTGGGTTCAAGCAACTGAGTATTTGGTTCAGACAATAGGGCTTAGTGTTTTAGCAGTTGAGAAAAACTATAAATAAGACCTTGGATTGGTTTGGCATACTGCACAACCTCCTTAGTTCTGGCTATGTCTTAGCCAGAGCAGTCTAAAATTAATAAAAAATAACCTGCAGCAGAGACAGGGTTAAAAAAAAATTGGGCCCCAACTATATTTGCGTAATTTTTGCACAACCCCGTGTGTAACTAATACATAACTTTAGAAAAAAGATTTATTTAAACAACTACATGACACTTGTCTATACATGCCAAGGTCTGAGAACTAGGGGTGAGCTGGTTCATTATATAATAGATTTATTTAGTGATAAATCTTAATCTCAATTAATTAAGATTGTAAATGTTTGAAATCGATTATTTTTTATAATACTTAAATGACAGGAACATAGCTGCAAACTGTGACAGGAACATAAAAGTCACCAATGCCACCAGGACATTTTTGGGGGACGGACCAATCTGTCTCCTTAAAATGTCCGGGCTGCAAACAGTAAACAACAGAGACCAAGAAGGCAACAGCTCATCTGGTTTGAAGGCTAGCATTCAGAAACATTTTGGTTTTTATGGTCATGAGAACAGACTAGGCCTGAACAAGACTTACTCCATATGTAAGTTGTTTAAAGTCGAAATAAAATATAATGGTAATACTACAGCAAGCAACATCACGTCATGTGTTCCCAACCCAGGTAAGAGGAGGAGGAGAAGTTCTGTCGGTTTGGCATACGTTATCAGAATAACAAACCACAGCTTGTCTGTCGGTTTAGACTACTTAATCAAAACGGTATAGCTACGTATCGTGTTTTGATTGATAGCCTACAATGATATCTTATATTCTATTTAAAAATAGTTATTTTCAAAATCATTACATGTTCAATCACACGCAGTCTGGCACTGGATGCTAATAAGTCGATGCTACAATATGTGCTTAAACAACATTACAACCTCACTTGTAAAAAGATTAACAGAAAAAACGTTATTATAAGTACGGCTTAGTGCACTTCATTTGGGTTTTTAAGTGCATTTCTCCTCAGTTCTAGTCATACAAGAGGTACTTGAGAAATGTGCAGTCAATATGCAATATAATACACTAAAATAACTGCTTGTGGCTTCAATCGACTGTATGGCGATGCAATTTCTGAGTAGTCAGTGGTGCTGAATTGATGGGTCATTTGCACTTTTCTCTGATACACATGTGGATTAACCAAAGATCGCTATTCTGACAACAAATGCCAAACCAACAGCATACCTGTTGTTGCTCCTAACACGTCCATGGAAAAATATTAACATAATATGAAAAATATGTTGGATATGTTTTTGGATTTGTTTATGGTAAATAAAAGGGAGTGGAGATAAGTTTGTTTGGCTACTCGAATTGATGGATACAGAATGGATTTCAAAAGTATGAAGTAGACACGGAGTGAGAAAGAAAAAAACTAAATGGAGGAAAAAGATGCATTGAAAATCTTAAGAATCATTTAATAATCTAATCAAAGCACCCTGAATTGTAATCAAGTCAAATTGCCTACAAGGGCACACTCCTCATGAGAACCCTGTATGCTTCAGAGCAAATTTCAGTATAAAGGGGTAGATTTGTCTGATGCTGTGCTGACAGTTGTCTGGCATGCTCCAGCTTAACTGCAACAGTTGATCCTGTTGGTTATCAAAAAGTTACATTGAAATAAACCTCACACATTATTTCTCCACGGAAAATGACAGTAGGTCAAACACCCCCAGTGTATGTCCATCAGCTACCTGGAATTCGCTGTTATTTATTCCAGTCCTTTCCTTCCAGTAGAGGATGAAGGCAACAGGGAAACTTTTTTGTCCTATGTTTGTGAATATCTTGCACATGGTTCACCAGTGATTTCCACTTTGCCTCCATTAAATCTGGGTTTGCATCAGGTGTGGATGCAGCCATCCAGTGTGGATGGTTAACGATGGACTGCTTCCACCGTGCCAAATCCTCACAGTCCCACTCTGATGACAGTATTCACTTTCTTGGCCAGACCTGGAAAGGTTGAATACAAATATTGTACATTCCAAAATGATTTCTGCTCATTTAAAATTATGTATTATGTGCAACCCTAATCATGTAACAAATTGAAAGATTACTTTTTCCACAGTGCCAGACGTGATAGAAGTGTTTTGTTCCCTGTGGTGATAGCTTGTCTCTGACCCACTTTGCAACCTGTCGATTGTGGTCTTTTACCTGCACATCAACACTCATCTGATTATCTGAGAAAAGCTTGATGCTCCACTTCAGGTTCTAAAAACAATTGAATAAAATGTATGAATACATATAAGAAAAACAACTCTCATTAAAATAGTCTAAATACTTTACTACATACAGTGGTGTGAAAAAGTGGTTGCTCCCTTCCTGATTTATCTTTTTTTTTTTTTTTTTCATTTTTGTCACACTTAAATGTCTCAGAATATCAAACAAATTTAAATATAAGTCAAAGACAACACAAGTAATAACAAAATGCAGTTTTTATTATTAAGGAAGAAGAAAAAATCCAAACCTACAAGGACCTCTGTGAAAAAGTCAATGCTCCCCATGTTGAAACATAACTTAATTGGTTTATCACACCTGAGTTCAATTTCTCTTGCCACACCCAGGCTTGATTACTGCTACATCTGTTCTCAATCAAAAAATCACTCAAATAGGATCTGCCTGACAAAGCAAAGTAGAGGTTTAATAGTGTGCTCAGCAGAAATGTTAGCGCTGCTCTTAGTAACTCAGTGGGTCAAAGACATAAAGTCTCTGTGATCACTTATCAGTTCAGACTCAACTTCATCTTTAACCAGTACAAAGAACAGTTACTCAGATAGCAGACCTGATATATTAATTGAAATCCAGCAGACACCATACAGAATTCAAATGATGGAATCAGTAGTAGCATTTCTTTGGGTGCCAGCTCATATTGGAGTAAGAAGGAATGAATGGGCAGATAGGAGGGCTAAGGAGTGGTCAAAGAAACAGGATATTGGTCTGATAGTTAATTATGGTAAAATGGAAGTAAGAAGTATCCTTAAACATGAAATAAAGGTGTGATGGCAGAAACAGTGGGAAGAAGAAAGGAAAGGACGATGGTTTTACAGAATACAAGGGACTGGAAGTCAGGAGGAGGTTTATAGGACACAGGAAATAAGATAGGGTTATATCAAGGATGGTGTACATACTGCAACCCAAATGAAACAATAGAACATGTAATGATTCACTGAAGCAGATACAAGACAGAAAGGTAGAAAATAATAGATAAACACAGGACAATCAAAGTAAAGTTTGAATTGCCAGATATTTTACAGAGTAGCTCAGGAGATGGTGTGCACTTAATCATAATTAATTTTCTATCTAAAACAGAACTGATTAAGAGCATATAGAGGACGTTTTTTTTTTTTTTTTTTTTTCCCCCTCTGTCCTGTCCCAGTGTTAGGGTTAGAGGTTAGGTCCTTACCAGTTGGTGGTGGTATTGCACACTTATACGTTGTTTGCCAACTGCCAATAAACAGCAGAAGAAGAAGAAGCGCACTAGCCCAAAAGCTCCTCAAAAGCTAGACACCATTCCAAGATCTAAAGAAATTCAGGAACTTTTTTTCACATCACTGTATGTTTGGATGGAATAGATCATGGTGAGCTCCCTGCACAAGCTGTACATTGATGACTTTGTTTATTCTGACCTCAATACTTTGGGCAGTCGCTTGACTACAGCATCCTGCCACCCAATTCCTTCAGCTGTTGGATCAGAGCTGACTGCTGTTCCTGTCAAACCAAAATAATGGAGGGAATTGTGTGCCTTTAATGTCTAAATGAAGTTCCAGTTGAAGTGGTCTTTACACCTCGTCTGGGATACTATACACCCTGTGAAGTGCATGGCTCCAGAAAGAAGGCTGCAGGCTGGTGTGTTTCTGTAGAGCATGGGCTGATTTCTCAAGGACCTTCTGTGACCACAAAAATCAAATCCCTGGAAAAAATATAAAATAAATAAATAAAACAGGGATTTCTCATGTAAATTTAAAAATTTAATGAGTATAGATAGATAGATAGATAGATAGACTGTTAACATTATATGACCGACCTGCTAATTTTCTGAAGCTTCCAGACTTCTCAGCTTGTTCTCTGCAGGTGCAGAACAGCTCCATCAGCTCATTATGGCAAACAATGCATTTATTTGCCTCTGGGGTTTGGCTGAAAAAGAAAAAAGAAACAACAAACAAGTCTTTGTTTTTTTTTTTTTTTTTTTTTTTTTAAGAAAAATCGATAACTAACCAGCCTGGTTTATCCTCTAGAGATGAATCATCTAATGATGCATCATCAATGAACATGTGTGTGTGTGTGTGTTCTCTCGCTCTCTCTCTCTTTTTTCATTATTTAAATATTTTGGCTCACCTTTACAACTTACTGGTGAAAATGTTTGTTTTACAGTAAAAGTGATTCAAAATTTTGTTGAAATTTTTAAAACATTTTGCATTATGTGTGTTAAAATTGACCTGTGGAAAGATAAGAATTAAGCTGTCTGCAGCCACACTGAGTTGCACGGTTTGGTTTCTGGCCTGACAGGGAATCATCCATCACATCCAGTTGTTCATCAGTAGTGTCAGGAGTTGCTTCTTCAGCTTCCAGGTACGACACTATGTTCATCATTATCTGTAACAAATGCAGCAAAGTATAGGACTTAGTTTTTGTAAAGATCTAGATCACTTAGGAGTGTGCATGTAATTCAAACAAAAAACTGTTCTAAAAGCAACATCAAGTAACACTGACTTTTTCAGCATTTTACAGGTTGTGCCATATTTGGTGAAGTTAGAGAGATCTTCCCAGACTTGTGCTCCACATTTAATGTCATACTTTGAAAAAACTTTAAAAGGTTTATAATTAATTATTTTAAACATAATTGTACATATTTATTATTTCTATCACATTATTTAGCATGCCCTACATACAGTCTTTACAGTAGTGGTCAGGAAACACACGGACCAGGGTTCTGAAGAGCAAAAGGGAAGCTCGTTGGGAGTTCCCACCGTCGCCATCTTGATAGCGTCACGCGTCATTAGTATTGGAAAATCCAAAAATTGGCAAAGAGGTCGAGCTGAGAGGGGGACTGTGAAGGTGTGGGGTGGATGATTGACAACCGTCAAACTGCCTGTAGCTAAGAGCTAACTGAGCTAACCCCGAGCAACAGTAGCTGACCAGCTACGGAGGTAGGCGGGCTAAAGCTAAGGCGCACTGTTAGCTGGCTAAAAACTGTGGTTGAGCTGCACTCTCCCTTCTTTCCCGGATATTGGATACCTGACAATCAAAAGGACACACCCCTAATTATGCCGAATTTCAAGATTAAATAACACCCAAACGGATGAGTTAGATAAAAATTCACCCCCTTCACAGTTGTCATGAAGGTAAACTTGACCTGTTAATCCTAAAATGGATTTCTGTACCAGGCTTTAAACATGTTTATTTCTGCTCTGAATTTGGCCTTTTTAACATTGGAGTCTATGGGGATTTGATCTGTTTTGGAGCCAGCCCGTAGCGGATGAGGGGTGAACTGCAATTTTTTTGCACTTCAGCATAGGCTTCACATTTTACAGGCGGAGGTTGCTGCTTAGCTACAACCTGTTTTGGAGCAGATTATTACGACAAATCGGCTTGTAACATACCTCAGACCATGGGCGGACTGGCTATCGGGTACCGGGACTTTTCCCAGTGGACCGATGGGTCTGTGAGCCAGTGCGGCCGTAAAAAAAAAAAAATCTTTTAATGCATTTGGCTGGCCTTTAATGTGTTGACCAATGATAACAGTTCCTCAAGTGTCTGGCTAGTCAGCATAGGCCTAAATCGGTGTGTGTCAGGCTTCTTTCACTTCAGTCATGGGGCTCTTGGCCAATTATTCATTTTTGTCTTCATCAATCAATCACCCGTGCAAAAATGATGAAAAAGTGTAAGGGAGAGCGCAAGAGTTGAGAGAAAACAAAAAGGCAGAGAAAACAAGCAGATGCGGCCAAATGTCAGAACCTTTTTTCAACTACATCATCCTCAGCAGCACCTGCAGCTCTCGCGTAGATGTCTGGTGGACAGCATAACCTGGAGGAAGATGCTAGTCTAGCTTGCTAACTTTTAGCACAAGGCATGTAGGATAGTTTGGCTGTAAAAACGTCATTATGTGGACCAGACCCAGTCAGTGCTTATTAGCCTTTTTTTTCCTCTTTAGTATGTCACTTAAAGCTAGTTAGCTAAATGCTACTCTGCTATCTTATTAACTTTGCTAATTCATCAACATTATACTGAATGCCAGTTTTATTCTTTTATGTGGGTTTTGTTGGATAATATAAATTACGACAGTCTATGTTGTTACGGACCCCTTCTGGTCTAGGGGTGGAAGGGGTTGAGTAACACAACAAGCCGGTGTTATCAGAAATAACAATAATTTATTTACACAAATGTTCTATATTTACAAAAACTTAAAGTGTCCTTATCAGGTAACTTACAACAATAATAAACAAAAGATGACCTATAAAAGGAAAACGCACGCTAACCGGCGGCAAATTATAACTCGCTTACAAAAAACACAAAGGAAACTTAACCAAACAAGAAACTATAGAGTCAAACAAAATCCATATAACTTAACAAACAATCCTAAATAACAAAAGGAGGGGAGTTTCTCCTAATGAGAGAATCTCTCAATGATTTCCAGCTGGGATGAGCGGGAGCAGTAGCGACCAATCGGTGAGGCGGAGGGGAGGAACTGCAGCTTCCGGTCCACAGCCAATCCCGAGGCAGCACTGGCTCAGCAGCATTTGCATATCCAAGTCTGGAGTGACAGGCTGGAGGCCAATCCAAAAGGCCAGGGGCCGTAACACCCCCTCCCTTAAAATCTGGCCACAGATTCTCCAAACACATCTCCAGCTTGCAATACAGAAACACAGGTTAAACCATCAAGAACACATATACAATCACAAACAGTCCTAAAGACGAGATAACGCATCCGCGAAAAGGTTGTCCACCCCCTTTTTATGCCTAATCTCCAGGTCGTATTCCTGCAGAATGAGTGCCCATCGCATCAATCTCTGATTATGGTTATACATACGACTTAGAAAGGTTAACGGATTGTGGTCCGTAAATACCTGAATGGGCACAGGAGAGGATCCCACATATACATCGAAGTGCTGTAGCGCCAGGAGTAACGACAGCGTTTCCTTCTCGATGGTGGAATAATGCAACTGATGTCGGCTGAACTTACGGGAGAAATAACAGACAGGGTGATCAATCCCATCGTTACCAGACTGGAGGAGCACGGCGCCAGCCCCCACAGCACTGGCATCTATATCCAGTTTGAAGGGTTTCTCCATATTAGGAGCCGCTAACACTGGTGCATTTTTAAGTAGAGCTTTTACACTATCGAACGCGTGTTGGCACTTGTGGGTCCATAGAAATTCCTGCTTAGGACTTACTAAGGACGTCAATGGTTCTACAACTGTAGAGTAATTTCTACAGAAGTTTCTGTAATAACCGGCCATCCCCAGAAAACGGCGTAAGGCTTTTCGGTCTTCTGGAATGGGGAATTGGGTTATCGAACTCACTTTAGCTTCCACCGGACGCACGATTCCCTGTCCTACCTGTCGGCCTAGATAGGTGACAGTAGCGCGACCAAATTCGCACTTGGCAAGGTTCAGGGTTAAGCTGGCGTCAGCTAAACGTGCAAATATTGTCTCCAAAGCAGACACATGATCTTCCCATTTGTCCGTGAATACCACCACGTCATCCAAGTACGCAGAACAAAATGGAAGATCCGAAAATAGCGCATTAACGAGACGCTGAAATGTCGCAGGGGCATTACACATGCCAAAAGCCATAACTGTATATTGCAGGAAAGTATCAGGAGTAGCAAAAGCAGAAATTAATGAAGCACAAGGTGTAAGTGGAACTTGCCAGTACCCTTTTAACAGGTCCAACTTACTGACATATTGTGCATTCCCAATAGTATCTACGCAATCGTCTACGCGAGGTAGAGGATACGCATCCGTAACTGTTACAGCGTTAACCTTCCTGTAATCGGTAATAAACCGTGGAGATCCATCGGGTTTGGTTTCAACAAGGCAGGGCGAACTCCAAGGACTGGAACTAGGTACAGCAAAACCATGCTGCAGCAGATAGTCCGTTTCTTGTTTCATCTGAGCCCTTTTTCCAGGATTACACCTGTAGGGATGTTGTTTAATTGGACGACTTGTTCCCACATCTATGTCATGCTGGATGACATGAGTTTGGGAAGGAATGTCCTGAAATATAACAGGGTATCTGTTTATCAAAGAGAGTAGGTCAGTTTTCTGTTCGTCAGGCAGGTAATCTAACGTTGAAGTCAGCGATGTCAACATTTCAGAGTTTGACAGCCGCGGCATCAAGCGCGATTCTATGCGTTTCGTCAATGCCAGTTCCGGTTCCGTAGTATCCACCATAGTAAAAGCCGCACAACTCTTCACAGCTTCATGGGATGCGGGAACTTTGACTTTTTTTAATGCAACATCTGCATCACGGGTCACATAAGCCTTGAGCATGTTTATATGACAAACTCGGGTCTTTCTCTTACGATCGGGGGTAACAATGACATAATCAGTTTCACTAAGGCGTTGCTTCACCTCATACGGTCCTACAAATCTAGCAGCTAGCGCTGCGCCCTGTACAGGGAGCAATACCAGTACTTTGTCACCTTCCTCAAAGTCTCGGGAAACGGCCTTTTTATCATAATGGCGTTTCATCACTATTTGGGCGGATTTCAAAGCAATCGCCGCAAACTCACGGGAACGGTGTAAACGTTCTCGAAACGAGGATACATAATCCAATACATTCTCTTGGGCAGACGTGGTGGAGTCAAGGAGTTTCTCTTTTAACACTTTGAGAGGTCCTCGTAATTTATGTCCAAAAACAAGTTCTGCTGGACTAAACCCGAGTGATTCCTGAGGGGATTCACGGGTTGCAAACAATATGAAGGGGATACCTTCATCCCAGTCTTTACCTTCCTGATGACAGTACTTACGCAACATCGATTTAACTGTTTGGTGCCACCGCTCTAAAGCTCCTTGGCTTTCAGGGTGATAGGCACTTGAAATGACATGTTTTATGCGCAGTTCCGCAAGACTTTGCTTAAATACTTTGGACATAAAATTACTTCCTTGGTCTGTTTGAACTACTTTTGGTAGCCCAAACGTAGAGAAGAATTTCAGTAAAGCTTTCACAACCAACCGAGCCGTAATCCGACGCAACGGAATCGCTTCCGGGTAACGGGTCGCTGGGTACATTAGTGTCAAAAGGAATACGTTACCTGATTTAGTACGTGGCAAAGGACCTACACAGTCCAAAAT